>NC_046977.1:14276636-14630386 GCF_009769545.1 Cyclopterus lumpus | reverse complement strand
AGTGTTTGTTTGTGCATTCATACCTCAGGGCATGTGCTGCTGGGTGCACGCAGCATTCAATCATTTTTTTGTTTTTTTAAAACCTTATTTATAAAAGAAGAGGGAATGCACTCTCTCCCTTTTCTGAAACGAGACACCCTGTGCTTGTTTGTTTGTTGGTGTTGTTGTTGTAGTATATTTCAGCACCATGG
The DNA here is from genome assembly GCF_009769545.1 of Cyclopterus lumpus. NCBI lineage: Eukaryota > Metazoa > Chordata > Actinopteri > Perciformes > Cyclopteridae > Cyclopterus > Cyclopterus lumpus. The sequence goes on along the minus strand of NC_046977.1, from coordinate 14,630,195 downwards.
ACAGCGCCTGCTGTGCTCGTTAATTTGGTCTCAGTTTGAAGCAAGTGCAGCTTTTCTCAGAGTCCCTAATTTGATGCTTTGTGTGGGGATCAAGAACAATGGTTTAGGTCACAAGTCGGCTGCACAATGTCAACTAATGTGAGCCACTCACTGAAGGCAAAGCAACACTGAACCAGAAAGGGGAAGTAAAGAAATGGTGATGCTATTCTTCTGAAACAACACCTAATACACAGCAGGAGGTTGACGTGTCTCTCCCTACAGCCTCTGTGTATATATGGGACACACAAATCCACTTAAACTCATTTTACTCACGTCTTAAAACTGAGATGAAGCTATTCATGTGTAAAGTGCTTTGTGCTCATACACTATCGGTTGTTACGTCACTGGCTTGTCCCAGTCAATGCGTTATCATACGTAACATCTGCAGCAGGCACCACAGCTGCATGCTGAAGCGCAGGAATCAACAGTTAACAGAAGTTCAGATATATTGTATGAATAACTTTTGTTGTTGTTGTTGTTGTACCTCACTGTTGCGCGTAAACTCCCTGTGCACCACGCTGACTACTGGCACCTGAAGCGCACGCGAGACAAACTCCAACATGACGAACTCGTCCCGGTTCCGTGGGAAGGAGATCATGGCGGAAACCCCCTGCACGACCACGGTGTGACACACGCTCTCCAAGAAGGACAGCGGGTCTTCGCTCTCGGGGATGCCCGCAGAGGAGCTGGAGAGCGCGGGCAGCTCGCCGAGTCCGGACCCAACAGCCATGACGAGCTCCAAGGATAAATTGTACGGCAGCAACCCGGCCCGGTTGAGAGCCTCGACCGCGAGCAGGCTCGAATCCCGCGGTGCAAACACGCGGCTCTCCCTCGAGGTGTTCTCCTCGCGCTGCCGTGCCTGGCTCCTACTCCTGCTGGCTCCCCGCTGGTTATTACCGGTGCCTCTAGTCCTGAGGCTTTCGTATCCGGGCGCACCGGCACTTGTTTTAACCTGTTTTTCCAACTCCACCCGCGGCTCCCCACTCCCAATAAAACCTCGATCGGTGTCCCGGTCCTCAGAACCGCTGCCGGCGGTGGCGGAGAGCATGCGGGGCTGAACGTGCAGAGCCCCGACCCGAACCGTGTGGCCGATCCGTTTCAGCACCTGGCATGGCTGCGGGTGAGAGTGAGCGCACGACGGGAGGAAGACTAGCGCGCACAGCAGTAAACATAAGACCCCGGTGCCTGCTCGAGCTGTCGGGCCATTCATCATCATCACCATCACCACCGTCTTCATCATCCGCGCTCCACAGCTGCACCGGATTCCCCGTCCAACCACAGAATGGCGGAACACCGGGGCCGCTCAGTCGGTCCCCCTCCTGGCCCCCTGCGTGTGGCCCTCGTGCGGCGCTCAGACCCGCCGCTGCAGCCACAACTCCGGCTCCAGCTCGCGGCAAAGTTGTGCGTTCCTCCACGGACACGGACAACAGGCTGATGGGGCACGAGCCGGCGCACAAGCAAAAAATGATCCCCAAAAGTGCTTTTTTTCATCTCAAAATATTTCCATCATTCAAGCTTTTTTTGGACTACTGAACAGGTCGCGGAATCAAAAACGGAGACATTTCCACATTATTCCAGTGGCAGAGAAAATGTGACGCCAAGCCCAGGAAGAGATGTCGAAAAAACACGGTGAATGCGCATCAGACACATTCCAACACAGTGGCATCCAGCACTGGAGACAGCAGATGGCTCGATGTCTTCGGAGGAAAATGATCCCATTATCATCCAGAGCGCCGGAGTGCCATTCACTTCGTCCTTATACTCGAGATGGAAAAAACAAGGTTGTTGTTTTGTTTTTTCTTCCTCTGCCCTTGTTTCAGTAAACACCCTTAAAGCTTTCCTGAGCGCGCGCGCGCGCTGCTTGGCTCGAGTCAACCTCTGTAGCAACACTTGTGCCGGCGAGACTGCGCACGTTCCAATGAGATTTAACCCCGCGTGCTTCAACAGTATCCGGTGGGGTTTATGAATGAATGAATGAGTGGGTGGATGAATAGACTTCTGTTTCAAGTGTCAACATATGCTTCCCAATCTCACATGTACACGAGGTTGCACCTATAAGGTTACAGGTACTATGTGATCAGCAGCTGTATTGCTCCCAGATGTTGCACTATATGGTCAAATATGATGTCTGCAACCCAACACAGTGTCAATCTCACATGCTAAAACGGTTTTATGACACATGCACCAGTTTTTGTCGCAGCATATTATCCTGCACATGGCAAAATGTGTACACTGTTGCTGTTTTCAAGCTCACCACGTGTCACCGTTTGGTTTCAAAAGAGTCCTTAACAATACTTACATTGCGCAACACGTTGATTCACTTTTTAGCATTTGTTTAAACAAAAGCAGACAGCCACCTGCTCTTAATGAGCTTGTTTAATTGAATCATATCTCAGGACACCCACTTAGATCATTAACAGCTGCTGAGGGATCGAATGTGTAACTGATGTTTAACTGCCTCGTGTTGCTACACACAGGTCAGTGGTCACCATTGACCCAATCAGCAGCCGCCGTTTAAATAGGACCCAGATTAATGATTGGTTAATGGCATCATTCTAGATTAATGATTGGCTAATGTTCTTTCTTGAAATGAGAGGCACGCCTATACTCGGATATTGGAAGATCAACGGCCCGGATCGATCTGATACTGCATGACCTCAAGGGACGGGAACAGGGAGAAAGGAAAAGGGAGAGATACAGAGAGGGGAGATTTTGACAGGGGAGGGAGAAGGTGAAGACAAGGAAGAGGAGGAGGTGGTGACCAGAGGGGACCTGTGGGAGATAGAGAGGAAGAGGAGGAGAGAGGAGCATAGGATGTAGAGATATAAATGGAAATAGTGGGATTGAAGGGAGGGGAAAAGATGGAGAGAGGAGAGGAGAGGAGAGGAGATGGAGAGAGAGAGGAGAGGAGATGAGATGGAGGAGCCGCGTTGGAGGGGAAGGGAAGAGCTGTAAAGAAGAAGTAATACAAGAGGCACCTTGGGTTGCAACCCCTTTAAAAAAAAATCAAAATCAAGTGTATTACAAAGGGTAGACAAAAGAGGAGGAAATTGCATTGAGCGAAGGATTCAAGGTGATATTTAGGAGTGCATCTTTGAAAGGAGCCATCATAGTTGTTGTTGAACCAAAAAAGCAATTCTGTTTTTTTTCTTCTTTTTTGCCATTACATTTTGCACTGCTTTGAGCAACAGGATATCAGGCAGCCGCTGCACAGGACATTCAGAAAGGAGTCAGAGTGTCCATTCTCATTCTATAGCTTGATGTAAAGACAGTTTAATCATCCAAACGTTGAAGATTATACTTCCGCCATTTGAATTGAGCTGGAGGAAGTTCGCACCTATTAAAATGTATTTTCATTCTATGGGGCCACTCATAGGACATTTAAGGGACTGTATGGACATTTATAGGGGGAAGGGAATGGTGTATGCAAGGAATAGTCATTTCTACTTCTGCAGAAGGAAGGTTTGCCAGAAAGTTTTTTTTGTTGCAGAAAGCTCCTTCCCTTTCTCCTTCAGAATTAGTAAGCAGTGGAGATTTTCCAACCGTAATTAAATTGCGATTTGATATTTCAGTGTGATCTCCCTTGGGGAAAACACCTGCCTTTGTCTTGTCATGTCATTGATCTGAGGAAGATTAGTGGCCGCTAAGGTGTCAGCTAATGGGGATCCAGTTAATAAACTAATAGAGAAACATTGGCTCTGTAACTTAAGATGTGCCCATTTTTGGACATAAAAGTAAAAAAAAAAAAAGTAAACCAAAAACATTAATTAAATAGTTTTCCCAGCACTGCTTTTAACTTTTTAAAAAAAAATTTTTTTTTTTATGTCCTTCTTGGCTGCTGGTCTGTCTGTCCGTCCACGTGCAATATCTTTATAACTCGACCCGTGTTCACTGGTACCCGCCAGCTGTCGTCCCGTCTTCCTGCTTGCAGCTCTCGTCTGATTTCACACGCCCGTCCACCCGCCTGGTTGGAACACCTCGAATACGACACTCGCTTTTGTCCCTGTCGGAAAATCAGTTTGACCCCTTGTCAAATTGCATATTCATCCAGGTCCCTGTGTGTCTGCTTTGGTTGTCTGATTTACTGACTATTTCCTTCACCTGTCCCCCTTCTTCCTCCGTCAGCATCATATGCGTAACCGTCTGGCCGGCTGCCTCCTTTCCAGTCCGCCTGCCCGTCTCAGTTAGTCTGCCTGCTGGATAGCGATGCTGCAGACTTCTCTGACCCTTACACCTGACAAACACATTCCTCCATGGTTCAATTCCCTTTCCAGCACCAGGGCGTATGAACAGATGGAACCTGAAGGTTTATACACCCCCCAAAAAAAAAAAATCTCGGTTAGAGCACGGCAGCTATTAGACACACAGCTGATTTCACGGGACTAAATGCACCGAAACAGATAGAAAGAAACACATATACGTAGATTTAACTTACAAAATAAAAGCCTTTTTTTTCTTCTTTATAAAACGGGTATCTAACAAGAGAAAAAAGCTTGCAACCAATTGCTCATTTATTATTTATTACAATATCAGAATAATGTGTCTGTATTTACACGTTTCATAAATGTGACTTGATATTATTACAAAACGGTCTTCATATAGTTTATGAGAAAGCTGCATGATTAGGACAGAAGTCACTGTCAGTCTGCTGTCACCATTTAAGCTGTTGCAATAACGTGAACATTTACTTTTTGCTTTCTAAATGTTCTTTTTTCCCCCCCCATCAAATATCAGCATTGAGGGGTCTTATTGTCTTTTACAATAATCTTGTCACACATGTCTTGTTGTGCATGATACCCACACACTTTTCTTCTTTGTTGTTTTCATCTCTTGTGAGTCTCCAATGAAGGGATTTAGTCAAGCGAAGCCAAGCGAGGATTTCTGTTGTTCCGTGAAAAGACAAATCAATAATTAGGCATGCGTTGAGTGATGCAGTATGTTCATTAGAAATCACACTTTTGCAGTGCATTCAAGTAAACAATTTCAAGATCGTGATTCACACCCCTTCACTCACAACTGATGTAAAGAAAACAGAACGGTACAATAAATGAGAGGCTGATACACTTGCAATCAATCAGTCCAACAGACGACTGAACATGTCAAGGTCAAGCGTTCCAGCCACAAAATACTTGCTTTTTATATTATACTTAGCTTTTCCACATATCTTCATGATTCATTTTAATGAAACATTGTATTTAATCAATGTTTTTTTTTCTTCTCTCATTCATTATAAAAACTCAAACTGTTAAGGTATGCTATTTTTACCGATGAAGGGACCATAAAGATTGACTTATTCAACATGTGAGAATGTACAGAGTGTCGTACGACTCAGGCAGCACCTGCAATGAAAAGCTTGATATAAGCTCAGGGTATAAATTACATTCACATCTTAGCCACTAATATCCTTTTATACATCATATTGCTCTTGATAATAGTGCAGGAAAAGTATAAAAAATGAGAGAACAAACACAAAAGGAATATTTGAACTTTACAAACTCAGCACTATAAACGACCTTCGTGCATTCTTTGAAAACGGTATTGTCTCAACTACCACACTAAATGTGCAAGCTTGAACATGCATGCAGTATAATACAGGAGTGAATATGTCGTTCTCTGCAGGTAGGGCTGGTTTTAGTTGAATCCAAAGACTCTCAGGGACAAGCTTGTCATATAAAATGACATGTTGGGATGTTTGGGATCCAGTTTTCCTAAATAACCTTGAGAGTCTCCAGTGAGTCATTTGTTGGGTCCTGTGCTCCTATTTGAGTATGACAAGATGGACAGAGAGTGCATTTGATAAATACAGAGAGGAAACACACACGAGCCATGCACAGCAGGAGAGTGACATTATTATTATTTATTTTGTTTTCTACACTAATCAGCATTGAACTGCAAAAGTCCTTCACTCCAAAGCCCCGTTTTATCTCACAGACAGACAGTCTTCCCCCTTTGGACCGTTGCCCCAGATTACAGAACTCAGAGGAGAACAATGCTCTTGTTTTTGGCCCGCCTCCCAAAGGACAGCGCGGTGCCACAGACCAGGAGTCGGAGAGAGCCGAGTCCTGGTGGGCCTTCTCTTTGGCCTGGTCCTATGTACAATTACTGTTGCATCGACCTTTGCCCTCTTCGCATTTCTCAACCAAATTTCATCTGTGTATATTTCAGAACCTGTCATTAAGTCGAATGAGGGCAAAAAAACAACAACATAACGTTCAGGGAGCAAATACACGCGGCAAAATATTAGAAACTAAAAATTGCCTTAGAAACGGATGAGAATATGGCATTGGACATGATCCTGAAAAATGAGGGGCCACAGATCTTCGAAGGTATGACGAGAAGTTTTCGAAGAAAATATATTCTCAAGCAACAGCGATGAATTGTATTGTGGTGTTTTCAGCGTCATTTTAAAGTCATCACATTCAGCAGGCAGACGTTTGGAGGGAAGTTAAGGATTGCACAAAGTGGTTTTAAAGCTCTTTGATTTGATGATGACAAAGGGCACTTCACATATATCCAACTGTCGCGAGAGAGAAATGAGCCCAATTATTAATTTCCTCTCTGCGAGGATATCAGAGTGTCTCTGAAAAGTAGAATGAAGTCCAGTTTCTCTGCTGTGGCCCATTTCTTGCACCAATCCCACATTTCTGCTCTTTCTGATTCTGCTGCAACTTAGACACAAAATGTGACGCACACCGCTATACATTTAAAAAAAAGTTGCCTTTTTGAAATTTTCATGGCATCAGCATCGACGCTTCCAAACGAGGGGAGGAGATCATTTTCTGTGTTTGTGTTCTTTACTTCATGCGATGGTTAATCTGCCCCGTTAAAACAACTAGAAAGTCATCTTTCATTGGATTCACGTAAAGCGTTGAAAATCTGCAGTCTCATCCGAAATGCCACTTCATGATCCACACTGTGTTTCGCTGATTGCTTCGGCAAACATCAGCGACACGTAATCAATACCGCTCACTCATCTCAGAGAGATGCTTATTACACCAGCGCATGAGCATTCTCATTCATCCGGCAGATGACACCGGCAAAGACAAGAGAATGCTAATATTGACACAGACCAGAAGCCATCATCCCTTTTGAGACTAATCTCTTACTGACGTTCACTTCCTGCCGATCAGTAGCACGCCACTATCCATTAGAAAAAAAGAGCGAAGCTCCTCGTATGAGCAGAATGATAAAGTTGCCACCGGAACCCACATAATAATATGATAACTAACATTGTAATGCTCTGTAACGCCATAAGAGAACATGTGATTCATGCCTGTCTGAGATATTGTCTAGCTTCATCTCACTTTTTGCACATTGTTTGATATAACGTATTGTTTACGAAGGTCGCATCATACAATGAACACTTTGAGTAGACGGAGAAGAAGCTTTCTATAGTGAGGGATTCATAGGACGTGTCTTGGATTGCAATGAATCACACACACACGCCGTTGATCCCTCCAACACACTTTATTCTAGATTGACGTATCGGTAGACCTTCAACTGGAAAGGCGATGCACGTGTTTCTCAATTGAAGAAAGACGTACAGAAAAGTACCGTAAATCAAGAAGGTGCTTAACATTCCCTCACGTCGGGCCCTAAAAAAATTTGAAGAATTCCTGCACTTTAATTTGTATGTCTTTTGGGGGGGTGGTGGGGGGGGGGGGGGTATGAAATGAGATGCAGAACTGCTAATCGTGTGCATGGCATTTTGGATGGAGATAAACAGCATGTGTATTTTTGCAAAGTGGGTGCATGGAGAGGAAATTGAGGATGGGGGCCCTTCAGGAACCGGAGGTGATGTTAACTGGCGAAGGTGATGGATCGCTTGTCATGACAGACGTCGTGCTGGAGAGATGCTATGCGAGCCGGCACAGCGCTCCGCTGGAAATGCCCAAGAAAATACTGTACGCGTTATATACCGAGGATAATTGAAAATAGAATAAATGAATACAGTGTTTCAATTTATCTTTGAAATTGTTAAATGGATGTTCTCATGTGGATTTGTTCTGGGTGGCGTTATGCTTTATTCATCATCAAGTGTGTATATATATATATATATATTATTTCTTTTATATATTTTTTTGCGTGGGGTCGAAAAAGCATGCTTAAGATTCAGAGTACCGCTGACAAAAGTGTGACATCAGTACATCAATGGCAGTGCTCAGAAGGGTTGAGTCCGTCTGTCAAGCGCTGCCAGAATGCAGAGCACAAGCTGATGGGTTCGGGCACATTATGGCCGGCAGGTACATGGGCAGAGAGCCGGATCACGGCCTGGAGATATGCAGGTGTCAATCCCTCCACAGTGCTGCCAAAGGAGGGGATCTAGAAAGAGGATGACACGGGAGATTTTAGAAAGGTTGAAACCGACAGCGGCCGCGGCTCTCTGTGCTTCAGGAGGAGGACAGAAGGCAAATAATTATTGCTCAAACATGGAGCGGTACAGCTCCTTCATATTTGATGAAGATTACAGACTCATCCTGGACTTCTGTATTTTACTCATGAAGTTCTCACATATTTAAAGAGGCTGAAAATGTGTATTTTCTCCAACCCAAAATGATGAAAAGTCGACCTACTCGAGGTACACAAATACTTCTAACTAAAGACCTGTTTAGTATAACTGTTTAATTTGTTTGTTTTTTACAAATCTTAATAATCTATAAACAGAGACCAGCTGCAGGCTAACGTTTTGTTAATCAAACAAGTATTTTGCAATATATTTACTGTCAATACATTTTTATTTCCTGGTGGTAACTTCTTTTACTGTCATATTTGACAGATATTATTATGCCTTAACAGGCAATACATCAACATACCAAAGAACAACATTTGATTGATCAATGCAAACTAGAAAATACAACCAGAAAAGATTAAAACCTATAACAGCAGCATTAAGTCTAAAATCTAAACTAAATTACAAATATAAAAACAATGTAGTATCACATTATACAACTCAAAGGTGATTGATGCAATAACAATACAACTGAATACTTAATGACAATACCATTTTAAATGTTTATGTATTCATATAATGGGTAGAATTTAAATTGATGTTTTAAAATGTCACCACTTCCTTTATACTTGTATGCATAAGTGGCTGAGCTATTGAAAACTTCCAGCATGTATCAGTGTGTTTATGTGCAAGAGAGCGGTTGCACGTGACCTTATTGTTTTCTGTTCATAATGAGATGTTTATCCAGACAGACTGTCTTTGACAATAACCACTATCCCATCAGCTAAAACCAACACAGCTGTCGGAGTGTGTGGACTCATACCCAGAAATATTTAATTGGTGGGTAAACTGAGAGTGAATAATCCAAACCACTCGTGTCTGAGATGTCTGCTGTAAAATTACTCACCCATACATCTAGACTGCACTGTTAATGATGTTTCAAGGGAAATCATTCCTCCCAGGTTATGTGTGCAGTTTTGAACTGTTTGGTGTGGTTAATATGAATTTAAACAGAACAAAACAAAAATAAAAATAAATCACGGTTTGGCTCCAAATATTTACAATAGTGTTACAAAACAAAACAAAAAAAAAACTTAACAATAGTACTTGGTTAGCTTTAGGCAACACAATTTTCTTATGTTAAAGCAACACTTGGTTCACAAGCATTAGTCTCTTGGGTGAAAGCACCTTGACCTCCTAACTGTGAGGACTTCTAAACGTATTCATCAAACGCAAATGTAATCCATGAAAACAATAAATGTACTTCACAATGTTGTTTTGTTGCAGAGGAACATCATTTTTAGGAATATATGTTTGCATTACCAAACCCCACCAAAGACTAGAACAGAGCACCAGCAGAGTTTGGGAGCTGTGTATCCCTCGTGGCCTCGAGTCTGATAATCTGTGTATTCATCAACCCCCAAAATTAACAAATATCCGTCACATGCTTTTTTTTTCCTTCTTCTCAGCAGCCCAAAACTGTGTATTACGAAAAATTACTCTGCACACTATGTGCTGTAGAGGAACACCTCCGCCCTTGAATCAACGGAAGCAAAGGACATTTTGTTTAACCCAAGTTCTCATTACTGAGTCATTTTTACACACACACGCACACACACACACACACACACACACACACACACACACACACACACACACACACACACACACACACACACACACACACACACACACACACACACACACACACACACACACACACACACACACACACACACACACACACACACACACACACACACACACACACACACTATTTGATAGACTCCCTAATCAACAGATTTGTCAGGAGCATGACGCTAACTCACCCCCACTGTGTTGTTGTGTTTTCGCCACCACCTAAGGCACCTGTATGAATGACTCTGAGCTCAAAATCCAGTCACTCAGTCACATGGTTAACAAAGAATAAATAGATTTTCTTTTTTTTTTGCTTTGCTCCTGGAATCCAAACGATGAAGTAAACAACAGGATGGAGCTTTTGGGTGATAAGCTGCATGTAAGCTGCGAAAGCTGCTAAATTACTTAATTATATTGGAGGCAAATGTGGGTGAAGCATGCCCCATGAACATGATGTAAGACCAACCTGACACAAAACAAAGTAAACATGTAATTTAGAGTCAGATATGGAGATGCGTTTGCAGGCATTTCAAAATTAATAAAATACTCTTAATATGCAAAGAAAACCCTGTACGTGTTAGCAATTACCTCATTCAGGTTAGGGTCAGAGTAACTGATATAATATCATGATAACTAATAATTATGGGCAAACTTATTTGCATATTGTTTTGGATGACTTTGCTTTTAGAAAACAAACCAAAATTGACCTTGTTAACATTGCAAGCTGATAAGGAACTTAATCAGATTAAAAATACAACATGACACTCTTGTTCAGACTAAATAAACCATACATTTATGTTACTTGAGAAGTTTAGCTCTCAAACCTTTTAATTGACAGCACAATAAAGACACAGAAGTAACCCCACTGCACAGTTACTGATGCAATGACCTGTGGAAAACTAAAATAATCCATTTAACTTTTTAACTGTGCAAAACCAAGCTGCTCAAGTGTCAGTCACCCTTATTACGCTGAAATATTAAGTAAATTAAGTTTTACAAATAACATACAGACCAATTTCACTTTCCTTTTTATGTGCACCCATTGCTATTGTTTGTCCTCCCGGTTTCATTTTCCGGTAATGTATCTCTTGAACACTCGTTTTGGTCATGTGACTCAAATCGGAGTGTCCTTTTTTTTTATACTGTACCGAAACACAATATTTGTACTTTAACACTATATATAGTCCTTCAACCCAAATAAGAAATAGCCGGCAGCAACCCAGAATACTCTGTGCATAAAGTATGAAGTAAACATCAACATCTCTCTTATTATGAGTGCACTTTCTGGCAGAGTTTATTCTGAAATCCTTTGGGGCATGGCAAATGTTAAAGAATACAACATAATAATTATCAACATTTATTCTACAGTGTGGCAAAACAATTCTATTGCGATTGGGAAAGCATTGCTCATTGACATTTGCATGAGGGGTCATTTAATGGTCAGAGGAGTATGAACAATATGTGAAACTCATCAGTAGTTGTCTTTAGATATAAGCAAAAGGGCAGACTCAGTGACTGAGGTGTAAATATTAATACCTTAAAATAAATATATCCTGTAGAACCATGTGGCTATGGGTGACCTAATACTCTATCAAGACAAATACAGAATTTCCTTTTATTTTTTTTTTACTTGTAGCATCTCATAAACACAATCTCAGGAATGGACAAAAAAAAATGCAATAATATGAAACGGCCAATGGAGGAAATACTAGAAAATATCATGATGCAGAGCAATTATCACTCTGACACTCCAAAGCAGCAGATTCCCCCGAGCCCACAAAATTAACTGAGATGTATTTATTAATTGAATAAAAGCTTGAATCCAGGAAGACCAAAAAAAAAAAAAAAACAGTCATCTTGCTTCTCAGAACGCGTTCTGGGCGTTCGGAGAAAAACAAGTTCAGCTGCTACGGCCCGATGATCACGTCATGTGACACTTGTCTTTCTCTTCAGCCCGAGGCCTTGGCCCATCTTTGAGGCCATCGGGAAATCTCACTCATCAAAGAATCCAAATTACCGATACGATGTTTATCGTCCGTGACGTGGCATGAAGAGACCTCCGATCTTGAGCCAGTGCACCGTAAACCGCACATTCAGACCCTGGCCTCACCTTCACCCGACTGTGATCCGTTGTGTGACGAGAAGCAGACGCTCTGCAAATGGAAGTACGCGTCCACAGCACACGTAAAAGAGGACAAGAGGCACTCGAGCTACCAAATGTCACACCGTAACGATGATGCACTGCACTGAATGTAACCAGCTATGCAAATTGGAAGTTGGTAAATAAGAATGTCAAGTTGTGCTCACACAGTCTGCATCCTAAAAACAATTAGAAGTTACAGTGGTACCAACAAATTAGTTTTTCCCTCTAATTATTAATTAGAATTATGTAAAAAGCTGCTCTAGAATCTAATCAGGTCACCAACTCTATTAAGGGAGCCCTGTTGTGCCAGTATGTGTTTAACATTATTCTTCAGGTATTGCCTTGAATATTAATTTCCTTCGTGAATGCAACAGACATGTGTGCGAGCAGTTGGTGGAATTACAAGGTGTGTGTGCAGTAAATGTGTCCACGCTGCTGAGTCGGCTTCTTTTCTTCCTAACAGCACTGACGCGCGTTTTTTTTTTTTTTTTTTTTTTTGGGGGCTGTAAAAAGTCAAACACAATGCCGGTAAGCAGGTCAGACTGTGCAATGTTCACTGAACAAAACCCTCGGGATCGGCGGAATCAGATAAATAATCCAATATTTCTTTTTTTTTTGGACCCTCTTATTTTCGAAGAGGCACTGGAGTCAGCGTTTAGTTCATTCCTCAAACTTTTCTCTATTTTTCTGTTTTGTAGAGACAGGGGATTACCGGCTCGGCAGGGGGGCTCCCTTGCCGAGGAATTACAGTACGAGCTGGCCTGAAATGATCTGCTACTCTCTTACTGCTGCTTCCTTTCTTGAATCCCTGTTCCCTGTTTCTGTCTCTCACTGCGGCTGTCTGTCTCTGCCCATCGTTGGAATTGATGCTGGCATCTCTCCTTTACTGCCCATTACCATCTTCTACTGTATACCCTCATCATAAATCTCCCCTTACTTCCTCCTCGCACCATTTGCACCTCCCTCTTTCGCTCGGCTTCTGTCCCCTATGTGAGTGTACTTATGCCATTTGTCATCCATCCATCCAGTCGTCCACAGTGAAGAACAGCTTATCGCGGAGAGGGAGGAGAAGGAAGGAGGGTTCATTTTCTGTCTCCACTCCGTCACTCTTTGATTGCCCTGCTGTGTCTACTTCAGTAATAGAGTCATCACAAACTTACAGGGACTTAATGAGGCAGCAATTATCCACCAGCCACAGTTGTGTGTGTGTGTGTGTGTGTGTGTGTGTGTGTGTGTGTGTGCATTAATCGGGGGTTGGCTGATTTAAATTGTGTTTATGTAAATTGTGTATATCCGGGTCCTGAATCTCCGTAGAGCTTCTTGTTAGTTGTAACAATATAGTTGCATACAGGAATGTGTGTGTGTGTGTTTGGGTTTAAATTCCCAATGATGGTCCTCATCCATCATTTCAACAGTTTAAATTACGAGCACTCTTTGGCAGTGCCAAATTTCACACCTTGTTAGCTCTGTTAAATGATATGTGCTAATTTCAAAGAACAGTGAAGAACATTACACATTCATTCGTTTAGTTATTCCCGTATGCTGTGAAATGCTGGTTTTAGTGAATATATAAAAATACAGAGTAACCTCAATGAGGAGAGAGAGAGAGACCATGCTGGTATCACTATTCCTATATCCAAATTCCCCAATATAAACACCAACGTTTGCAGGATCTCCACCATCACCAACCCTTACAGATGTGTATCAGGTAACGATCAACGGTCTCATTGTTCGGAAATAATGTGAGAGTATAGTTTTATGAACAATGGAGGCTGATACGTTAGTCATTCTAATCTATTAAATAAATGGAAAAATTTGAAAAAGAGAGAGAAGCTAAATCGCACCATGATGAAACATTGAAATGTAGCAACACATCAGTTCCTTAAGGATTAACGTGGGCGAGTCCATCGGTCTTTGACTTTCATTTGACATTGCTGCCCTTCCTGCTTCTCAATACGATCAAATGATAAACGCAGTATACACAGTTTAACTACAGAACACATTAACATGTACACTGATTATTTCTTCCTCTCCCGTGTATTTCTCTCTCACGTCCAATTCCACTCTTCTACACTCCCTCTTCTTTTCATTTGCTTTGGACGCCTGTTGATTCAAAACATAAAAGACAACCCTCAGAGAGCTCAGGCAGTAATGAAAATATTTCGATAAGCTGCCAGCTCTTTTCCAATCTGTGGAACTGTATTCTGCTGTCAGTTCTGAGCTAAATGAACCTTGCTGGGTCTTTGATGCTGCATCAATTAAAACATTTTTAAAAAGTTTTGTTTAGCTTTCTTAATGCAAAGGCGTTGGAACCATCAGCCGTTCACCCTTTTCTAATTTGCAGTCAGGCGTCCCTTCTTGCTCTCTATACATCTGCCTCCACTTGTTTTGGATTATTACCATTACTCATATTCAAATGGATGTTTTTGACACTGTTCTTTCAATGCATTCTCACTCGCAACTTATCAAATACCAACGTTTAGTCGGTGGCCCTAAGATTCAAATGATGACGCTTTTGGTACCCTTCTTGCATCAGTTTTTGTCTATTTTCAAAGTTAAGGTTTAGGCAATAAAACCACTTAGTTATGTTTAAGAAATCACGTGAATAGTGACATACGAATGAGTCACGAGACTAGCAAATCACATGAACCAAGTGATTAAAAACACGCATTACTCAGGTAAATAAGACAAAGTCCTCCTGGCAAAGCACGATGCATCGCTATCACAGGGACGCTGACTACACGCTGGTATTCGACACGTTGGGAGTGAGGCCAAGATGGTAATTCTTGTTACCATCGACTCCTCTTGGCTTCCAGGAACTGCAATTTGCAATTCAAACAAGGTTCAACCAATTCTCCTGAATTAATGTGCAAGAATACTGTGTTAATCCAGGTAAAAGCATCACGTAAAATATACCGAACGAGAATTCACTCTAGGAATAAAGGCTGCACATTGCGTGTGTTTGCACATCTTTGAATTCTGTTTCTGAGGAATGTTAAAAGCCTTCTAGAGCTCTAAGAGTGACAGGCCGCCTGGTCCGTTTTCCCTTTTTATTAATAAATGTATCAGAAAATGTCCTTTTGTGTAAATTATTTTGCTCTTTCTTTGAGAAATGTATCTTTCCAAATATGGCGAGTATTTGTGATTATTATATGTTATAGATGCTTAAAACAGTGTGTAATAACACAAAAGTAAAAAAGGTATTTTAATTTATCAGGTTTCTCTTTATAAACCATTTTAAATGAACTTGTAGAAAACCTTTGACATTACAAGAATGAAATTGAACCTATTTTACATCTTCTCAAACAGTTGTTTTTTTTTTTTTTGTTATGTGTGTCCGTGTTACAGGCTGTTATGTGTGTCCATGTTACAGGCTGTTATGTGTGTCCATGTTACAGGCTGTTATGTGTGTCCATGTTACAGGCTGTTATATGTGTTCATGTTACAGGCTGTTATGTGTCCATGTTACAGGCTGTTATGTGTCCATGTTACAGGCTGTTATATGTGTTCATGTTACAGGCTGTTATGTGTGTTCATGTTACAGGCTGTTATGTGTGTCCATGTTACAGGCTGTTATGTGTGTCCATGTTACAGGCTGTTATATGTGTTCATGTTACAGGCTGTTATGTGTGTCCATGTTACAGGTTGTTATGTGTGTCCATGTTACAGGCTGTTATGTGTGTCCATGTTACAGGCTGTTATGTGTGTCCATGTTACAGGCTGTTATGTGTGTCCATGTTACAGGCTGTTATGTGTGTCCATGTTACAGGCTGTTATGTGTGTCCATGTTACAGGTTGTTATGTGTGTCCATGTTACAGGCTGTTATATGTGTTCATGTTACAGGCTGTTATGTGTGTCCATGTTACAGGTTGTTATGTGTGTCCATGTTACAGGCTGTTATATGTGTCCATGTTACAGGCTGTTATGTGTGTCCATGTTACAGGCTGTTATGTGTGTCCATGTTACAGGCTGTTATATGTGTTCATGTTACAGGCTGTTATGTGTGTCCATGTTACAGGTTGTTATGTGTGTCCATGTTACAGGCTGTTATGTGTGTCCATGTTACAGGCTGTTATGTGTGTCCATGTTACAGGCTGTTATGTGTGTCCATGTTACAGGTTGTTATGTGTGTCCATGTTACAGGCTGTTATGTGTGTCCATGTTACAGGCTGTTATGTGTGTCCATGTTACAGGCTGTTATGTGTGTCCATGTTACAGGCTGTTATGTGTGTCCATGTTACAGGTTGTTATGTGTGTCCATGTTACAGGCTGTTATGTGTGTCCATGTTACAGGCTGTTATATGTGTTCATGTTACAGGCTGTTATGTGTGTCCATGTTACAGGTTGTTATGTGTGTCCATGTTACAGGCTGTTATGTGTGTCCATGTTACAGGCTGTTATGTGTGTCCATGTTACAGGCTGTTATGTGTGTCCATGTTACAGGTTGTTATGTGTGTCCATGTTACAGGCTGTTATGTGTGTCCATGTTACAGGCTGTTATGTGTGTCCATGTTACAGGCTGTTATGTGTGTCCATGTTACAGGCTGTTATGTGTGTCCATGTTACAGGTTGTTATGTGTGTCCATGTTACAGGCTGTTATGTGTGTCCATGTTACAGGTTGTTATGTGTGTCCATGTTACAGGCTGTTATGTGTGTCCATGTTACAGGTTGTTATGTGTGTCCATGTTACAGGCTGTTATGTGTGTCCGTGTTACAGGCTGTTATATGTGTCCATGTTACAGGCTGTTATGTGTGTCCATGTTACAGGCTGTTATGTGTGTCCATGTTACAGGCTGTTATATGTGTTCATGTTACAGGCTGTTATGTGTGTCCATGTTACAGGCTGTTATGTGTGTCCGTGTTACAGGCTGTTATGTGTCCATGTTACAGGCTGTTATGTGTCCATGTTACAGGCTGTTATATGTGTTCATGTTACAGGCTGTTATGTGTCCATGTTACAGGCTGTTATATGTGTTCATGTTACAGGCTGTTATGTGTGTCCATGTTACAGGCTGTTATGTGTGTCCATGTTACAGGCTGTTATGTGTGTCCATGTTACAGGCTGTTATGTGTGTCCATGTTACAGGCTGTTATATTGGTAAAAGTCCAGGAGTTTTAGAGATGTGTTTAGCAGTTCCTGTCCAGCTGAAGACCTGACCAACCTTGCCCTCCGCACACATCCAGAGGGGCAGTGGTTTCCTCCCCATGCTGGCCGTCTGTCTTACTTTCCCAGTGTCCTTCTTTTTGTTTGCCTTGAGTGGGGGGTTCATGTGGGCCATTGAGAATGAAACAATACAAATATACTATTATTTACAACACCAAAGTATACTACAAAGAAAATGCCACTAAATGGCCACTCAAACACTTCTCAAACACTCTCCCCTGCTGCTCTCACTCCCAGCCCTCCCCCAGAGGCAAACCCGCCACTGGTTTTTACCATTACCGCAATGTACCGCATACCAATGGAAAGCTCAGCTTCTTAGTGTTCAATTATGCACATCATGAAACATAAAAAATGTGCTCAATGGCTCACTGGACATATAGTGGTGCTGTGGTATTATTTCACTCAATTAAACAGTAACGATTCATTAGGTGGTTCACATTGTTAGACTTTGGTTCAATAGCACAGGAGTATGTAGTCTGTTCTGAAGTAACTTATTGGAAATAAGATTATGTCTCTATGTATCTTCCATAATTTCTAAATCAAAATATTAAATCAGACTCCAAACATTTACACAGGCAACAGCCCCTCCAGCCCCCACTCTTCCGCAGTCTATGCTCTGCTTTATTTGTATTGAGATGTTGGATCCTGGGATTGCATTTGTGTCTGTAGCTCAGAATTCCCCCCCAATACTATTTTTATCCCAGCATCTTTTCCTTCGTCAGGTTGTGAGGTTTCTGTCTCATTCTCCCTCTCTGACTTCCTTTCATCTCTTCCGGCATGAATAAAAGTCCCAGTGTGGCGCTGGTGCAGACTTTAATACACAGATGGTTAAAGACACCACTTTGTGAGAGTGCTATTAGATCTCCGTTAACCAGTTAGACAAAAAGGAGGGAAAACAGAAAAGATAACGACACAGAAACAATAAAGTCTGAGACAGAAAAGAACAAAGAAGGAGAAGTGAATTTTGTTATTGTCAGTTTTCTGTTTTCCCCTCATCTGGATCCGTGTCCAGCCAGCAGGGTTTGGCCGAGGCCTCTCATTCAATGCAAATGAGGTTTCCACCATACTGCCGGTTACTGTACTACATGACATCTGGAGCGCCGTGATAACACCTCCTGATACACTTCTCTTCTGCTCACTTGGCTTTTTCCTTTTAATTTGATGATACAAATGCTGCTCCGTCAGTTCTTTGTGTCCTTTTACTTTTTTCATCCTCTGTTTGGTATCTAAATGTATGCGTCAAACGTCTCTTTTCTCGGCCTTCTCACCCCAATTCTCTCAAAAACTCTAGAAAACACAACATGGTGATCATCTCTATCTTAAAGAACTTAATTTTCCCTTTTTCTTTACGCCCACTAAAGTGCTGTTTTTTTGCCAGGCTGACAGGATTGTTATTATAGGTGACTGACAACATTATGGAAAGAGTTTCAATTGCCCTCACAAATGTTTTGTGGCTGCTGGTTACATAAATTTCCCTCAGTACTGGACAAACTTATTATATTACTCTCTTAGATAAATTAACATTGAGCATTACTGTATATTTTAACCTTCTCTCCTCCTGAGAACTGGTACTATGTCATTGAGAGATGGGTATGCTGAAAAAAAAACGATTGAGACACACAGGGTCATATGGAGACATGCCCATCCCGCCTTGTAGGGTCAAAACGTGCCCCCAAGACACAAAGATAAGATAAAATCTCCTATGAAAATAGACCAGTGATTGGATATTCACCCTCTCAGCTTAACTTGAACCCAGGTAACTTGAGGGGAGAGCTGGACTGATCAAACCTTTCAAACCTAATCATTTGAGATGAATCTATTGATATCATAATTTAGTGGGAGGCCCCCCCACTCTGACGATGTGACGGCGATCAGTCGCTCACCTGATGACGCACACCTGCTTCCACTGTCTCCTATAACGAGCAGGTGTTCCACACCTGCGTGCCTGAGCCAGGCGACCATATAGGCCTGGTTTCACAGCACACATATGTTCAAGTCGTCGGTGTCGGACAGGCACAGGTGTTGCCAATAACGCTAACGATGCTCAAGCGTTCCCCGGAGAGGGACAGCGAGCCAATCACTGATGTCATTATTCACACCTGTGCTATTGTGCTTGTTCCAGTGTCAACAGAACAAAAACAAACATGGGTACGACGTAGAATGATAAATGAGCACAATCGAAGATTCTTGCCTAATATATACATTTGCAGATAATATGACCAATGATTCCTCGGATCAATTGTCAGTGTCTGTCTTCCAAACGAGTGGTCTAGAATAATGGAGCCACATTGGATTTTAAATACATCCTAATGCTCCCATTAGGCCAATTGTAAAAGGTGTGTGCAGAAAAATGTTCCGACCAATGGACCAATTTAAACAATGAAATTAAACTAAACTCAAACAAAGCACAGGAGACGTTTTTCCCTTTAGTAATGTTTAATACCTTTTTATATTTGACCAAATTACACTTTTACACTTAACTGCATTCTATTCAACACTGTCTGTCACCTTGAGGTATGTGACCAGAATGACATTGATTTTGTGCCCAAATAAAGTGGTACCCACTCAAGTTTTGTTTAGGTTCTTGATTCATTTGTTTGTTGTTGGTATGTGTAGAAGAGAACAAGTATATTCATGCAATGTGTACTGTGCATGGCAGCCCAACAAAAAGTAGAACAAAAACTAAAATAAACCTTAAAAAATTGCCTTATTAAAAATTAAATAAACATCCTCCATAGCTGTTGATGCAACCATCTGGGTAGCTGTCGTGGGTTGTTCATGGCTACATGTTCAGGAATATGTCATCAGATCTAGCAGTGCACTCCATCAACTGTGAACTCATCCTCACATATGGGTCCCTGAACATTTAAACTTTACTTTTCTTGAAGACTATTTTTCATCACAAACGCAAACTCTGCGACACTCAGGTCATCTTGGTACCATGCACTGCTTTGGAGTTTGAAGGTCTGCCTGCTTCTTTGACTTAAGGAGTAAAAATATAACGTTTAGCTTAAAGCTGAGCAATATGTTCCTTGAGTGCATCTTATTTCACACCTTCAGAAAATGTACAAGGTGATTCGTCTCTGCGTCGGTTAGAGGTCGACGGTTGGCACACACCTGCCTGCAACTGCGAGAAGGTAACTTTCAAAAGACATTGTATGACTGTATTGAGAGGAAAATAACACGGCGTCCCTGAACACGTCCAAATCTGGCGCCAGATGGGTACCTGGAGCTTCACAATTTGAAACGCAAAGAGCCACTCATTAAGCGACGACATTGGAGGAGTCGGGAGTGAGAATGCGTTGCTGAAAGAACTCAAACAGTGAAAGCAACATTTGAGACTCTGGATGCTTGACAGCTTGCAGGCAGGCCAGAGCATCATGCCATAAATAAGCAGCAACAGCACAAAACACATCAGCGGGGTTGAAATCAGACACTTACCAAAAAAGGATCCACTCACACACCAGAGGTTCAACTGGAGCACTCGACATATTAACCACATGTTTTATTTGACTCTGGCACTGCATGTCAGAGAGAAAGGACAAACCATGTTAGAGGAACAGTTAGTAGTTCAAATAACACCTCTAATTCACCAAGGACATATTTGGAAAAGAGTTGGCTTTCCCACTGTTGAAAGGAATCCTCTGGAACGATGGAGCAGTGGAGCTGGTTCAACTTGGCCTGAAGCACATTTTAAAGATGGCAGGTTTAGCTCCGAGGTCTCTCTCTGTGATACTGATAATAATTGATATTCAGCGTGCGCATGTCTACAGCATGTAGTCAGAATGACCTTTACGAAAGTGTTTTTTATTTACAATGAAGGTATACTTTCATCACAATTATGAGATCATTTCTTTAACTTTAAAAGAAGGATGTTGAGATAATTCCAATGTCATCAACTCCTAGTTGCCACACTTTTTCCACAGATACACTTGGACCCAGTGCAGATCTCAGGCAAAATAGTGACTTCATACCTAGCGAGGGATATCCTGCCAGATAAATCCAGACCATAAAGTCAAGGACAAAGTCAAACAAACATACTCGCTCGCCTTAATCCCGATCATAGTTTGGCACTGTTTATTTACTTGCATTGCAATACCCAGCTGAATGCACATGTATTAAGATCTTCTCTTTTACAATGCTTGCGGACGGTCTCAGATATGACTTGATTTGCCTCGGCCTTTGGGAATGACTTTGGGTGTATTTATGGTGGTCGTAACGCGGTTTCTATATCAAGTGCTGTGCTTTTGCTGTGAGTGTCGGGTAGTTCACTGTAGCTCTTCAGGTTGATGGCGCGTTTTATTCGAGCATCCACAAACTGCCGTAAAAACTCGCTATGAAAAGAGACCAGAAAAAATAAAAGTTACAGCACTTCTACAGAGCAATAAGAAGATGAGAGGAGAGGTGGAGGGACGAGTGAGAGAACAGAGGGGGAATGGATATGGGGAGTGGCACTTAATAAGATAGATAGTCTCTGATTCTTCATCTGATGAAAAGGAGGGCCAGATGGAGTGATATAACAGGACAAAGGAGAAACAGAGGGATGAAAATTAGATGAGCAGATAATGGATGAATCAAAGAAGAGATAAAAAGAAAAAGGGAGGGCGACTTGAAGTCTGGAGAAAATCAACTTGAATGTTATCAGTTTAACAAATATCTGCTTGATTCTTCTCAAACTGAATAACATTAACATGTAAATACAGACACACTTAGACCTGGGGTCCTTTATGATTTTAAAATGGATTTTTAGAGCAGAATTGCCAGAAAAAGTCAACTTGATTTCAATATTCTTGCAGGTTTTTGTCCTTTTTATTTCGAAGATTTCCGAACATTCCCCCAGTGCCAAAGCAGAGCTCAGTTCAAAATGTAAAACATTTTGGAAATGAAATAGTTCTGACCTTCTTTTATAGGTTTTGAATGTCTCTCTTTGGATAGCGGACCTAAATCAATCGTGTCAAAGTTGATTTAACATCAATGAGATGTTAAATCAACTTTCAAATATATGTTTTTGAAGGGCATCGGAGATAAATGTGTAGATGTGTTGTACTAATAGAGCGCACAATGTATTTTGACTAATCACTTATCTTTTTACCCGGAGTGGTTAGTAGTTCACTCTTTCAGGAGGGCTTTTATATGATTCATAGTTGTCATCTATAGGTTCTGTATTTCAAAGTGCATTGGCTGATTTGTTTCCATATCCCTGCAAAGCCAATTTACCAAAGCTGATCATTTTATTATATTGTATTAAAATAGATGACTGATACATTGATCAACCCATCTGTGGACCGTAGCATTTAGTTTTGCCTCATCACATTCATAGTCACATTGGCAGTATGCTCATTGGTAACTGCTTCAGAGTTCTTAATCAGTGGTCAACATCAACTTTGGAAACAGATTGGACAAACAGATTTTGCCCGATGGACCGATATCACGTTGGTGGAATCCAATCGCACCCAGATGTTTTCCAGGTGTGTAACTTTCTTCACCGAGCTTGTGTGTTCCTAATTGGCAATCAAACACCGAAGGGTGCTGCTGTGTGTGCAACCACAAGAAGCGGTCAATAGTATCACTCTGAAGAAACACCAGCGCTGGATTAAAATCACACGCTATTTAGCATTAGTTAGGTATGAGAAAACACTTATTTCATCATTTATAAAGCATTTTTTCAACATTAACACTCATTAGTATGCAATTCATAAGTTTTAAATGTTTTGTTCTTGAACAATAAGCTTGACTATAATGCGTTTCATGATTGGGTTTGCATCCTAACGACTAATAACCACCTGAATTAATCATGACATTTATACGTGCTTTGTAAGGCATAGATAGTCATAGATGAGGTCACACAAAATACTTAACTAACGACCTGAATTAAATCATGAATTGCAGTATTAAAACATGTTTATAAAGCACATGGTATTCCTCTAAGTCCATAATTATTGGTTTGTAATATATATATTACTTAATTTACAAATGGGGAAAACATAATTTATAAAGTATGAAAACCCAATCATGAAATGCATAATATTCAATCTTATTAATCAATAATAATTGATTAATTGCTTGAATGAATTGCATACTAATGTGTTAATGTTGTAACAATGCTTTATAAATGATGAATTAAGTGTTTACTCATTCTTAACTAATGCTAAATAGCATGTGGTTATTATAAAGTGTTGCAACAAATGGAGCTTAACGTCTCACAAACACTCTTCATGCCCCATTTTCTTAAAGGTCAGTGATTAAACATACATTCGCTTCCTCGATTTCAGCGAGGTCAAGTTCCACCTGGTGGGAACTTCGTCTCCACGGGCTCCTCCCTCACTGCCGATTGGGTGAATGACTTTTCCGTTGTGTAAATGAAAGGGGCTTGCATCAGGCTGGAGAATAGGAAGTGGAAGAATTGCTTCCTTTTGGCGCGCTGTGCCAGCGTATCAAGTTCAAGGCAACTTTCTTTCCTTTCAAGAGATGTTAACCTATTTCATAAACCCACTAGCTCCTGTACAACCTCACAATGCCCTACTGGGAACTGTGGTCCTGCCAAATGAGCATCCAGCCTCCCTGCTGTTTACCTGCAATATAGCATTACTTTGCCTGGTTACACAGCCTTTGATGAAAACACATCCTATTGTGTGCAGACTATTTAGTCCATGATGATCTGTGACCATCATCTAACAGACTGTTAGTGTTACATGGGACAGCGCCTGACTTAATGCCTTGTCACATGCAATGTAATACGCATAGGAGATGCAAGTATGCGTGTGTGTCCGTGCATGTGAACGGACACACACACACACACACACACACACACACACCTCGCATCTTCCCAACCCAGACATATCTTAATCCTTGGAGACGAGCCACTCCCCATGTCCTTCCTCAGTCGTATCTCTGCTACTTTATGTCCCCCTCCTGTGCCTGCCCCCGCCATCATTGTCCCACCCCGGACTGTCCACCGTGAGATGACAATTACAACTCTGTTGACACGCTGACTCCTCAGGGCCCTCCGCCGGCTGTTTCTGTCCTGCAGCATCTGTCTCCCTGTCTGTCTCCTTCCGTCCCCTGTCTCCCTGAGTCTGCATGTTTTCAGTCTAGCTGTGTTTCTGTGTACACCGCTGTCCTTCTTTTCTGTCTCTCCTCACTCAGCATTTCCGCACTCATGGGTGTCTTTCTCTATTTGTGTGGCATTCTGGATCTTTTTGGAACTTCTACTTCTCATTTAGTTGTTTTCCGGTCCACTACAGAGGTCACACATCACGGCCACAGTTTAAAGAAACCCAAACACTGTGAGGTGAATCTTCTTTTTGGATTAATTGTCTTATTCTATCATCAGGTTTACCCTTTTCTTTGAATTCTGTCAGGAGCACTGATGGCTTTTCATTAAGTCACTGAGATAAATGACATCAGCCACAGGAGCACAGCTGGCTTTCTGATGTGAAAAAGGCTTTATTTCTGCTCTTTAGCGCTATGTGGGAGGTTAGGAAGGGACACCCCGTAGATCTAAGAATGTGTCAGCTCTATCAGCATGTGTCTGCTGTGGAAAATGGCCAAGATAGTTGGCAAGCCTGTGTTCAGTGTCAGCTTTTATTGGAAACCTCCCAGTGTGGAGAAAGCTTTTAGTAGCTCTTATTAATTGTGGATATAAAACACGACCACTTGAGAGGCTGATGTTCTTGGTGTGTGTGCAAGTTATGTTGGGGGTCGGCTGTAGCTCATGGGGAAGAGTGGTCGTCGCGTAACCACAAGGTACCCGCTTCGATCTCCGCTCTCCCCATAGTTACATGTCAAAGTGCCCTTGAGCAAGACACTGAACCCCCAGTTGTCTCTTTCCCTAACTTAACCAACTGTTTCCCCCGACCATATTTCATGTGCCATAACCATGTCCTTTACCTAAACCATAATAGTGTTGCCATGTGCAGACATAGTATGACGCAAGAATTTGAGAAATGTTGGCATTGAAAATGAATAAAAATAAATCGCGATATTCTTTTCTGGCAACCGCTTGGTTCACGTCTGGTTTATTGCACAATCCAGTTTTGTGCACATGTCATTCTCTGCCAGAGTATAAACTGCTTTCAAGAGGAGGTGGGGTTTTCAGTCAGGAGGCAAAGGAACAAAATATGTCTCTTAAATTGTGTTAATTTATTGAGTTGGGCGGGTAACACTGCAACTGTTCTAACCCCTGAGATGTGCTGAGAATATAAACTTTAAATAAAACATCGTGGCCACATTTCAAATGAATGCCCCATTGCAGCATCACATGGGTCAGTAGACATCATTTAGAATACAGACGTTTGTATTGATTTTCTTTTTAGAAAGCAACGGCTTAAGTAATACAATTAAGATTAACAATGGAAAGATATTCAGCTAAGTAGAAACACACACACACACGCACACACTGTAGTTTCAGACAAAGTTTCACATGCTGTCACATTGTCTTTTGTGTTTTTCTTTTCCATGCTGCCATTTTATATTTTGACATTTGCCAAGAGATTCAGATCTCCCCCTGAGTCATAGGAGCCATCTTTACAGTATACCTCTTCCACTTTAACTGTCTCTCCACCGCTGCTGCTGCTTCCGGACGGTTGTCTCCACTGCCATCTCACCACCCCCACCGTCTAGACTCCATCGGGATATATATATATATATATATATATATATATATGTCATAATGCTGCATATTTCACAATGGCATCTCATTACCAGATTTCCCCGCTCGTGTAAATTTACGTAATGGAATAAAAACTCTTTATCATCATTGGAATCAATATCCGATCTAATCTTGGACTGAATGTTCCCCTTCCCTCTCACTTATAATTCAACTCTTCTAAGCTCAACTTTGCCAAGGAAGTATCACTCTGTTGAGTTGAATAGAGCCACTGGTGTATCCTTCTCCCGCTATGAATCTTAAATAAATAGTTTTGGGAGTGCATTGGTTAGGTTTAGGGTTATTATCAGCTTGCATATTAATCTGAAGGCTCCGGGATCAAATGTTACATTAGATTACATCAGAGACCGTCAGCTTGAGTGTGGATGAAAGTGATAGACCGGCAGAGAAAGTGGGATGGAGAAGAAGTCGAGATGTAGAACACACTTGCCCACGTACAGTGTGTGGTGTTCGGATTGTAACCGAGGAGTTTACACTATGTAGCCGTAAAAGCTACTTATTGCATGTGTCCGTGCATTTTCCTCTGTGTGTGTGTGTGTGTGTGTGTGTGTGTGTGTGTGTGGTAGACGAGACAGGGAGCCAGAGGGACCTGAGGAAGCCGTTTGATGTCATCACCATGAGTCCTTTCTAGTTACCCTTGGCTCTAATCTATGACGAGACGCCGTCTAAGTCCTTCATTAGTTACTGGTAGCTCTCTTTAGTGTAATGTCAACTTCCGCAGGCAAGGTTGACTCATGGACGGAATATCAATGTGAACAGACATGTGGTGAAGGTAGATTGTCATGAATATTACCGTTACATGATTAAGAACATGATGATGATGATGATGAGGATGAGCATGATGTGGTTTCTCTGTCTGTGTGGGATCCAGTAGACCGTCCTTTTTTTTCATATTTTCTGGCTTTCCTTGGCATAACGTGCCCTAATATGGAGGGAGTATTTGACAAAGGAGTGTTCATGAAAACAAAGCGCACTGCTTAAAAAAAAAAAATCACTTTGATTGGGCAATTATTTACATAACCACCGCTCCTTTTTGCCTGCAGATGCTGTGATGTGGTCTACGAGTTGTTTGGTTCATTTGCTCACCGGTTAAGTTTTTAATGGTGCTTTTAACCCCAATTAAATAGATTTTAGTGACATACACACTGATATATAAAAATGTAGTCAAAAGTATTTTTTAGCTGTATTCAGTGTATTGATAAAACACTAATAAACTGTTGACCTTACGTAAGCGGGATTGAATCCTCTCGGGATGTCCTTCTCCAACTCGAAAAATCTGAAAATTACACGTCTGATTTTACAAATGTTTTTTTACATCAGTATTTTGGAATATTATTTTAATGTTGTCTTGTGTGTTTGGTAACATGTGTGAACAGGACGATAGCAGGCTGCAACACCATATCCAGAAGGCGGAAACAGCCACTAGCCTGCATACCAAACTCATCCTACAAAAACTAGGAAAAGAACTCTTTCATTCCTCAAGCCATCAGCCGGTATTACATAAATGCAGCGTACTCAACAGGTCTCTGAGCTAGTCACTTGAACTTTTACACTTTCATATCTTATGATTTTACAGTGGAATTCACAGGTGATGGCTTTTCTCAGTTTCATTGTGTTTTATGATTGTGTTGCTGTCTTACTAAATCTAAAAGTTAATTACTGTTCATATTCAAACGTCAGCAGCGCAACGGAGCAATGTATTGAAGAGATGCTCCCGGTTTTTGACAGTTAACGTGAAGAAACTTAACAAAATAAGCAAAAACAACAAGTCTTGCAAGAAGAAGACTGAAGTGGACGTAAACACTTTTAAATACTTCCAAAATATCAGCACCGCAAATATGAGGAAGGCAAACGTTCAAAAGATCAATTAGGCCTCAAGTATATATATTCAATATATTTTGAATTAGGATGTAAACATAATTTGATTTACAAAAGCAAAACCCCTCCACAGGGTAGCTTTAATTTACTGTATGCAGCTGGTTCCCTCATGAGGGAATCTGGGCCCGGCCGCTCCTCTACATTACAAAGCTGTCGGCCCGCCACAGCAAATGGTGCGCGCTGAATTTAAAAAGGCTCGAGAGCAGGTGATCGGATTGGCCTTGATTGATGCCAGCTGCTATCACACCCACTGATAATTTAATCCGCCTAATTCCAACCACTTTTACAACAGTGCTGCAGGTGCTCTGGTCAATGGAAATCTGTTGGTCCCACACACATGAGAGCCCCGTGCTCCACCTCCTGCACTTTGAGTGATAAACGTAGTGCGTGCAGAGAATTCAGGATACAGGTATACGTTTTTACAACAAGTACACAGAGGGCAACACATGCCACGCCAAGGAGCCCGGAGTGGGATGGCGTTTAGAGAAAAAGCTGCTGTCAAAGGATGAAAATGAAAGGTTACAATAATGTAGAGGCTAATGAGTGACTGTGTCATGACTAAAGGCTTTATCATCAAGCACACTTAAGGTATCTCCTTACTAATACACTTCACAACTGTGGCCACTGATAGCAGTATGAATGCACATTGTTTGCAACTATAAAACTATTAAATATATTCTACCCTTGATGTTACAACCACAAACACGTTCAGCTTTTTTTTGTGTGCGATTGCAAATATCCACGTGGCAAAGTACCAACGTTGCCTTTGTGCCAAGAACAGAGTGGCAGAGAGAAACAAGTACATGTACAGGAACTGACTGTTGAGGCCATTCCACAAAAACGTATCTTAATTTAACCTTATTTCCTACTTAACATGACTTAATTAAAAAGATGAATTGAAGCGGAGGACAAATTAAATGATTTTTCATTCAATCATAATGCTGCCATGATGACATGAAAGTCTGAGCATGACACTCCATATAAATGGGCTTCAGCTACCCTAATAACTGTAACTGCATCTGGCTAGTGGCTCTGATGTTTGCACTCAGGCTTTTTTGCATAGAAAGGGGTTGATTCAGTGCCAAATTTATGCATATTACCAAATTTAAATATGTGCACAAAGCTATTGGCGTTGCTGCGCAGTTTGGGGGGCACTTCACCCTTTTGCGGGTGCTTTTAAGAGTTACACACTTCTATTATCTTTATTTATCTTATTTCTACAGGTTTAGCGGTTCGCAAAAAAGCCACATTTGTGAATTTGCCTCGGAGTCTTAATTTGGCAAATATTAACAAACAAGGTGATGTGGAGGGGAGCTGCCCTGCGGTGATGCAGCAGAGGATGAAAGTGCACTCGCCAGGGTCCCGTTGTCAAGAAATCCCCCAGCCAACAGACAATATTTGAGTCCATGTCAAAGTTGGATAAGAGCTTCTGAGAACATGGGGCTATATACAATTACAAGCTGTTGAAAAGTCAATAAAAATCAATCTGGCACGGTCAGTACTCCTATCCCCGATTCGCTCTCCGCAGTCTTTTGCACCAAGTTTTGGGAGAGTGTATTTGCCGTCATCCAGTCCTATTGAAACCATGCAGTTCATTTTATACGTTACTTACTGTGGTGAGTTTAACCATCAGATATTCAGAGCATGTCTATGTGTAATTAAACCCCAATAAACCCCTTTATTGATGCAAACAAGCTGTTTTTCAACACCAACAAAACTCATCTCACTCGTCTAATTTACCAACAAAGGCCAATGCCCCAGTTAGCAAATGTTAATTCATGAATTAAAAAAAAAGTGAAGGGCTGTTTGGCAGGTATGGGACAGAGCAGACGACTCAGGAAGTCGAGAGAGGGCTTCGGCGCATCATCTTAATTTTGGAAATGTCACATAATGCTCTTGAAAAAGGACAGAGGAGAATGAGGGAGAAAAGAAAATGAGACTGACAAGGAGAAGAGGGCATGAGCTTGTAATACATTGATTGGTGAAAAAATGGTGTCGCAATTGCACGAGAGGCAATATGGACATTTTATTTGTGAAATGTTTTATGCATTTGACTTTCATGGAAATATTTAGTACGGATCGAATAATCCCTACATGAGGCTGAACTACTGTACAATGTCATGGATGTTTTCAAAGTGTTCTTCTTTATTATTTTTGCTGCAACACACTTATTCACTGATAAACAAAACTGTCGACTTAGATCAAACAGATGTCCTTTTTTTTCTGACAGGGTTATCAAACATTAACAACACACTGGCTGAAGACAATGCTAAGCATTATTCATTGTGACAGGCAGCTACACCATTCTGTTCTCACACTCTTGTTCCTGTTCCGGAAATTACTGCATTACATTGTCTAAAAAGAGAGGCGTAACGCAGGTAGATGAAACAATGTGCGGTTAAAGGGTGACACATACGAAAGCTGATTTAAAAGTTTTATTAATTTAACATGTAAACATGCGCTGGCGTGTATGGTATCACTTTCTCTGTATCTATACATATACTGTACATACGTGGCACATGTATGCACATCTATAACAATGAATTAAGCATGAAATGATAAAACAACACATTTTGTAAAACATGTAGCATGCCTGCGGAGACGCACGCTGATCTCAGCTCTGCGGTCTTTCAGCTAAAGCTAACAGATGGAGTTTTAAATATGCAACGAGCCACTGGAGACCGTTCCATCAATTATATATCGTCTGTTTTCCTCTTTTCTAGGAGCATTGCATTCATTGTTGTAAAATCATGTTAACACAAGTGACCATTGTCGCTGTTATTAAAGACTACAGTAGAAGTGGCATAAAACGTACTCAATGGGAGTAATTCTTTCCCATTTTTCAGAATTTCTTTAGCATTTTTTTTGCATTTCCTTTCCTTCTAATTCATGCAGATCAAACCAGAGAGCTGCAATATATCACTAACATATACTCTATATCTCTCTTTCTCTCCCTCTCTCTCTCTCACACATGCACTCAGTCAGTCAGTGAACCATTGAGTAGAGGTCAATTCTGACTGTGGTCAAACGAGTCACCTGGGGAATCAGACATCATCAATCCTGTTGTCAATACAGGACCGATGAGCCATTCATCCTGCCCGCCGCAGTGGGAACGTGTCACGTGCTGAGTGTGTGCGTTTAAAGGATTGTATGTATTTGTTTATTGGTGAAGGTTTGTTGGTTAGATGCAGAGAAAGTGTATGCCTTTTGAGAGAGAGAGAAAAAAAAAAAGTGAGTGACGAAGAGATTTATTTTGTTCACTCTTTGGATTCTGGACTACGGTTCTTAATCCTCGAGAGTTTGGCTGTCGCCATCTTGCTTCTTTTTTTTGTGTGGCTGTAGCCATCTTGTTTTTTATGCAACCAGAAGTGACACGAGAGGGTGGAGCTAATTAAAATGCGGAATAAGTCATTTTTTGGCAACCGAAATGTTACAGTTCACTTTCGCGAAGTGAAAACACCCTGTGAAAGGGTTAAACAGCGCCCACGTGGTACAATGCCGTGGTATCAAACTGTCAATGACGAGCTTCATTGTCTGTTTTTCTGAGGTAACGAATCAAGTGAGAAGTAGGCTCCGTTTCGCATGAACTTCTATACAATCGGACTTCTTTCTGCAACCAGAGGTGTCGCCCCCTGATGGCCATTAGAAAGAATGCACGTTTATGGCACGTCTACAATGGCTTTACTTTTCAGAACCAAAGGTTGCCGCCTGCTCTTTACCCTTAATTAATCCTCTCCACATGAGATTGTCTATTTTAAAGATAGTAAAGATTTGGTACATTATTTATCAGTCTTTAGTAGCCCTGGGGCACTAAACCATATCGATTAAACATCTAACGCAATGAATGTGGTGGTCTAGACAACATGTCTACTCCTGTACATACAGATATGTTTGTGTGTGTGTGTGACCTTGAGTTCAACACTCATGTACATTGTGTGTGTGTGTGTGTGTGTGTGTGTGTGTGCATATTTGCCGAAATAATCTGGCGAGGAAAGACAGAACTCATTTTCTATTCTATTTTTTGGGGGGGAGGTAAAACAGGAATGCATGACTGTGTGTGCATGTGCAGACACAAAGGTGAGAGTTAAAAGAGGATGCTGTTGCTAACAGATCTTTTTTCTTTTCTTTTCTCATTCACACTTTCTGTGTCACAGAGGGAAGCCTCAGATATGGTGAAGTCCCCGGTCGTGTTGTTCTCCTTCTGAATGTCTCTTGTTTTTCAAACAAACACAAGGTCAACCAGCAGGCCACCCTTTCCTTCCTCTGTGTCTCGATCTCTACTCTCTCAGCCATCTTTCTTTTTTTTTCATGCACCCCCCCGCCGCCCTCTTTTTCCCATGCCTCTCTCTCCCAATCTTCCATCACTCAGTTCTTTTTTTGCCATGTGTGACTAATCCGCTTTGATGACATTGGTGCTCTGTGTGTGAGTATGTGAGTGTCTGTGTGTCTGTGTGTGTGTTATTATCTTTTATGTCGGAGACCCGATGAAGCTTTACTTTGGGCATGTTAGATGGAACGGTGAGTTAAATCCTTGTGTGCAATGACGGGCAACATGTTAACTGATCACTTCCAACACGGCGGTGGGATTTGATCTCACACGGTGAGCATGGGGAACATTAATGAACTATATCTGTGGGAGCAATATGATCAACACATTGTCAATGGTGGTTTTAACAGCTGAGCTGGCTCGGTGAACTTGGTCAATGAGTGGGTAACCAATAACGTTAACAACTAATGCGGGGCATGATCTCCACAGGATGAATACTACTAAAAAAGTGGATTTGTCATGAAATTTGGGACACACATTCATGTTCCCCTCAGGATGAATTATTACCCTTTGACCGTTCATTTTGTTAATCATTTTAATTCATCCAGTACTTTAGTTTATGACTACCACCTGCAAAGTAATGATATTCCAGTCAGCTTCTGCTGCACTTTGTGTTTACTGCAGTCTCACAGAGCAGCTGGGTACTATGGGAATGAATACAGAATAGCACCAGTTAAATTGGTGGTAAGCTTGAAGTCAATGCAAAAGTGTGACTTCATATATTGCAACAAAATGAGCACTTATATCTGATATGAGCTGGATATTTGCCAGTGCCTTCCAAAACGACTTGTGCTGAATTATTCGGGACACAAACAAGTTGCTTGTCAAAAACAATTAAAAAAATGAATGAACATATAGGTTGGTTTAAACTTTTGAACACATCGCCATTGCTTTCATTTTCAAGGCGAGGTACGGTGAGGACAGACCCAAATGTTGCCTTTTTATATCAAGCTAAATAGAGAACAATACAGCGTCTGATGACGACACATATTGTAAAGCAGACCACTACATTCAATAACATAGGGTTGTAAACATGACTTTGTTTACCCCACTGCTATTTGTGTAATGCATTTAAACAGTTCAACAGTATCAACAGTTTTCTCCATCAGAATGATGGATTAAAAAATGGAATTCTTTATTTATCTTTTTTTTAAAAAGCTTTTACAAACTGCATGGAGAGCGAAATACCAATTACCAGTCAAGAAACACAGTAAACATTCAGCATATATCCGTAAATAGATCGAAGACATCAAATTGAAAGTGAAATGTCACGAGCCAAAAGGGTTCAGAAGTGCTGCCTTCATCATTGTCCTTAGCGCCGCCATGACGCCCTCCTGCCTCGCCGTGTGAACAACGTGCTGCTGCACACGAGCACGGCAGGCAAAAGAAGGTGATGTCAATAGTGCTGTTTGTCTTTGCTAGCTGTCATAACAGAAATGTCTGGTCATGCATCTCTCTGACTCCATGTAGTACATCACTCGTCACACTGTAAACATGCACGCACGCGCACACACACACTCTAGGACTCCACAAATGCATGTAATGTTCTTCAGTAAGTGAACGCACCGTATTCAGTATAGCACTCACAGTATGTGTTGCAGTGAATACAGCGAGCAGTCGGTCAGACACTGAGAGGCCGTCGTGTGACCAGACACAAACACGGGGGTGACGGGAGACACACAAAAGACAACAAAGCCAAAGTAAAAAGATAGAATCGCGGAAGGACAGTAACAAATAGATTAATATGGGAAGCACGAGTAGGGAGTAATTGTTCTCGGGGTGGAAAGAAAGTCGTGTGGGTCTGATTTTGTTTAAGAAGAAACTTCGATCAACCAACTTTGGATTAACCATAAAACCCCAAACTCCTTTTTAATCATGTTTTATATCCCCTCCAAAACCATCTGACACCTCCTCTGCCCTCCTTTACCTCTCTACCCATTGTCCTTGTTCCCCAACATCTCAGCCCACCAGCAGCTGTAGATCCTAAAACCTCTTCCAAGTGAACATGTGTAAACTCGTGCATACAAGCAAACAGAACTCTGTAGCTGAATAGAGTCATTGTCTGTTGTCAGGCCGTCTCCCAGATGTTTGTTTGAAAGACAGATGGATGAGCAAAACCGCCAGTAAGTGTGTGTGTGTGTGTCTGTGTGTGTGTGTGTGTGTGTGAGAGTATTTATGCGTGCTTCTCTAGCATTAGTCATTTGTCCCTAAATATGTATTTGGGATGCATGAGTGTCCACTTTTGTTGATCTATTTGTGTGCATACTTCCATCTTGTGAGATTCTAGTTCTATCTTTGTGTGTGGACATCAGGTTTTTCTTTTTTGAGCGAGGGTGGGTGTGAATCCACCCCTGTGTGTGTGTGTGTGTGTGTGTGTGTGTGTGTGTTTGTGTGTGTGTGTGTGCGCATGCGTATTATAGGCGTAATAAAGTTTAGAGTTGTATTGATTTGGACTCAGTCCTTACTCACAACTATCAGCTTCATCTCCACGCCGACCAGATTAATGCCGATGGACAATAAAACCTAAACTGTTCCACTGATCACCACTCCAAGACTCTAAAGTGATGGTCCGGCACTATTAGTACGGTGGAGGAGGATGAATGGATGGTAGAGGAGAAAGGGATGGCAAGGAGGCAGCGGGAAAAGGGTCATTGTTGTCCAATTGGAACGGAGAGGATAAAGAGCAGGAAGGAAAAGAGTGTGCGGGGAAAAAATTATAATAAAAGCGTATCTTTTCCACTGCTAACTCAACGAGTTTAGGCTAATTATCCTACTCTATTAATAAGAGTATGTGCACATCTGTGAGGGTTAGTAGGTAAAGGTTGATGGAGGCAGGGCAATAAAGGAGGAGATGAAAAGTTAGGGAAAAAAGGGCACTGTCATAAAAAATGTAACGGCCTTGTCCCATCTGCTCAACGGTTTGAACTGCGGGCGAAAAAAATGGAAAGATGAATGAATATTAAGTGGAAAGAGAATGGATGCAGCTCGTCGAAGTAAGGAGAATTCCAATGATCATAGTAGCATAGAGACGTGGATGGAGGGAGGATGGGATGTTAAGGACGTTGAGAACGAGCAGTGATGAAACATTAAACACTCTTACACCATCAGCCGAAAAACTGTAAACTGATTATTAATGGGAGGAAAGACGGAGAGTAGGTGAAAGGGGAGGAAGAATGGCAGGCAGAAAGACATACAAGGTTGAAATAACTCCTGATAAAAGTTTAAGTGGATGTATTCCTGTAGGAGGAAGCAGAACCAAGGGAGAGAAAAGATAGGAGAGTAAATGTGATAATTTGTGGACTAATTCTACAAAATTATGCAGCAATTTATCCAGCCCAATCTCTTGCTAACACTGAAGCACTTAAATAACTACCTTGATTTTTGATCTCTTGATTTACACACGGATCTACTCGTGTTTATGAATGTGATGATGGAAATGTCTTACGGTGAATAGGACCATTGGTTTCCTGCACTTGTTGGTGTAAGGGTCAATAAACACATTGTGAACATTGTAAGAGAACACATAT
Organism: Cyclopterus lumpus; assembly: GCF_009769545.1. NCBI lineage: Eukaryota > Metazoa > Chordata > Actinopteri > Perciformes > Cyclopteridae > Cyclopterus > Cyclopterus lumpus. Next base: position 14,594,360 of record NC_046977.1, on the reverse strand, counting down.
TTATTAAATAGATGTTGGTTCACTGTTGGCCATTGTTTACAATAAATTTAGATGAACACATTTAATGGATTAATCGCATGATTTTTCTGTGATTAACAGCGTTATGCGCAAAATTCAATACTAAATTAAAAACGAGCGTATTGCACGCTTTTATTTTAAAGTAATGTTATCAGAAACATATATCAGGCACTCTGGGAGCAACAGCAAGTTAACAAACAGAATATAAATCAGTTTTCTTTGTTTTTTCTGAACAGGTATCAGAAGAAACATTTGTCTTTTATCAGGCAACAGCACAACAGTCTCTGTTCAGTAGTAAGGGTCCCTTTAGAGTGAGGTTAAGTGGTCTAGCACAAAAGAAAGTACACAGCTGGAATTTACTGTGCAGGGGGACTTTTTACTCTGTACAGCCTGTGGATTTCCTTTTAGAGAATCTCAGTCAAAGACAGAAAAGAAACACTTTCAGTGGTGCAGGTTGAACAGTTACCCACAGTTAGTTTAAGTGGCTCACAACCTTTCTGCATTTGGCTGCATCCAAGACATTGTTCTGCAGAGATACTGTGACAGAGCGCTGGAGAGATGTCTCGCATCATATTTCTTGCACTATCCGTGCTAAGTGTGCTGACTTTATTGGAATGCAGCACCCCCCAGTTCATCAATATAATGAACCGTGACTCTGAGATGACTGTGGGTACCCAGCGATGTCCAGTCGTCTCCAGTGAGAGCAACAGTTGGTGCACGTTGGAACGCCGTCACTTGAGGTGCGTCTTGAGGGAGGCTCAGACGCTCCTCAGACCGACCTCTTCCACTACAGGAATCGGCCTGTAGTCCTTTGCTCCACTTGGCCAGGGCATTTGTTTGGGATCAATACTGTGTAATGCCTTTAAGTCGTACTTCATGCTCGTAGTCCTCCGGTGATAAGATAACTCCAGTTTGAGTGGTTACAAATAACTTTGCTTTTATCAACTACGCCGTCTGGTAGAGCTTTAAAATGAAAATGTCCATTTAAAAGTGCCTTTCTCCATTTTCTTGGTCAATGTGTGCAGCAGTGTTAAGCCCCTCCCAATCCTAAAAATGAATGCAGTTAACGCATGATAGAATCATTGTCGGAGTTAATGCATTGCTATGTTAACGTAATTATAACAAGTTAACGTGCCAATCCCCAATACAAATATAGTCTGGTAATCTGTTTTTTTTAATTTTTATATCTCAACAGTTATGGAGTGAATAGCCATGACATTTGTCACAATCATCTTTCTCTGCAGAATTCACCACCGACTATTCATCGAGCTCCACGATCAGGTCAACGTTTTTTTTATTTTTCCTATACTTTGGTTTATGACCAAATACCGGCACAAATAATGACATTCCCATTAGCCTCAGCTGTACTTAATGTTTAGTGCTAGTTGCCAAATGTTATCGTGACACACGCTACAATACAAATTGATATTACAAATGTCATTTGACTAATAAATTCAGTCACGTATTAATGGTATTGTATGGACATGCTTTTTGTTCTTTGCCATATATATATATATATATATATATATATATATATAAATATATATATATATATATATATATATATATATATGTAATGTAGTGTGTAGTTACAGTTAAGGTAATAATAATAGTTTCAATTTGAATAACTCAGTGTTTGCACACAACATTCACTGAAGGCAGCTGACGTTGCATTTCCCTCGCAGTTACTATGTGGGAAGATGGTGACAGAGGAACGAAGGGGAGGAGGAGGAGGAGGAGACAAACAAAAGAGGAGACGGATTTAAGGTCATTTTATTTATACATGCACATGATAAAAACAGAAGGAGGAGGGAAATCCAAACTGTGTAGAGCAGATAAAGGAAGCACGAGGATCAACAAGGGGAAACAGTCAAAATGACAAACTGAGTCACACCTGGGAGGGAACAAAGGGGGAAAGGGGGATGGTGAAATAAAAACAATTTCAAAAAGGTTTCACTCGTCTTCTCATGAGTTCGACGTGATTACTGGTGGCGGATGAAAGATGTCTCAGTCAGGTAACGCGGGGCATAAGAATGGGAAGATATAATAGAACGAGATGGGCCGGAGGTAATCAGGATGTTGCACTGTACCTATTTTAAACAGCCTTTTTGCTTTGACACGGAGACGGATTGAGGGAAGTAAGACGGGGCGGTGGAGGTAGAGGAAGATTTGGAAGAAGCGATTAAAAAAGAGAAACAAGCGCGGTCGCATGAATGTAAGGTTAAAAGAATCAATTTTAAACGGTTTTACTTGCTGGGCCAGGAGGCTAAATTGTTTTCCTGCTCTATCGCATGGCAACAGGAATAAGGAAGGAGAAGGGAACGACGAGGTGATAAAGTTTATCTATTAAATAAGAAGGAGCAACATGTTGTGCTTTTTCTTAATTGTATCACTGTAAACTTTTTCCCCACCATTTTTGACAATTGATCTGTTCATTGAATACGTAATCAAAGAGTATTATAATTATCTCTCAGGTGAAAGAAACAAAGAAAGAAGGGTCAAAACTATTGACTCCAGTCATGACTTTCGGGATCACTGGAGCGGAGAAGAAAAAATGCGAATGTGCATTGAAGTTTTACGGGCCACCTGGCTCACCTCCGTGGGATTAACTTGACCCCTTTCATGAATCATATAGACCTTTGTTGAGGACAGCTCTTAAAACTTCTTCACATAGAGAAATTGATGAAGTGTGACGAACCCCTCCCAGATGCGATTCACAAAACTGCGGTAGCTTGTTTATGTGCACGTGTGCTCGGCACATGCATGTACACATCTTTGTTTTACAAGCATCTCTGCGTGTTGTGTGTTATTCGTGTATGCTTGGCACTGCACTCTGGTATCGGTGTGCTTCATTCCACCTTCTGTACAGGACAAACACACTTCAACTCATCTTTCAGCTCAATTTCCAATGCACACCTTGAGACTGGTTTACATGTTTGATGCTGTACACGTTGTCTTTATGCATGTTTCTGCACTGTGAGTATGTGTCTGCATGTGCATCTTTATTCCTGTTGTATTTATTGTGATTGTATGTGAACGTCGGACTCCCCTTGACACAGAAGGTGAGACGTATAATCGGGATAATTCTGAAACAAAAGGTATAAAAGAGACTTACTAAGATGCTTAAGGGCCGCAGAACTATTGCTATGTTTTAAAATGTGAAAAGAATTTGAATTTGTGCCCATATGATATTTATTGTGGTTACTTATTATGTTTTTGGGGAATCCTGCCTGCAAGCCTTATTGCCCTCATACAGTATGATATTAAACATTTTGAACTGAATGCATTTGAGTCCCTGTTCCTATTTCACTGCTGGTTTCTGTGACGCTTGAAAAATCAATATGAAGTATTGAGAATAATTTAAATGTTGGAATCATGCAATTAGGATGGATGTTTAAAACAAGCGGTGTTGTTGAAATTATTTCAGCGCTATTTGATTTTATTCAGCAAAGCAGATGTCCCATAACAATGTCCCATACTAATGAATTATTAACGTGGTATTTTGGTGGCGGTAAGATGCTCCGAGGATTTGAAAATAAGGCAAAGGTTTTGATGTCTGATATAGTCTGAAATGGTTTGCCCCCGCTCAAAGCGATGATGCATACCCCGAAGCGTTTTGGTGGCGCAGTAAACATCCCAGTTGAAAAATAAGCTCCAATAAACTGCTTCTCTCCAGCTGATTATTGTTGAGTGGGTGGCACAGATACATTTCAGTACTGTCTTATGTGTTAGAGTAAAAGCGTGGGTCTCAACATGTGAACTGGATCACACAAATAATCACATATGGACATGGTGCTAATGTTTATTAGGCTGTCTGAGATAACAAATATGCTGTTTACAGATGATTAACGGATGTAACACCTAAACGTCTTCAGAACCTAGCCAACAGCGCAACTAGCAGCCTGGCTATTCCTACAACCCTAAGTATCCCAATTTGAACTAGAAAATCAAATCTCAGTGCCATGATTAAGGCAGTAAAACACTTGCCAGTAATTTGCCAATAAGTTGGCTGATTTTCCTAATGACTGATCTGACTGAGCGTAGTAGAAATAACATTTTGAATCACCCTCTTCACATTCATTGCCTCCGTCAACTGTGTTTCCACAGTTTACGTGTTTTTTTTTTTTTACTTATCTTTATTTAAAAGGGACCATGTACAGTTAAAACATAAATGCCATCATTTGATGCACCGTACCAGATTGTAGCTACAGCTAATTTGCATCTGTAGTCCCTTGACGGACCATAACAAACATAAAACAATAGCAAACAGTACAGGATAAGACACAATACAACAGTATATGTGGTAAGAAGAATACACAAAATACACACAATGCAAAAAAAAGAAGTAATACAAACCATTAAAAGTAAGTAATACAAACCATAATAATTTTGCTCAATGCTCCAGTTGTCAACTGTCCGCCAGTGATGGATACTGGAAGCTATTTTCCAGAGTTACCTTTGGCATACTGCTCTCTGGTAAGTAATGTATGTACGTCAAGGGCTTTTATTGTGGCAGAATGGAAGGAGTGGAGCTGTAATGCGCTATCATTGACATTGTTGGAGGCAATAAAATGTTTGCCGTCTTGTTTCAGACTACGCACAATCCATCATGTTATTTTATTGCCTTCATACAGTAAGTATTGGCGCTATCCTCTTCATTTGTATCATAAATGGGGCCTTTATTGTCCTGGGAGACCGTGACCTGGAGCAGACAGAAATGCATTGTGAAAGTGAGACTTATAGGAAGCCGATTTAAGCACAGATGGCGTCAATATTCTCCAGCGTCAACATCTACTTCATAATAAGTTAAAGCAAAATCTGGTCTATTGACAATTGGAAACTGGACTTAAAAAAAAGGCCTGATCCTTTCAAGTTTGGATTTACATCAATAATATGCCACCATGCCGAGGTTGTCAAAGCCAAGCAACTGAGTTATAACTGTGTGTGTGTGTGTGTGTGTGTGTGTGTGTGTGTGTGTCTGTCACGATTATGACACATATGCCCTTTTGTCATCTCTGTGTGAGTGAACTTGAATTTGCATGAGGGAGCTAAAGGCTCACTTGTTTGTGAGTGTGTACGATAATTGGTTAATACTAGAGGCTGCTAATCATGAAGATTAACATCACATCAACCACGCAGTCATATGGTGATGGTGGATATGACTGATGCATTGCAGTAATAGCTGTTAACGACAACTGGTGACAAATTGTCAATTTAAAGCAAATTCCCATAGTGTCAAATTCAATAAAAGTCTCGAGTGAACCAGCGTCACTCAAAAAGCCACATATACATATTTTCTATTGTTTAATCTATATTTGCCTGCTGTCAAATATTTATGTTAAATTATCTAATTAATTCAACCTTGATTTTGAAGTCATCAATTATTTCACTTAAATAATAAAAGTGCACAGTTTGGCTCGAGGCAAAGCAAAGAATGTAACTATAAAGCATTATTCATAGCGGTCAGATCTGACCCTTATGCTCGGGCACAGTGCAAGACAGATAATATAAATATACTGTTTTCCATATGTAATACAGTACCACTGATATTTATACAGTAAAGAAGAAAAAAAATCAGCTTTATAATAAGGCATCATTCTGAAAGTGTAGGGAGTTATTATTGCACACTAGGTGAGTAACTACAAATCATCTGCTGATATGGCTATTTATTTTTCACTATATCACTGATGCAATTTTTAAACAGTGCATATGACAATTTGTGTATCAGTAGATTATATGTGATGCATGCATTTAAAAAAATAAATAATGCAGGTTTATGGAAGTGTGATGTTGGCAATGCATTTTTGAAAACCTGAAAAACTGTACCTATATTCTTTAGTTGCCTAGAAGGATGTAACAAACTGTGTGTGTGTGTGTGTGTGTGTGTGTGTGTGTGTGTGTGTCAAGAATCTTGCTTACCGGTGAGAAGGTTATTCTATTAATTTGAAGAAAGAAAGGCATGAAGTGGAATTCCATTTCCCCTCAAGCTGAATCACTTCATTAAAATGTCAACAATGACGGTTCCGCAAGCTACAAGTAGAAAGACGAACAACTTCAGTCCTGCAACTTAAAGCTAATGGAAACTCCACATGTTACTAAACTCAAGGTGTTTCTTGTTGATCCTATGAACGCGGTACATGTATTTCTGTTACCCAATATTTCAATCTCAAATGTATCTTCTTTGCGCTGACTCGGCAGCGACTTTTGGGCCTGATGTTTGGTTCATCATGTTGCAGTGTGGGGATTACTGAATGTTCAGGTCATGCACAGCTCAGATGTGTACCTTGGTTTGTCAGTGACAAATACACAAATCTCTTAACACAGTGAGTGACAACAAACATGGTTCTTGGGAAATTAAAATCAAAACAATTCCTAAAAGATGATAATGACAGTTATCCACTCTGGTGTTTACTCAAACTCCACTTCAGGTGAGTTTCTGGAATGCAAAGTCTCTATAGATTGTAAAATCTACAAACTATGGCCCCAGATCACCTGGACTTGTTTGCCTATAGACATTATCACCATAGAACATATTATAGATGTAAGAAATGCTTAAAGATGACTTAAAGATGCACTGAAATATGATCGCCTATGTTGCTGAAAATGTATCCAAATGTACCGAGCATCCCGTCTCCAGATCCCTTGAAAACAAGAGTGCTGAACATGTCCTCGTATACTGTGATGGAGAATGTCATATTCTATTCGTGGAAGTTAAATCTTTTGGGGATTTGTTTATTTCATATATAATCTGATTTTCTTACATGAATGCCTTGTGAAAACACAAAAACAACTGCATGGCAGGAAACTCTGCACCGGCACAGTTGTTTAATTTGAAATACTCTTGAATGGGCTGATGTATTAGGGGAAACTTGTTTCCTGGATTTTGGTCATCATTCTCTAATATAAATCATGTTTGTGGTTACATAAACAGGCTTGTGACCAGAGCTACTCCAGAGGCAGACATGCTGACATGGTTCGATTGGCTGAGTGAAACATCAGTGGGCGGAGTCAAAGAACCAAACGGTTCAGTGAAGAAAATACTTGGATAAAACACTTTTTCCAGCTAAAAGCTGTCGCTACTCAGAACACATTTACTTAAAAAAAAAACTAAAAGTCACCACCACATACTGTCTTTTCCAGCAGTCTAATCCTTTTGGCTTTTAAAACAAGCCTGCTGAGATTCAGTGACCTAGTAATGCCCCTTTGCATCATCAAAGGTCGCTGGTTTTTGCAGGCCTTTTTCTTTTTTTACTTTCTTTTTTTCTCACACGTTACACACATTCCAAGAAAAAGGTCGTATTGGAATTTGAGTTGAAGGAAAATTGAACGGAAGGAATGTTAAACATTGCAGGTGATGACTCATACATGCAGACACATGTTCAGACAAAAATACCTACGACAACTATGTGCAGGTCAGTCTGAATCAGTTTTGTTGATGGTCAGAGTGCTATGTTACATAAATAAAATATTTGAAACTTAAAAAAGAAAATAAACTGCCAAGAGATGTCCCCAATGCTCTGCACTACCCGCTTGCCTGTGGAAAATCATCTTTGCATTCAGTTCAAACTCCATGTACCTGCCGCTGTAAACAGCAAACAGAAGCAGCGAAGCAGCAGACAGTCATCACGGTGTTGTCTGTCACTGTCTGTGACATTATGTAAGGAGGAGATTATATAAACCAGGAAATTCACATTAGCATCCAACCTGTTGTTGCAAGTCATGCCGATGCTGCAGGTATATATATATATATATATATATATATATATATATATGAGAGAGAGAGAGAGAGAGAGAGAGAGAGATTGATTGTCTAGGGTCATTATTTCTTAATCAAATCACAGTTATACAGTTCATCAAATCCTTACAACAAAACTAAATCATGCAACACAAAACAAACAAAAACAAAGAAGATATTAATTTAACGCCTGCAGGCGGCTGAAGAGTCTCGCCAGTCTGGAGCACTCTACAAACAGATGATGGATGGTTTCTGTCTGAGAGCAGAAAGGACAGCCGTCCCCTGCGCCAGGATCGAGGTGCACCAGATACCTTTTCGTAGCTATGGCCCCATGTACAATCCTCCAGTGGAGGTCTCCTGTCCGTTTGTCTACAGAGGGTTTGTACAGGGACCGCCAACTGCCCCGTGGGGAGGATCCCCTGCCAAAAAACTCGGCCCACCTCGACACCCTCACCCCTGCCAGAGAACGCAGGTTAAAGACCTTCACATTGACCTGGTACGTTGCTTTACTCCCCAGAGTCTCAAATTCCCCCAGCTGGGGTGTCTTTAGAGACAGAAGGATGTCCTCCTCCTCCCACTGTCCAACCGCAGGATAGACAACCAGGCGTGGGAAGACATACTCACACTCATCGTCCCATTGGTCAGATACTGTGGGGTCCCCAACAAACGCTCTGAGGGCATCTGGCAGAGAAGCACAGACCTCCTCCACCAGTCTGAGCAGCAGCCTGTTGGACTGGATGTTGGTCAGCTCCGCAAGCTGAGGGATGGAGGTCTTCATTAGATGATCCAGCTTCACACAGCCGGCCTCTCTCAGTCTGGATCTCAGGCTGGCTGACGTCAGGACTTGGGATGATACGTAGCTGCTCCCAAACAGCGGCTCCTCAAAGGGCCACATCCCTGGTGTCGTCACAGCTCTCCGGTGAACTGTAAAAACCTGCCATGCCTGTAGGACGGACTGGTAGAATGTTGTCAGACCAGTTAGGTCTACTGACTGGGGCTGCAGTAGAAACAGGTGCTTATCATACCCTAATCCTCCAGCCTTCCTCAGCAGCACACAGGCAGTGTCAGTCCATGGCAGGCCGAAGCTGTACAACAGCCTCTGAGCCGTCTGCAGTCTGAAGGCTGTTATGCGGGATGCAATGTCCACCAGGCCCTGTCCTCCCTCCTGGACTGGCAGGTACAGCACCGCAGATCTCAGCCAGTGAAGCCCGGACCAGAAAAAGACCGTCCCCCTGTAAGAGAGCTGAGGTAGCAGCCATTTCCACTTAGACAGTCTGGTACACACTCTCTCCATAGCACCCTTCCAGTTCTGTCTCTGGAACTCCTCTGTTCCCAAGAAAACACCCAAAACCTTCAAACCCTGCCTTCCCCATCTGATGCTTCCTGGTAGTTTTGGTGTTTCTTTTTTTAACCACTGCCCAACCTGCAAAGCTTCACTCTTCCCCCAGTTTACCTTTGCCGAAGATGCCCTCTCAAACAAAGCTAAACTGCTCCCTAGAACATCGACATCCCTCTGGTCTTTGACAAACACATTAACATCATCAGCATATGCTGACACCACCAGGGAGGGCCGCTGAGGCAGCCCAGGCAACATGAGTCCTTCAACCTGTGTAGAAGGGGTTCAATGGCAATAGAATATAGCTGTCCAGAGATACAGCTCAGCGCACCCCCCACCTTCATCAAGCAAGACGCTTTCTTGTACATCAAACCCAACAGTGACACAAACCCTTCACCAAAACCAAAAGCCCTTAAAGTGGGAAAAAGAAAACCATGATCGACCCGATCAAATGCCTTTTCTTGATCTAATGATACAACACCAACATCAACATTATACAGTTTACAAAGATCCAACAAGTCTCTCATGAGAAAAATGTTGTCCATGATGGACCTGTCCAGTACGCAGTAAGACTGGTCTCTGTGGATTATAGTCTCTAGAAAGTTCTTAAACCGGTTAGCGAGCACCTTGGAAAGAAGTTTATAGTCTGTGCATAACAACGCCACCGGTCTCCAGTTTTTCAGAAAGGACAAACCCCCTTTTTTGGGTAACAGTGACAGCACTGCATGCCAACATGTTGCCGGTAACAGGCCTATCTGGGCACACTCCTGCAGCACCTCCTACAGGTCGGTTCCCAAACACTTCCAGAAGTCCAGTCCAGGAGCTCTTCCAGCAGCCATCTGACCCACAGCAGCGGTCAGCTCCTCTAGGGAGATGCTGGCATCCAGGACAGCTCTGTTCTCGGGACCCAGCTGAGGAAGGTCTTGAAACAGCTCGTCAACACTCTCCCGGTGGTTATCCTCCTTCCTGAAGAGGGCGCTGTAGAAACTTACAGCATGCTGTCTCATTTCAACCGGGTCAGTCATCATCACACCATCAGGGAGGCGAAGAAACACCATCTGTTTGGTCCGAGAGACGGACTTCTCCAGGTTGAAGAAGTAAGAAGTCGGAACATCCATGTCCCTAACATTGGTGAACCTTGACCTGACCAAAGCCCCCTTAGCTCGTTCTCGTAAAAAATAACCTAGCTGTTGCTTCTTCTGCTGAAGCCTGTGAGTGTCTGTCCTGGTGTTAGTGAATAGACTGTGCTCCAAAGCCCTGATCTTATTCCCTAGATCCTCAATGAGCCTTTTGACTCTTACTGTGGAGTGACATGTATACTGTTGAACAAAGACACGTATGTGTGCCTTTCCTACATCCCACCACTGACTCAGGGACTCAAAATCGCTCTTCTTTCCTCTCCAGATCCCACAGAAAGCCTCAAACTTTTGACAAAATTCACTGTCCTGAAGCACCTGAACGTTAAAGTGCCAGTGAGAGCTACCCTTGGTGGTTGGTGAGGTGTGCACATCTAAAGTGATGGTCGGTGAATCCTACTGGGTGAATGTGACTGTTTAATAACCGGTTGCTAAAACTACGTGAAATGTAAACCCTGTCTAGCCTGGCTGCCCTAATGTTCCCATCCAACACCTTCACCCATGTGTACTGCCTAGCCCTGGGATGTTTGACCCTCCATACATCCACCACACCCGACTCCGCAATCACCTGTGACAAAATGGTAGATGACTGGAGGTGAGGTTCCTCTCCTGTTCTGTCCACTAAGGAATATATGGTGCAATTCCAGTCCCCTCCCATACACACTCGTTCTGATCACACTGCTGCAGGACATCTCTCAGTTTGTGGAAAATATCCGTTCTGTGTGAGCCCTGGTTTGGAGCATATATGTTAATAAAGACAAATGCAATGCTTTGTATGGAGGCTCTGACCACCAGAGCCCTGCCTTTCACTATCTCTGTGGAGGTGATGATGTTAACATTCAGCCCAGGTGCAAACAGAACAGCTACACCTTCAAATAGGTTGGTCCCATGAGACAGGACATACTGGCCCCTCCACCACAAGCCCCAGTCTCTCATTATGTGGGTCACTGTGTGTTTCCTGCAGGAAAACGATGTCTAGTCGTTTCTGTCTGATCATCTCTGCAGTGACCGCTCTCCTCTCTCGGTCCCTCCCACCATTAATGTTTAAAGAGCCAACCCTCACCTTGTGCATTGAAATATGAAAAAGAACAGTGATGTAGACAGCCAACAGTAACAGACATCTTAAGTGCAGCACATCCATGACAGACTCACTTAATTATTTTCATCCTTTTGGAACTTTTATCTTTCTTCAGCCCCCTTAAACCAGTCATGTATTTTTTAAGACGGTAACGCTTCCTCTTATCCAACACCTCAAACCCTACCGCTTTCTGTATCGATGACACGCTTTTCATGAACTTTTCCGCATCCGGAAAATGCTCTAGAACCTGCATCGATTTGCCAAATGTTTCATCCAGGAAGTTGTTGATTTCCTCCAACTTGTATAAATCTCCAGTGTAAACCTGGTTTCGGAGACAGAGACACAGTCGGAGTCCGTCTCGTACTCCATCTCCTCCTCCACAACACAAGCCGCTCCACTCACCTCTGGACCAGCAGCCTGACTCTGGTCAGGTTCACCTGTCGACCCTTTGCTGCTGCCTGCTCCACTTTCCTTCCTCCCTTCCACTGCCACTGCTTCCTTCACCTTCTTCCTCTCCGTTTCTCCACATTCCCTCCTCTCTTCCTCTGCTCCTGCCAGTGCTTCCTTCACCTTCTTCCCCTCTGTTTCTCCACATTCCCTCCTCTCTTCCTCTGCTCCTGCCAGTGCTTCCTCTACCCTAATTCTCTTTGTTTCTCCACAATCCCTCTTCCCTTCCTTTGCTCCTATCAGTAATTCCTCCACCTTCTTGCCCTCTGTCGTTGCACTCAGAACATCTGAGTTCTCCTCATTAATCTCTCCTCCACCTGCATCATCTCCCTGCCCCCCGACCTGACTGTCAGTCTGCCCGCTGAGCCCCTCCCCTCCCCGGCCATGGCGGGCGGGTCCCCGGTCGCCGCAGACGGGTCCCCGGCCGGGTCCCTCGCCCCGCGGGCCAGCGACCTCCGCTAGCTCGCCACTCTGCGGAGCCCCGGTGCTACTTCGCTCCTCAGCCGGTGCGTCCCCTGGCTCGGGGCGCCCCTCGGCTGGCCTGTGAGGACAAGCATCCCTCTTGTGCCCCACCCCCCCACACTTAAAACACTTGCTGCTACCGGTGGTTGCGTACAGCATGTAGTGCCCGTCCCCGTGCTTCACCCTGAAGGAGACATCCAGCATGTGAGACAGACTATTGAGGAACCTTAGAACCTGTCTCCTGAAGGACTGGACATGCTTCAGCTTCTCGCTCTTACAGCCCAGCCCCATCGTTCTGAAGCTGCTCGCTAGCTTCCCGAAGCACTGCAGCTCGCGCTCCAACACCTGGTCGGGGATGAACGGGGGAACCCCGGACACGGTGACCCGGGTGGTGGGCACAGCCAGCGGGGACACTTGCAGATAGACGCCGTTCAGCGTGACGCCGCTCGCTATTAACGTGGACACAATCCGCTCCTCTTTTAAAAACACCAGCACACCTCGGTTTATCCTGGAGGCGGAGGACAGGTTACCGTGACCCACACGGTCCCCCACAGCCAGGAGAACCTCCTCCACCGGGACACCCGGGTCGGGCTGAACCCAAACTCCATGTCTCAGAGGACGGCGTCTCAGAGGACGGCGTCTCAGACAAAAAACACGGTTTATCCCCACAAAAAAACCCAATAAACACACAAAATACACAGACAAAACACAACTACTCAATCACACAGTGAACTGAGAAAGAAATGAATGAATTGTGAAAAGTTTGAGAAAAATCACCAAACATTTAGTCTCAGCACGCTCTCACCACCACCAGCTTCCTCCAGAGAGAGTGAGAGAGAGAGAGAGAGAGAGAAGATAGAAGCCGATACTACAGACAGAGAAGGAGAACTGGAAGAGAGTAAAGATGCATAAAGACAGTGGTCACGCCATCAGAACAAACATGTTTCCTCATTTTGGTTTGTTTCAGCTGGTGAAAAGAAAAGAAACAATTCTGACGAAGACCAAGTAGAATCCACAGTGGCGGCTTGACCCATTATTGATCAACCTCCATCACTGACTCATCACGGAGTGAAAAAGAGTCGGTACTGTTTATGCTGAAGAAGTGCTATAGAGGCTCCGCCGCTTAAGTGCTCACCCGGGACATTGGATCCGCGGTAGACGTGGACGTTGGACCTGTTGCCAGAGTATTCAGAGAGGCTGCCAAGGCAGTATGCATGCTTACCATCACAACAACGTGGCCGTTTGTTTTCATGGCCTCGCATGTCAAATTCCCATTGGGTGGGGGGGGGATTAGAATCCTTGACAGTCCCCACAAACACGACAAATGACCTACACGGTTTTCCACATGTGCAATTTGTAAATACCGTGTCAATTGAGTTAGACGCAGCGAGGCAGAGGGTGGATTCACAGCATTTCACAGACGTGAGCGACTGATGGGAAACCAAGCAGAGAGGGAAGAAAAACATGCAGAACACGTTTTTTAATCGTAGGCTATGGATGAGCATCCTCTCCTGCTAGTTTTGGGGAAAGCGGTTATGAGATAAATTCCTCACACCAATTTACAGAGTGTCCTCACGGGTGATCATCATGGCCTGGTGTGTGTGTGTGTGTGTGTGTGTGTGTGTGTGTGTGTATGAGTGTGCTCTCTTATTAAGCCTGAGGGCAGCAGACAGAATGACAGAAAAGAAGATAAGCTGCAGTGACCTCCGTCCTCTCCTCTTCCTCACGGCCTGTTTAACCTTCCTGTCTGACCCGTGGGACTTGTGCTTGCTCTCGACAGTCAGAGCGTGCTAACACATGTAAGCTGCAGGTGGAACGCTTGCCCGTGTGTGTGTGTGTGTGTGTGTGTGCGTGTGCGTGTGCGTGCATTCAGAGTCGTATGTTCACATGTTATGTTTGACCCTGCTGCACTTAAAACCTCCTAAAAACTGACCTATTTATTAGGCCTCTGCTCGAAAATTGCATACCCAAACTAAAGAGGGTGTATCTCTGCAACCACAAGGACTATTTGAATAATCTATTTGTTATAATAACAATAAGAATTGTGAGCTTTTGTTCAGATATGTAAATATCAGTCTATATGTTACTGGTTATTATTAAATGAAGTTGACACTCAGTTGATAAGTCTCTAAGCAAAAGGTTGACTGTAATACAGTGAATCAGAAAATAGATTAGAGAGTATTTAGTAAATCGAGAGATCTGTCATTTTCTCTTTCCTTCTCTAATCTTTTCTCTTACTTTTTGTTTAGAGCATGTACACGTGGATGGTAAATTATTAAATTCCCAATTTTTACTGTACATTTTTTAAAATAATAATAATACATTTCTTTTTAATTACCCACACATTTTTCCGATATAAAATAATTAATAGGGGAACCCTACGGTGCCCTATTTCGTTCTCAAAAAGAAAAATCCCTGTATATGAAAATGGGTGAATCCATTCCTGGCACTGTGATCATGTGTTGATCAGGGAATGCTCTGCTAACTCGCAGGTGTGCTCAAAAACAATCTATTTTAACATAACACTTTGTGGTTCCAGCTCTCATCTCATCTGGACTGAATAGATACGATGTACACAACGTGACCCTCGGGCGCTCCCTCGAGGCCACATAATCTCGCTCTTCATCTGACACGTTTGTCACTATCTTGGCGTGGCGGCATGTACAGCGAGCCAATATTTGTCGACAACACAAAACAGAGTTCTGGGACACACGTTTCAATTTAGTGCAAAAAAAACCAAATAAAGTTGTCAAAATGTTTTTAATGCAACACATACAGTGTCGCTTTCAAACTGTCGCTGCTATTACTTGATGATATATGAGATTAAAATAAGAAACAATCCCATAAGCATGAATTCACAACTGTGTCGAGAATTGGGGCACAAAACACTGCAGCACTGATGACGTATCAGGTGGGATCCACGTGATGATTCATACCAACAAGTCAGCCAGTCTTCCTCTTATCCACTCTGGGAAAATCCTCTCGTCATGGACGTGAGGACGGACCAGAGAGTTTTGTGAGTTGCCTGAAGCAATTATTTTTTTTTTTTTACTTCTGTGAGAGTTTCTATCTGCCTAAGTTCTACAACTGCACGATCTGCACTGGGTTTGTTTTTTACACGTTCTCTCTCTCTCTGCCTAAATTGCAATATTTTTATTCTCTCCTCTTTTTTATTCTCTCCTCTTGCTCTCCACAGCCGTTGTTGTGGTTGTTTATTAAATGTAACGTCATGTTTTGTAGTATTTGTGGAATTAACGACAGCATCCTTTGTCCCTGGTGGTGAAACGCGCACCCCCCCACCCCCCACCCCCCTACATGCGTTATGTAGACACACACAGTGAATGTGATTGACTTACAGCCTCTGGTGCTCTCTGCATGTGCGTGTTTACTTTTGTCTTGTTATAAGAAATAATTAAAACTTTAACTTTAGTGAGTTGTTCGTCGTGTGTGTGCTTACTGAAATTCCTTGTCCGTTCTTGTTTTATATTTGTGTGTTTTTATCAATTGTTGTTTTTGTTTGTCCGTATCTGTACATGTTGTGCGTGTGTGCGTGTGTTAGTGTGTGTGTGTAGATGTGTGCCTGCATGTGTGAGTGTTGTCAAACTGACCATCAGACAGTGTCAGACAGTGTCACAGAGAGGCAGCACGCTCATCAAGCAAAGGCGAGGTATGACAAATCAGGCCCATGTGGTTCACAGCAGGAGAAAAGTAATTGAGTTCACTGCCCTGCGCACACACACACACACACACACATACACACGCACACACGGACCTAACACACTAGCCTGAGACATAGAATAACCCGGCAGTGTGCTAAGTGAAGCAGGGGACTGCATATCTTTCCGCGGGTCCATTACTCCAATAGTCTGAAACATTTAACATTGGACCCAAATGGGCTTTCTCTTTTCACCCTGAAGACAAACGCCCGTTGCTCTGAAAATACAAAACTCTCCCTCAAACGAACAGTGTGGCTAATTATGATGTAGAATGCATCATCGGACCATTCTGATTTTTATGGCCGCTTGTTTTTGGGATAACAGGCTGTACAACAAATGGTCCAATGGGACATTTGACTTTATTGAAGCAGCATCAAACAACATTCTGATTACGCAATCATCAGGAAAATTAGGCAACGCAATCCTTAGTTTCCTGTGCAGTACATAATACATAATAATAATAATAATAATAATAATAATAATAATAATAATACGTTTTTGACCTAAACAAACAAATACTCACTATATTAATGTGGTTTCCAACTTAAAACAATGTCTGGTAGAGATGAGTTGTGAAAAGCTGTACTTTATAAATATAAATTAATGCTCAGACATTAAGGAGTTTTTCTTCATACTAAAATAATATAAGATAAATCTTTATTGATTTCTTGAACATTTTTTTTAACAGTTTTGGTGTCTACACAACACATTATCAACTAAATCATGAACCAAGAGGCAAAATGTTCATTTTTCACTTATAGAGGCAGATTTATGCTCTCCCATTAAGTGCTATGTCTGGGATGGTGACTTCAATATGTCAACCAATTCACTTTTAATTTTTTTTTATTTCATCTCGTAAGACCTTACATATAATAAATGACTCTTGCAGATTTGCATTCTTGACGTAGCCACGCTTTAAAGACTAATGAGAACATTTAGAAAAAAACCGGCAATTTTCTGTCTTTAAATAATCCCCCATTCGGGTCCAGTGTATGTGAGTCATCACTTTCAACATAAATAATCAATGCTTCACCCAGAATTTCCTGGAGTATGACACTCATATTTATATCACGTCCAAAATTCTAGTCAGCTATATTTATTGAGCATTTTGGCTCGTCGGAAAAAAAAATTGTATCCACAAAATCAGTGCCAGAGCTTGTGTGCGTACGTGACTGTGCATGCATTTAACTTATCTCCACTTAATCTGCTTTCTGCCACTTCAGCAGGCAACATCAGGGTCCACTTGGCTTCCATTTAATCACGCTCTGCATTAAATGGTTGACTTGATGTTTACACAGTGAATTTTGTTCTTTTTAGCTACACTTAATCACTATTACGTATTGTTTTACAAGGTGTCCTTTAGCTGAGCAGGCAATGCATTCACATGTCTTTCCTTTTACTGCAACTGACTGCTAATATTTCTATTGTGTGATGTGTCATGCAGCCGCGGGGGAAATTTGAATGAGAATGAAGAGGCCACTTTAATAACTTCAAAAGAAGGTGCCGTGCATATTAGCTGAGATATTAAAGCATGCGGCGTAGCTCGGGGAATAACTCAGGAATTGTAATAATTCTAAGTTTGAGTTAATATAATATAATTGCAAAGCAAATGCCTCATAATTGCATTGCATATCAAATCCCACTGAAGCACCCCCTTTGCGGCATAACTGGGAAATGAAATAGTGTATATTTACAAATCGTGTTTTTGGTGTGTGTGTGTGTGTGTGTGTGTGTGTATGTGTGCATGTAGCTTGTCTGTGACTCCTCTTCACTGTATAAATACATGTGTGTCGGAAACTGAAGTTTTTAGTAAAGTGTATATACACACACTCCGTCACACACAGTCCTATATCTGTCATTCTGTCTCTACCTGCATCTGCTGTCAACTGATAAACTTCTGTCATAACAGCAGACATATGCAGGTTGATTTACTGCCCCAAGGTAAATCACGGACACACACACACACACACACACACACACACACACACATACACACACACACAATGGATTTAGACCTAATACGCAGAACAAAGAACAGACCTGGCAAGGGATTTCTGGGATTTCTCATTACGAGTAAAAATGACATGTATTCCCTATATTTGGATGAGTGTGAGAAAAAAAAAAAAGAACTTCAAATGCATACATAATATGGACAACGCAGATTATGTTTATCTACGCTAGCAGCATGGCTCTACGAATGGTGATGCTTTTAGATTGGTCGAAATATCAAAACAAATATTGGATGGATTGCAATGACATGTACAGATAATCGTGGTCCCCAAAGGATGAATCCATATATGTTTGTGCATCTTCATGACGTTTTTTCAGGTCAAAACGTCCCTTATTAATCACTAATAAAGCACAACATCTCATTTAGGGATGGACAGAGAACCACGGTCTTCACATGACGAATCCCAATGACTTTGTTGATCTCCAGACTTTTGCCCGATCGCCGCTATGACGTTTGCATTTGTGGTGTCGAGTTAAAAATCTTGACGACTATCTGGCGGATTGTCATGATCATGTTCCCCTCAGGATGAGGTGGACAACAAATGATGATTCAGACAAATTCTCAGCAATGTGTTTTGTTCTCTTCTCTTCGGTCTAGCTTAAATGAGTCTGATTCCCCGTCCTCTCAGTCCTTTAATGTCCCGTTTGACATCCATCCTCCCGTCCTTCCCTTTCATCGACATCTTACTCCTCTCCTTACTCACTACTCCTTTTTCTCCTCCTTTGATTCCCCTCATCCATCACCCTCTTCCCATCCTTAATTTGCTTTTGTTTGCCCTCCCGATCATCCCTCCCTCCTCTCTCCCTCCATCTCCATCCCTTAGTTAATCATTTTGATTGGACCAATCAATATCAGGAAGTGGGGTTGCGCAACAAAGCAGTGCGACGCCCACTGCCTCAGTGCACCAAACAAAAATTAAAGAGGCAATATGGAATACAGCGCACGGGCTGAAAATTACATGAATGCCAATACATATATATATAATGTTATTGGCTTGTGATATTTTAGTACAAGTATAACCATGCTGAAAATGATCTTTTTTTAAAATTAAAAACATACATTTTGACACATTGATATTACAGACAAGTGCAATAAATAACTTGTTTTTAAATACATTCACAGTGGCTCGATCAGAAGATCAGACTTACTTTGTACAAAATAAAAATAGAGATTACATCGATTCATTTCTAATGTGATTTGAGATCATTTCGTGTTTAGGTCTCCCTCCACTGAAGCACTAACTGCATGTCCATTCACATTTAGATGTTTTGGGAATGTGCTGCTCTGATGGATATGAACCCATCTATAGTGACATGCAGTCCTACCAGTGAACACTTATGAAGGAGATCAAAAGAAAAGTCATTAGCTGATTGGGACCATGCAAGCTCATCAAATGTGCTGTTGCAATGTCAGCTACAGGTTATTCTATGAAGGCTATTGGCTGTATGATTACGAAGCCTTCTGGCGCTGTGAGTCACATGACCATCCAATGGAGTCTCCTGGGAATGAGACGTCTACTCCTAGCCACGCCGTGTAATTTGGAGCTGCATGCCTTGAATACCCTGAGGAAGGAAGGGTGAGTGTAGTTACAGTAGGACAATTTCTCATATTTGGCCACCCACATCCCACAGGAATATGAATAAAACAAAATGACCTGACACATGCTGGAGAAACACAAGTCTAAATGTCTTTAGTGTACACGACTGTCAACATGTCAATCGATGGCGGTTGAAGTTCATTACAAACTGATATGACGAGTAAATCTCTCTCCTTTAAATCATGGCAGGTAAATGACTATTCAAAGCTCTTGTCATATTACAGGCTTTGCATATGCAGAACACATTGAGATTTCTATTGGGACCGACCACAGGGAAAGCATGGTATTTGGTCAAAGAAGACACAATGCCCCCAATGTCCTGATTAGATGAGCTGCAGCATGGCTGATAATAGGTCCAATGAGCTAGAGTGGTCAAACCATGGATTATATATGGATTATAATTATAATAACCCCCAGGTAGGTCAAATTTATTCATAAATCAAAATTAAGGCAAAATCCATCCCCTACTACAGCTTCCAGGTTCAGCTTTGATCCATCGTTGTTTCTATTGTATTTTGCAGACAGAGTGCCATGAGGGATTATAAGCAACATTATGCATATGCTCACTTTTTGGTTTTATTGTCCAAATAAAGTAGTGGAGGATGAGCATATAGTTGCACAAATGACAATAACAAATATAATGTATCTGTCCATTCTATTCTATTTTATTCTCGTAGCATAATTTACCACCATTTATTGTATAATGTCATTCAACGGACACAACTGTCGTTTAATCATTTAATCCAATCCCTGAACCATGCATCCCATATAAACTCGTGCAGCATTTTGATCTCTAGAATTCATGTGCCATTTGCGTTTCCAAAGCCTCGGTGCGATATTCCCGAGTTTAGGTGTTTTCAAGTATCCACTTTTTATGGATGTGTTGACACGATGTGGCAGAGGTGGAGAACTGAAACAAAACACTGTTCTTCCTCCTGTGTTTACACTCTCATTACCGGATAGAATAACGTTTCAAAAGGTTAAAGGGGGGACAGAGCGAGAGAGCGAAAGGCGGAAGAATGACCATTCAAATGAGAGGGGAAGAGATCGAGAGAGAGAGAGAGAAAAGAGAGAGAGAGAGAGAGAAAAAAAAGAGAGCATGGAGCAAGAAGCACTAACTGAGGAAGAGAGCAGGTTTTTGGCTGAGCTCCTGTGAGCTGACTGAAGAAGACCCTGCTGTCAACTTGTATCACTGTGACAGACAGCGGACCTGCCACTCGGGGGGCCTGCTGAGATGCTCACACACATGCACACACACACACACACACATGCACTCACACACACAGACGGACATGCCTACAAACAAAAATAAACACGCAGACATAGACGCTCGCAAAGTCACATACACACCTCAGCATGCAGAGACAGATGCAGACATCTACACATGCACGGGTTTCAAATCACGAACACATGAGCTATTTTTATTCTCAGGTGATTATAGACCAAATAAAACATTCCTATTCATATTATATTGATTTGCTGTCAATAGATTCCCCTCAATGCCACACACTGTCCCCTTAAATATGCATATGCACACATAACACAGAAAAGTGAAGGGTAAAAACACACACTCAAATACGAATGCACACTTAGTTTGTGGAAACACACGTGAACCTGCAGTTGCAGAACCACACTCACACACATGTACTCACACACATGTACTCACACACATGTACTCACACACATGCATGCAGCATTTACTAATCTAACAAACAAGATTTTGATCTCAGAAAGGTCGTGGTATCCGTTTGAAGTCCGACTGGTGTCGACTAATCATTGGCCAAAACACAATCTCAGAAGCCATGGGCTATCCTCGGTCAGCAATTTAGTTTAATTGTTTTGAAATGAGCTCGTGAACGGGCTTCTTGTGATACAATCTGGTCGCACACGTCGTCTCTCAACTCTGACTCCCTTCTCACACGTGGAGTGGCCAATCGGACTGTAAGACAATGAGCAGCACACTGACAATGAAGTCTTGGCCCAGATCTGTGCAGACTAAACCGGAGCTCCTGAGATGTCGCCCCTTTGCCCCCAAGAGGCGTATCTGTCAACAGACGGATAGCCGATGGGTTCTGAGATTGGTGATTACAATAATGCCCATACTGTATATTGACATGCGAGCACGCAAACACACATTTCAGGTTTATCCTTGAGAAAACTTTAAGGGACACAATACGGTCTTTCCCCTAACATTGACAATCACATTATATGCCTAACATCTTATCCTAACCTGAACCCTAGTTAACCTTAAGTGTTAAACCCTCAAGAAGATGTGAGGACCAGCCAAAATGCCCAAATTAAAACAAAACTTCAGTCCTGACAGGGTGCAGTTTGACAGTGGGGAAAAAAGGAAGAAGAAACAAATCAGTACATACAAACAGAAACAAGCATAACTTGTCTGATTAGTAACATTCGTTTCTCCTGCAGCGTGACAACACACACTTCTCTTCTCCCCTCTGTGTAATATGATCCCATGAGAGCCGTCTGTCTCCAGTCTCCAGCATCATTCCAGTTCAGACAGAGAAACCAGCTCTTGCTCCCGTCCCTTTTTTTGGTTCCCGATAACGATGACACCTGACCTCCCACGTTCCACTGTGCCCGCCAGGGCCCTCGAACCAATCAGAGTCGGAGTTGTTCCGAGAGGGAAAATCCTGTTGGAACCCGCGTCAAGCAATTAGAAGGCCCGAAGGGAACCGTGGAGGAGAGATGGGATCCTGTTCACTTCTTCAGAACATCCGAGAGGGATAGAGAGAGATTGTTTCTCACTGTGACCATGGTAGGGCGTGTGGTAGTCTCTGTGTGCACTCTTATTTGTGTGTGTGTGTGTGTGTGTGTGTGTGTGTGTGTGTGACAAAAGACAGGCAGGTCAAATAGAGACGGCGGAGTCATGACCGCACATGCATCACAGATCGATAACGAACCCTTCTCCTGACATCTGCCTTCTTCAACAAGTCATCCAGTGCTATGAAAATAAGTCCTATTCTCACAATATGGACTTTATATCATCCGATATGCTCTCAGCATGGGGCCGGACTTTAGATGTTCACCCTCAGGGCTCATATCATACATTTCTTATATGCTGCCCTATCTCAATTATTTTAAAACTGCAAAAATGATCATAGAAAACTCTACAAAACAGAACATTTGTGCGGCATGCAAAAAGAAAATGTGATAAATGTTAAGGCATTCAGATCAAATTGTATACGTCCACAACCATCATCTTGTCATTTTAGTCTCGAGCTTGGTTTTAGACCTCTTGAGTTGTTTTAAAAAAGTGTAGGATGAGAAAAACACAGCTGTCGAGGTTGCTTATTAACCGAGATAAATAACAACTATTAAGTTGACATCTTTCTTTGATCATAGCTAACCACTTTTAGGAACCACTACCGCAGCTTCTGTCTGAAGTGAAATGATGAAGATGGAATGAAAACAGCAGCTACTGACTGGTAAGGGTAACAAAACGAGCTCACAAAAACACAACGTTGATGAATTTCTCAGTGAAAAAACGAAATAACACTTGTCTATAGACTAGAAAGCACTTTTTGGACTTTCCTTGAATCGTGTTATCCAAATAAAATACGAGAAAATATAGAAAAAAGTATATAAATATAAAAAAAAACAGGAATTCAATCTGACATTTTTGTGCAAAATGTATTCATAATACTATAGAATAGAAAGACAAATAACACATTTACTAATAAAATTAACTGAAATGCAGTGTATCACTGTATACATGCAGTGTATCACTATGTAAATACAGTGTATCACTATATAAGGTTGCAGACGACTTCCATGATACGCAAGTGGTGACTCATATTTTAGCATCATATTGTATTGGGTGTTTTTTTACAGACAAAAAAACAAAATAGAGTGAAAAGAAAGTGACACAGAGACCAGCAGTCAGAAATGATAAACTTATGCTGGGAGTGTGCAGGGATTTGGGGACATTCACTTTAACCATACATTGTTGTTGCTCCAGAGGCCGCTTCGCTAATGACTAAACAATCTCTGACTGCGTATTGTTTGCTAGAAAGAACATCTGCTCCCAACAATAATTGGATTGTTTTACCAATAGTTGCATTCCCCTGTGTGCTAATTGAAATTCCTGCCTGTCAGAATAATCAACTTTGGTAGACTGAACATAAACAGGTGTATGTGTCCTTTGATAAATCCCTCTCCCCTCAACTCTCATTCTTTCTTTACATGTCTTTGTTGTTGTGTTATCTCTGCCTTACTTATTCAAGCATGCTCATGCACACACACGCACGCACGCACACACACACACACACACACACACAAGCGTACACAGAAGATCTTCATCTTCTGGACTCTGCCGGGTTGTGAGTACCACAACAGTAGCTTTCTTTAACAGCGTTGTAATAATAGCTATCATTGAGCTGTTGAACGATTCCTCTGGAAAACTAAACCTGTTGTAAACCATTCTTTTTCTTCTTTTGTGAGTTTTCTTTAAATGTAATTTTTTTAATTCTTATACGGATTAGGAAATGTGGACAGGGATATGCGTTGCTCACAATGGGCCGAGGTATTCTCAGGCTGCAGTTGAGCAAATTGAGCCCCTTTTCCTTCCCTCAATGCACCAGTGGCTCATGGGAGATAAACTAAAGCAACACCCACATGTACAGTGTATAGTGTATGTGTCTGCTCAGGTTTTTTTTAAATCATCGGGCTCATGCAACATTTTTTAATTTTGACTCACAATATGCATGACACAGGAATGGATCAACATTCAAAACATACCCTCAATTTAAGAGTAAATTAAGGATTTTTGTGCAGCAGTGTAATTTGGTACAGTCTGTTAATAATGGAATATTTAATCTCATCAATTACTTGTCTGATTAGCGGAGTGTGTCATGACAACTGCAGTCATGTTGTCTATGGCACCTTTAAGGGATTTGAGTGCCTCTGAGTATTAATTAGATGCTAGTTGGAACTGACATGACGAACAGACAATCAAGTGATCATGCAGTGCACTCGCCCTCACTGACTGTTCATGCAGATATTAACACATATTTGTAATGTTTCTGTACTAAATATGTTGTTCTTGGGCCTCATTACAGAACCGAATCCTAACTGATTTTATCTTAACTTAAGTTTTAAAGATAGAAAAAAAGTGTCTCAAATTCATATCCTATCTCACACCTCCTTTATCATCTTAACTTAATAATTCCTCACTTTAGCTGTAAAATGAATTCTTCAATTGCTGTGATGTTAAAGACAGATCCGCAATCCTCAGTCGCGCCAATCAAATTCAGAATAAATCGCCTTGACTGTTTATATTTATTTATTAATGAATGCTCCAGGACATTTAAAGCATTATCATGCAGTTTGAGTAGCCTTTCATGTTTAGTTTTTGCACAACATTGCAACACAGACCTAATAACAGTCCTGTTGCCATTTTTTGCTGGTATTTAGAATTTAGGATTTAGGCTCTATGCCATCCTAATTTAGGATTCCTAACTTGGGAAATCATTATATTAGGAGGGTTCATTATTAGCTAAACTTGTGTCCTAAGATAAGGATATTTTTTCAGCAACAACTTGTGGCTGTAATACCACAAACCCTAAACGGCAAGATAGGATTACAGTTTTTTGGAATGAGTATCTTCATTCAATATTTAAAAAAAAAAAGGATTTAAAAAAGAAAATGCCATGAATGTGACAGTAAGAAATAAGCACCAGGTGATCTCTGTGTTGTGCCACAATATTCATGTTCTGTCTGTTGGCTTTCAAGTTGATATAAGCCGAAAGCCCAAATCACCTCAAAAGCTTGACAGCTTTTGACTGATGAGTCTCTGTGTGTCTCGCTCCTCGTCTGCAGAGTAATGCGCCAATTCTCGTTGTGCAAGCTTCCGCACAACAATCTCCTCCTCCTCCTCCTCTACGCGAGCCCACAGGGTTAAACTGGTGAAATATTTTGCACCCAGTATGTCAGCTCTACTTCACACGTTTAACATCTGCACTGTGCGGTCCCCCCCCTCCCCATGTCCCATCCTTTTCTCCAGCTCAGCTGGCATCAAAGACGGTGGGAGAGCGAGGGAGAGAGCGCTGCTGCCCTAGTGCCAAGACATTTGGATCGTGATGAGTGATCCACGATGCGTTCAGCATACTAAACTAGAAAAACGGGAATTTGAATTCTCCATCTGGCCCTTGTTCAGGAGCAACGATTTAGTCTTTCCTGGTTCTCTTTTCTATCTCTTTTCACCATCGTTCTCTCTCACGGTGTCTCTTTTCCTCCTCCGGGTCCATATTCTAAACGCTATGGGAGGGAAGACTCATGCGCAAATAAACCACAATCCCTGAGCATGCAGCTTTTGTAAACTAATCAATATGGCAATTGGTAACCAAACAAACATGCACACAAGCACACACATACAGTAGACTGGTGGAACATCACTTTTCATCTGGATTAGATTTGGATATTTTTTTAACATGGCAGCAAAAGCTAATAATACATCTAGCTAACATATTTACCGTTTACCACCTTGTAGGCTACCGTGCTTTTGAAATGACATGCAGCACTTTGCAGCAGTCATATCTAGATGTAATCAAATAAACAAGCAAAGTTAAAGCAGTATTTTTTTAAAGTAACTACTCCCTTCTCAGTTTAAAGTGGTATGAAGTTGTTTTTATATCTTGTAGCTGGCTTTGTTAACTATTGTTTATCTGGCACAAAGCTACACATCAAGATATCTAGCTTGCAGAGAAATATTGAAGAAATTGGATTTCATTATATAGTATAATTATATTTTGGTATGTAAACTACTTGAGTGTGCTTATGTACCTAAATCCCAGTGCATCTCTACCTACTTAGTGATTGGTAATGATTCAAAATATCAGAAATGACCTTTACAAATTCTCCAAATGGCTGGATTCGTGGCACACGGCAACAATCAGTTGGAGCACATCGCTTTTGAGAGAGCACGAGAAACACTGTGAGCAAAAAGTTTAACATACTAGACAGAGCAGGAACGAAGCATTAAATATTACTCTATCAGCAAACAATTGCCTGAACATTCTTGTTGTTTTGACACCAGCTAAACCAGCTCCTTCTCACTCGTAAGTCATACCCACGCTACCGAAGGACAATGCACCCTTTAGCGTATGCATGTACCCTAACTAAGTGGTTTGGTTGCGTAAGCCAAGCAAGTTTGTTTCATTTCTTCTTTTCAACGTCAACCACATTTTAGTTTGAAGCAATGGGATGCCCAGTGGGAAAGTTGTGCCAAAGGGCCCCGGGGACCAGTGGACATGTAATCCCAAGTGTAAAACCAAAGAGAAGCTGAAAACCGCTGAAAGCTGCCAAGAGGCCGAGAGTGGGAGAGTTCACTTATCTGTCTAATTACAGAAAGGCATTTGATTTACTGTTAATATTAAAAAAATGCATAATGGAGCCTTAAAGTGGCTCGTGAAAAAGACTAAATATTCCCATTTCCTTAATGTTATGAACATCTGCACCATCATCGATGAAGCCAGTGATGCTTGATAGTGACCGGATGAAATGTGTTTAATGTTGCCATTTAGTTTATTACAGTGTGGCAGGTTGGTATATAAAGCATGCATATACCAACATGCAGGAGAATGACTATATGTTACTCTGTGTGTGTGATGTAAACACACACGTTTTCTCATTAGTAGTCTGGTTCTGTTTGCCGGCATGTAACAACAGATTTATGATGTGGCAATTTACTACTGCGACCTTAGCACTAATAGCACTAACAGCTGGTCTAGGCGCGTGTGTGTGTGTGTGTGTGTGAGAGAGAGAGAGAGAGAGAGAGAGAGAGAGAGAGATTCCAGTAGAATCATATTCTGCTTTGTTTTGCATCAGCGTTGCAGTCTGCCTCAGTCCAAGCAGCCTGTTTGTTTAGGACTCGGCAGATGTGTCGAGGAAGTGCTCCTTCGGTAAGATAAAATATGAATGTTTTTTTTCAACATGCAGCTAAAATAAAGCTCCCAGCACTGTGTGATAAAGTAGCAGCTCGTCCTTTATCTTCAAAAGAAAAATGAGAAAAAGAGGAAAGGACCGCAAAAAGTGGTTCCCTGTGGACTCATAACTGAACTAATCTCAGCACAATGTTACAGACAACAAGCTGCAAGGCCAAACAAATCATGTATGTTCCAGAGAGAGAGAGAGAGAGAGAGAGAGAGATTACCTGTGGAAAGAGATATCTTTAATATGAATACAATATTCATTCATTCAACACTGTTTGTTGTAATCAAAGAAGCCAACATGACCTCAGCAAGTGAAGTCAATTTAAATAATCTCTGCAGATCAAACATTCTGACAGACTTCTCATAACACTGTCATCTGGAGGTCACTTGCCAATAAACAAAATATGAAAAACAGAAACAGAGCAAGTAAGAAAATATCTTACAAGCATCTATCTTGCTTTGGCTCTAGTTCTACAAATGTACATTTGCACACACACACACACACACACACACACACACACACATATATGCATGTTTGCATGAATTGTTAAATAATACATTACACATTAATTAATTATTTTTAGTGACTTCTAATCCGTTTCATGTTATATACAGATGGCGATGTGACCTGTGTATTAGTGTTTTCCTTTCATGTAGAAAACACATGAAAGGTCCACAGTGTATTCAACCAGTGATCTAATTTATAGTAGGTTATGAATTTTCCACTTTTTATTTAGATTTGTCAGTGCACTGACGTTGAAGCTATTTAATTTGTATTCACTTTTCCATTGACGCTGTATTTTTGAACCAGGGAATTCGTCTCAGAAGCTTGTGAGTATGTGGTAACCTCACCAAATATGTATTTGAGGTGGTTTGTTCTCGTCCCGTAGGGTTAATTTCCTAAAAAAAAGCAGTACATTTTTCAGATGGAAAGTACAGCAAATAAAGACAAAAAGAGGCTGATGATGGATCAGGTGTCAGCATGGTGAAGTTATTTGTTACCTTCTCACAGTATTATCTTATACTTATACTGAAAATGTACTCTTTCATCCAGTCGTGCTCGTACACGTGAGCTGCACCCACATTTGAGGAACAGATATTTTGTTTCCTTTTCCTCCCTTCTGCTGGAAGTATGAAACCCATTCAGCTGAGCTGCCCTTTACCTATACGGAGCGTCTCCGAACCATGAAATGGGAGCTTCTTTATGAGTGAAAAAGATTGCAAATCGAGGATAATGTCTCATACCAAGCACTTTCAGCACCATGGACAGAGGTTCGATGAGGACGTTTACACTTTTCCTTTATTTTAGGTTCTGTATTCATTCCACTATTTTGTCCAAACCCTCCATAAAATGCCAATGTTTCCTCAAACTTTGTTCTGCTCTTTCTTGTTGACCTTGTGGTTTTTCCTCTTTGCACCTTGTCAACTCATTTCTCCTGTTTCTCTTCGCTCGGCACTTATTCTGGACTTTACCACACCTGAACTCACTCACCTCTTACTCTCCTTTCCACTCTGCTCTCTATTCCCCAATTCCCTCCACTTCCCCTCCTTTCCTGATACAACACCCTCACTCAGATTCCCAAGCCACCCTACTTGTCAGGATGCTCACCCATGTGTCCTCCGCAGTATGACGTCTTCATCATTCCCCCCCTTTCACCTTCTCGCTTTTTTATTTTCTCCTTCAGTCTTGCCAGGAATCCAATCTCGGAAGGCTTCTTGCCATTCTTCCCTTCCTCGCGCCACTTCCTCCCATCACTCAGCTTCCTCTGTGCTATCTGAAGAATGCTCACATCCCTCTTGTTCTATCAAGGAAGACTCCAAGCAAACATAAATATGCACCCGGCTATGCTAAAGCTCATGCAGCATAGAATTAAATAAAAGGTAATATACAATACAGAGAGACAAAAAAAAAGAGAAGGTACAACCCAAAGAACATATATAATGTCCTGTCACCTGAATTATATTATAAAATTCAGTGAAAATATATAAGAAAACGTTATAGAACATATTTTGAGGGGAAATCTGTCTGATAAAATGCTCCCTGGAGTGTTAATATAATGATGTTTCAGGACAGAGTCCTCTGATAGTGGACACTTTATACCCTGTCTGTGTAGTCATCAAAGTGACATCGCGCTTGGTTCAGGGGAGCGGATAAATGCTCAAGAGGGGATCAAAAAGTCTTTTTTGCCATTTCAAATTTGAGCATTCCTGTTGATGAAGCACGCAGGGCAGCACCAGCCGGGCGACCCGTGTTTCCCCAAAGCTCTTCCTGTCTGACACCGTCAATTTGACATTTCACTACCTCATGACAGCTGCTTTTAGCTTGAATGAGGTGTGTTTACACAGGAGTATGCGTAAGAGCAATTTATATTCTAACAGAATTGGCAGAATAACATGCTGAATACAGTAACACATGACAATCATATGATGATCATTTTTGTGTTGCAGCTGGATTACATATGTAGAAGAGGAAGGAGGTCTCAAATGTGGACAGCAACGGTTCAATTGCTGACAGGTGACAGAAGTCCAAAGCGTGAGACCCCATGCTGACGTTGTGGGGTATAGGCAGAGAACCTCTTAGGAGGGTGGCCAGGAGGCCGGGCATCTCTGGTGGATGGGCAGGAGAATGACCAGAAGGGCGGAGCACCGCTGGTGGACTGCCTGGAGGAGGCCTTGAGACCCCACCGGAACACTGAAAACAAGGAACAGGGGTCGGCTATACCAGCGACTCAGGAAGTGGTCTGAATAGAGGTTGGAATCTAGAGGGTCGGAGGTCAGCTGACTGAGAAGCAGGATGGAGATTAGCGGTCCTGGGTGAAGGCTAACTGACTGGGATGCAGAGTGTGGACTGAAAGGTTCAGGGGAAACAGGACGAGGAGCAGAGGTATTGTGGAACGTCCACATGGTAGAATGCTACCTTCTGGGAAAATGAAGTGTCCCACATCTGGAAAGACTGCAGGGGACTCCAGTGAGCCTGGCTCTTCACTAGAACACCTCCAACCCCCCGAAAGTCCCGCATTAGTGGTCGGTTCACAATGGCGTCAGGCAATGATGACTCCACATTCCAATGATGAACAACAACCCACCTACAGAGGAAAGTGTGTCGATGGGTGTGCCACTCAGGTAATGGGGAAAGGAGTGAAGAAAAAAGCCTCTGAGGAAGAGGGAATGTGAAGAAGAGGCTCAAAGGAACCAACCGTACCATGACGTGGTGATGCAGTGCAGCTGGCAACAATTAGCTGCATTTCTCTCCTCTTATTCCCAAGCGACAATGGTGGCTTCTGGATAGAGTAGGCATCCCGGTGTTTGTGTGCCAGTAACCATATTCAGAGGATGGCAGTTAGAAAATGGAGAATGGCTTGGATATACTGTTAAATAGGAACATTCAGCATTAAGTCATGCCTGCCACAAATGAGGCAATTGCAGTTTCATCCACGTAATGTGCAATATTAAAATGAAAAGAACAGCACGTTTGTTTAAATGCTTAATGAGACCTCTGCTTGTTCATCTGACCGCTAGTGACCTTTACATGGACGAGTGCTATTCATGTCCATTTTATAACACCAGTAAACTTCAAACCATGACCACAAGTGTTTGTGCCTATACTTAACCAGACCTTAATCTGATCCGATCAGAAAACGATCACAGTGATCAGAATGGAGCACTGATATGTAACAACCTACTTTGAGGTCACAGAGGCACATGTTATTCAGTAGAAATCAGCAATGAAGCCGGTGAAAATGTTCATTTGTTTTTGGTTACTTCTTTTTTCTTTTTTTTTACATCTGTTGTTTGTTAAATCACTCTTCAAAGTCTGCACCGACTAATTTGGAAGGATGTCACAGCGCTGCCTGGATGGAGAAGGACATCATTTGTTGACAAAGAAATGGCAAAAGAAGTGTAAAAATCAATGTTTCCAAATGGGTGTTATGTTTCCATCCTGATCAGAGCAGATGAGAACCTGTGACTACTGCAGTCATTTGTTCTGGGATCTCACTAAACACAAAAAACAGATATAAGAGGGATTTTTTTGTCCAGTAGGAAAGTTTTATTGAGCCTCACTTAAACATATCAATGAAAAATAATTTTAAAAAGACTGCCCGAGGCTGTTTTCAACTAGTATTGGGCATAAAACCATCTGCAAGCAAAGCCAGCCCTAAAATCCCCAACGCACACATGAAATAGGCCAAATGAGAACAGTTCAACCGTGCCTATCACAATCTGCACAAAAACTACATGACGCATCCTAAATCAAGCGCTACGTGATTATGTTGTTTGGATTTCAGCTTTAAGACCTCTCTTATTTCCTCTTTCATTAAAGATATGCAGAAACACACTAGTGTGCTGATTTTAAAAGTAATATCCTCACTCATAGACACCCTGTACCATCCCCAGGTTATAAAGCCTCCGGTCTCAAATTGTTATAAATAATCGATTGTGTGACGGCCCACTCTCTGGCCTCCTACGCTGCTCTGCTTCTTTTTCTACTTGCAGGGGTCCAGGTGGGTCGTCAGGGCAACCGGCTACAACTGGGAGGCGAGAGTGGCACAAGGCACAAAAGAGCAAGCCCGTCACTCATTGACATATCGCCACACTCCATCTTATTTCCTTAAAAATTAAATAAAAATGTTAGGCCACCTTGTGACAAGCCTAAACTGGCTGTAAAGAAAATAATTAACTTTCGGGGGAAGCAGTCTGTTTTAGATTTGACCACGATGTGATTGTTACTTTCCATACGGCCTTAAAGGGCAACTTAAAGTCTGATTGTGTGGTATTTATTCTTTCGGGTTAGCAAGGGAATCCCCGGCGTTGTGCATGCAAAGTGACGACTGCCATTGTTATCGGCTGCTTTGCTCTTAATTGACTTCGCATTGGGCTTCATGAAAAGCAGCTCGATGGCCTCTCAGGTTGAACATACACACATGCGCCGACACACTCCAATCAGGCTTCTGTCAAACACAGTTATTGTAAGTAAGGTGTCTGCACCTTAGGTTGCTCTTTTTAATCAAAAATTATGTGTGGGGCACACATACACGGCGAGTCAACCCCGTTCTCCTTTAACTATTGGACGGACACCTTTCTGATCGCTGTCATTATGTGTCATTGGCAGACTCTTGCAACACTTTGTCCACAACCAGGCCCTCGGCCTCTGGCATTACACCTCCTACAAACAGCAGTTTGCATCCCCAGCCAGGCCCATCATATTAGGGCTCAACACAGGTTCATAATGTGTCCGGACAAGGAGACATCGAACCGCTGAGACAGCGGATTCACGACGTGATGTTGTATTTCTGGTGCTTTTTTTAGGGTTTTATGGAACAGACCTCCGCCAAGTCCAATGAAATTGCTACATTTTTTTTTTTTTCACACAAAGTGGATGAATGCTTCCTGTGAACCAATTTAGTCCCCACTTCTTGTCCCAATTTGTAATGACCGATGCCCTGTGCACTGCAGTTGCCGTCATCGCCAACTCCCGCTGCGGTGGCGCGAAGGGGGTTTTGGACAGCCGCACGTCTCCCCTGACAAACGCTGAGTTGACAGCTACTTCTTTTCACCTGACAGAGTGGAGCGTCCCTGCGAGGATGCGACGCACACAGAATCTCACAATATCCCTCCAGTTCCTGTCACTTTCCCCACAGGTGCTCTGGCCCAGCAGTTGGAGAGCTGCTGGTGCTGTGACAACAACACGATCCCTCACCAGTTGCCCGCCCGTCAACGCTGTCAGTTACTTTTACCAGAGCCCCCCACTTGATGGACCGAAGCATTTTCTTTTATATAGGTTTGTGTAATACATGTTGTTTTAATGGAGACTTTGTCAGCAAGGGCTTGCAGTTTGGTAATTACATTCCATCATCCTCTTTCATATTTTGTATATATGTTTTATGGTGTTTTTAGGTGTTCCACAAGTTCAGAGGTCATTGCTGTAGCTGTTTTCACTCTTCGAAGACATCACTTCACATTCACCCTGATCAAAAGTGTGTGTATGTGTGTGTGTGTGTGTGTCAATAAAGCCATCGATGGAACCATGTTGCTGAAAAAGATCTGGGAATGAAATTACAGCTCTTACAGTTGCAAAATGTAGACACACAGCTAATTTGCTAATGTGTGTTAATTTCTTGCATACAGTAATGCTAGTTTAAAATATGTGGTCCACTGGATGCATTTGTTCTCATCCACTAAATTTAACTCAGCTTGTGATATAATGAATGCCTCCAGAGCAGCGCGATCTCTTAAAATGTTTCTCCTCGCCCAACTAAATGTTATGTGCAGTGATGAGTGGCCATTGTCTTTTGGTGCCAGACGGTTTATTTATTTTCCCATGTTCTTGTCTTTGTGACCTTCACCCTGTGGACAGTGGTTTGTAGAGCCCAGAGCTAGACAGGTGTGTGTGTGTGTGTGTGTGTGTGTGTGTGTGTGTGTGTTTGTGTGTGTGTTCTATAGGGGCAGGGGGAGATTGGAAAGGGTCCCAATGAGTCTGTGTACAATCTCATTAGTGCTAATGTAATGTCTGATAACAGGGATGTGGCTTACACACATCCTTCATGGTAACTCTTCAATTACAAGCACACACACACACACACACACACACACACACAAATGCTCACGCAACCACACGCTTATATGATATGCCTGCCACTTTTAATGAGCTCATGTTCACATACTTACATTTCAGCTTTACGGGACGTTTTTTGTTGACGGGATGTTTCTGTTTTCAAGAAAATAGATTTGGTTTTCTTATTTTTTCTCTCAGGTCAAATAAACATTTTACAAGAGAACGTTTTTGAATTGTTTGTCCAATGCAAGGGAAATAAAAACCACACGCTTATCAATGTTTAGTAATCGCACTGATTGATGGATAAAGAGATACTATTGGTTGAGTCTATAATAACCCTTCAGCATTCAGCATCTGAATGGCTTACATACTAATCGAAGATGCTTTGGGATTTCCCCGTACACACAGTGTATGTCACATGTCACTTGTCACATGTTTACTTAATTCCTTTTTTTAACTTCGGTGTACCTGCTGCTGAAGTCCTTTTTCTTCCTCCAGGCTTGGTGGAATCTCTCCAATGCAGAATCATCTTTCAAAATCAGAAGTGAACTGTGCCAGAATATTTGGACACGGCACAAAACCGCCCCTTATATATCGGGGGCCGGGGGGGTGTTTACCTATGATACAAATAAATAATCAGCCACACTCCTCCAATTTATGATCAAGTGTGATTCATTATTTAGCACTCTTGGGTAGGAGCACATGTGTACTGTTGAGACTGTTATGACGCATCAGGACTTGGCGTCCCTTATTTTTCCCTTTTGAAAAATTAAGAGCAGATATAACATTTAAAAGAATCATTTTGGGGCTGAAACACTGGAGTTTTTATTGGGAGAACCATTTGTAGCCAAATAGACTACAACACTGAGAAAGGTAGAGGAGGACTAAGGATAAAAAACTCTATATTTTAGCCTGGATTCACTTTTATTCAATAACTAGATGGATCGACTCCCAATGGGATTCATAAACACATCTGACCATGCAGTTTTATACTCAAGCAACATTCTCCTACTCATCAGCACAACTGTCTCTCAAACCTGTCTCTCCATTGTATGTAAACACTTGTTGGACAGTTATTATACATGAGGAAATATGGAAAAGATTGACAAGTGCAAAACAAAGTGTCTCCTTCTTCTCCTCAGACTGCGGCATGTGTTTTTTTTTTTCTTTCTTCTTTTTTTTTTCCACAGAGTGCCGTCAACTGCAGTTTCAGAAAGCTGATTCATATCCTTGTCACATAATGTTTATTCCAGTTTGGTTGTTTGTTGTGATAAAATAAAAAAAATATGATGCCACTTCTATTTGTGTATCTTTATCTCTTAGCCATACAAACACAGGAGTACACACACAATGAAGTACATGATGTGTCGACACCTGTGTGTGTGTGTGTGTGTGTGTGTGTGTGTGTGTGTGTGTGTGTGTGTGTGTGTGTGTGTCTGTTTGTGTGTGTGCTAACATGTTTTTTTTCATTCAGCCCACACATTTATGTCTACACAATTTACTTTATTTAAGAAGTGGAGGAAGCCTTTCGTTTCACTGCCATTTCGAACCCTTACATTTGTCCTTTAGGCTTTGCGATCTTGTTCTTTTCCATCAAGCGAGTGGAGCTAAGTACCGAAGGCTGAATGACTGTTTTAAGCCACCAAAATGATATAATTAACTTTCATAACCGGGAAATCACACGTTGAAAGGGTCAAAGCTTTAAGAGGAAAACCCAGACAACCCGCAGGCCGAACAACACTCTAAAGCATGCCTTGTTTTTTCTCTGAATGGGGCAATCATTTATTAAATGAACATCATGCTGTATTGAAAAAGACCTGAAACTATAGCGATTGAGACCATAAAGTCATGTTTTCAATGTTTACTGGACTAATAAATCAATTGAGCAGTAAGGTCACAGATTTCTCATGTCTAGGATTTGGACATCCCAAGTATGTATGGTATATTGTCTGGGAATAGGATGTTCTTCTCTGTTAAATCTCCATTTTGTAATTTAAGCTGATCAGAGCGCAGTCTTTGGGTTTCCATGGATTTCTATTAGAGTACATAGCTTTAAGGGAGCCTGAGGCAAAGGCAATAGGATGAAGGAACAATTATCTGCAGAAACCCAGAAACATGAATGGATAGAACCGAGGCAGAACTAACACTGCAGCAACATGCATCAAGCTCATTACATGCCCATATGTTAAATAGCCTAAATAATATTGAAATAAATGTAAAAAGAAACGCGTTTCTGAGTTCACCTCTAAAAGTTAAAGAAAAAGAAAAAGTGGGCTTTTTTTTTTTCTTTTTCCAAAAGGAAAAATAGAGACTTTGTTATGATTCAATATAATGATGATACCGCTTACTAAATTGATTCGGCAAGGCAAAGCAGCCAACCGTCAGCCAACGCTCACGCTGGTTGTTCTAAGCTTTTGGTCAAATTCCCAGTGGACCAATCGACAAATCCCCCCTCCCTCCAAACTGCTTTATGGCAGCGGATTAAAGAAGAGAAAAACAAGTCTGAACTCTCGACAGTCCCACGACTGCCTAAACATGGCACACGTTCTCTCTCCTTTTTCCCCTGTCTCCTTCTCTTAAATCAGCCTTCTCTCCAAGATTTAAAATCCGTGAAACCTCAGGTGACACCACAGCACAGCAGGACTTGAGGTATTTTGAGGGACGGTTCAGCGCCGGTGCATCCAAGACTGTCCCGAAATCCTCAATGTCTGAGGGGATTGTGTGGGCTGTTTTAAAGATGTCATTGTAGCGCAAATATCTGCATCATGTCAGTGTCAGCGTGTCGCTCAGTTGAGCTGGAGAAGCCACACATACTGGAGGATCCCCCCCATTAAGACACCGTTCTATGTGTCCACTGTGGATGTGTGCGTTGGACAGAGAATATATGCTTTTTGTTTGTTGATGGGTCGATTTTCCTGTAGCAAAGTGTAGAGCTCAACTTGCTAAACACATGAATTTGAACACTGTACGGCACCAGAGCATTGGCAGTTTCATGTCTCCGATGTCAATAGAGCTGCATTGTCTTTTAACAGTTGGAGCCATACATTTTGTTTCCATAGTACTTATGAAAGTAGAATATATCAGCATGCTTTCCACTCAAATTGTATATAGTATTTAACATTTAAGCAGTGTCTTGGAACGAGTGTATCATCACAGCACGCCGGCCGGGGGTTCTGTATTTGCTGCCCAAAGAGTTTTAGTTTGGCCCCCAA
Organism: Cyclopterus lumpus; assembly: GCF_009769545.1. NCBI lineage: Eukaryota > Metazoa > Chordata > Actinopteri > Perciformes > Cyclopteridae > Cyclopterus > Cyclopterus lumpus. Next base: position 14,557,110 of record NC_046977.1, on the reverse strand, counting down.
TGTGGTGAAGATGCATTCTCAGTACATTCCTCAAAGCAACACGGCCGATGTGTTAATCTGCACTAATCACTGAACTTTCATCTACGCACACATTCATTCATACTCATCTCCACGACAATGCTCGACAAAAGAAAAGCCAGTCATTATTTATTCGACCAAACAAAATCCATTATTGGCGAATCGTATAGGACGGCTGGAAGAGTGAATTTAGAATGATTTGAAATTAAATATGATAAACGGATAATTGAATACAGCTAATGAGATAACTCTGGCTTGCTAGTGTATAAACACAAAAGGATTGCCGTTGGAGGAAGTGGCGCCCCCAGTATACAAATGTATTGAAAAAACAGTATTTCTAACAGCACTCAGAAACTATCTTACAAACCCCATACATGTGGTCTGATTGACTTTTTAATCACCACATGTTCCTCTTTACACTCTGATTGGCGTGACTCACTGTGTTTGGCCAAGTTGAGCAATGTTTCATTGATTAAGAATGGCCAGGCTGGAGCACATATTATATTTCATTACGAATAAATCATTCGTGGCTTCATGACATTTCAGTTCTGATTGAAACGGCCCGTTTGAAGTGATTTAACTTGGCACGCAGAACCAGCGATACAACGAGCAATAGCAGTTATGATGAGTAATGATAACTCTGTGAGTATGTTCATATCTAGAATGAAAGAGGAACCAACCCGGTATTATATTATTATTATTTAATTATGTGATTTTGACGGGTCTTTAGCTAACCGAAGATAAAAAAATATATATTTTAATAGTCGGACGACTGATTAGTCATATTTCTCCCAGCTGCTCTTTGTGAACTGGTTGCCCATGTATAATATTTGAGTATCCCAGCTCAGCGCTGGGAGAAGCTGATATACGGAGAGCAGTTAGTGCTGCTCTCTGCCTCCTGGGGCTGTTAATCGAAGATACTGACTTTACTTTTCTCTTTACTTTACAGCGCACGTCTTCCACACTCACGCTGTTATGAAACTTTCATCATGTCGTCTTCGATGTTTGAGTAAGTGAGAGGAGGAAAAAAGCACAACAGATCAGTTGTATCCAAATGTGACTTTTTGCTTGTAATCATTTAATTAAATTGTCGGTCATCACCGATGCATGATTGATGGACATGAAGTATGAACAAGAAAAACAGTCTAAATGTGTTTTTGATCTGTGTGTTCTTGTACTTAATCACCTGCTCTCTTTTTCTATTAACTAGTGCAGCTAGTTCGGAATGGGCTCAGTACTCGGCCTCAACTCATCCAAACAACGACACAATGTACACTGCACTTCCACGGGTCCTCGGCAGAACACGTGTGAAGTCGACCGGATGAACGGTTGTCAGGAAAATACAGACGGACAGAAACTCAACGGTGAAAATCCAGCTCATTTATTTCAGAAACAAGCTTGTGTTTTATGATTTCACACAACCAAGAACCAAGGGTGAGGGTTGTTGGAGAGAGAGACCTAGAGAGGGGATGACACAGAGAGAGAGAGAGAGAGAGAGAGGATGACACAGAGAGAGAGAGAGAGAGAGAGACCTAGAGAGGGGATGACACAGAGAGAGAGAGAGAGAGAGAGGGGATGACACAGAGAGAGAGAGAGAGAGAGAGAGAGAGAGACCTAGAGAGGGGATGACACAGAGAGAGAGAGAGAGAGAGAGACCTAGAGAGGGGATGACACAGAGAGAGAGAGAGAGAGAGAGAGAGAGAGACCTAGAGAGGGGATGACACAGAGAGAGAGAGAGAGGGGATGACACAGAGAGAGAGAGAGAGAGAGAGAGAGAGAGACCTAGAGAGGGGATGACACAGAGAGAGAGAGAGAGAGGGGATGACACAGAGAGAGAGAGAGAGATAGAGGGGATGACACAGAGAGCGAGAGAGAGAGAGAGAGCAGAGAGCGAGAGACCTTGAGAGGGGATGACACAGAAAGCGAGAGAGAGAGAGAGAGAGGGAGATGGAGAGGGAGAGGGAGAGGGAGAGGGAGAGGGAGAGAGAGAGAGATATATAAGGGGGCAGTGTGTGTGTGTGTGTGTGTGTGTGTGTGTGTGTGTGCGTGCGTGCGTGTGTGTGTGTGTGTGTGTGTGTGTGTGTGCGTGCGTGCGTGTGTGTGTGTGTGTGTGTGTGTGTGTGCATGTGTGTGTGTGTGTGTGTGTGTGTGCCTGACAAGTGAGCATAAATCTGGATAACATATCTGTGCTGACAAAACACTAGCTCCCGGGCCACACATGCACACACACGTGTGACCCCGCCCCAACACACACACACACACACACACACACACACACAAACACACACACACACACACACACACACACACACACACACGCACACACTTCAGTGGACCAATGATCCATCCCATACAGTCAGTCTGCTGACCCCTTTTAAGCTAATTGGTTCTACAGCGGTGATGCAGGCAAAGCTCATCACAGGCCGCCTGACACACTCACTTCAGGAAATGTGCCGCTCTGCTCCTTAGGTGTGAGCCGGCAGAAAGAAAAGTTGTTTTTCTTTTTCTCGATCATTTTTATTCAAACAAAACGGCTTAAAAGGGAACACAGCTTCTTTTTGTTCATGACTCTTTGAATCTTTAACTTTCCACAAATGTGTTTGGTGTTTTGCATAAATGTCACACATAAAATGAGCCCATCAGCTTCTTTTCAGTAACCCAAACGTCCCCCCTTTTATTACAGTATTTCATGTAATCTTTAAACGTACAGTATCTTCTCAGGCTGCCATCTGAAGAGCGCAGAACTCCGGAAAGGCTTTTTTCTGTGAGTGAAAGATAATGTGTGTATGTAATGTAATGGGTTCTTCTTTGACCCATGCTTCACCCTTCCACCAAGTTTAATTACAATCTGACCTGTAGGTTTTTTTTGGGGGGGGTTTTCTTTCCATAATCCAGAAAGAACAAATACGACCGAAGACATAACCTCCCTGGCGGAGGTAATTATAAGCTGTATGATGTTATTAAGTAGAATGAGTGATACTGGAGTATTATTCTAAATAACCCTGTTGTCCTCTTCTATAAAGCACACAACAACATTGAGGAAATCAAAATGTATCTCCATATAAATGAAGTATAGTTTTAAAGCACTGATTCTTACAAAAAGTAGACAGCTAGTAAACAATCCAAAGTTCTGAATGCTGCTAAACAATTGATTTCACTAAAAGTCGTCAGTCTCCTCAAAAGCCATTTTGTCATTCTATTCTTCACCGTTTGAGTCTTTCTCTTTAAAGACTTAAGTGTGACCTGACACCCTGTCTGCAGGCATCAGTTCACTGATTGATTTTCATTGATTTTCAGATCATTGACTTCATTAATCGGATCGCTGGTCGGATTGCCTTAATGTAAATGGCACTATCAAGACACACCACTTCTCCTTTCTCCTCATCTTTAGTCTACTCCCATGTCAACTAACCTGATTGTTGAAGTCTCCTCTATTTATACATTTGTTTCCTCCTTTCCTTCTCCCCTTATATCCTTCACTCTCCACTCCTTCCCTTCTTCTTCCTCCTTTTTTCTCTCATGCATGCTTGTTATGTGTGTACCTCCATGTCGAACGTTTTCCCCTCTCCTCCCGTCAAGGAAAAGCTGACAGGCGTGTGTGTGTGTGTGTGTGCGTGTGTGTTTGTGTGTGTGCGTGCGTGTGCGCGCGTGTATGTGTGTGTGTGTGTGTGTGTGTGTGTGTGCATGTGCAAGCAGTGCTACTTTAATAGTGCTGACAACTTCTCTCAGATTTGGACTAAAAAGGAAAAACATTTTCAAACATGTATTTTTAGCAAAAGTAAATAGACTGCGCAGTATAGAAGACATGGCAAGTGGCTTTTAACCACACTCACATGATGGCATCTGTTGGTAGGTTGGCTCATCTGTTGGTTAGTCCACAACCTATAGCTCCATTCTTAAATTCAGAATTTAATGAAACTCTGCACATACATTCATAGCACCCAGAAGATGAATCCGAGTGACTTATTTCTGGATTTTACTGCTGGTGCCATCATGATGTTGATTTTTTTGATCCACTGACCGTTCCTTAAATGCCAGCTTTTTTATTCGACCAATGCTTTGATTCGTCCAATATTTTTTGTTCATGACCTGTGGTCGTAGATTATTCTGAATATTCTGAATATTCTGATATATCCCTCGGCATTACTCATACTAAGTAAATGAAAACAAAACAAATATGAACTCCGCACATCAACCAAAGACAGTCAATGTTATTGAGCCCAAAATTAATGGAATTTTCAAGGGATTATCTGTAAATCGTTCCCATTTCTTCCATTTGTCCCATTTCATGTGAACGTGGTATAATTCTCTTCACAGAGACGCCAGCAAAGCAGTACATTCGTACTGTGTTTCATGGTGCCGCTGTTCTGTTGGCTACCTGTATGCAAAGGAGATTAAAATATGACTCATTGTCCTTGAAACTGTATCACAAATGATGTTGATGTGATCATCCAGATATATTTCCGAGAAGTATGGTTTGATTGGGGATTCAGGGCTCTTTCGGGTCAGCGTAGAGTACTTAAGAGAATGTGGGTGTTCACGTGTATGTAGAAGTAGACTCTGTCTGTCCCATACGTACATCAGCATTTACTTAAATGAACATTGTCCACACAGCAGAATAATAGACAACACGGCTCCTTCCTACGCTAATTCTGTTAGGTCCTGTGTTTTAATAACTCTTAGCTGCTTTATGCTAATAGTGTTAGTGGCCTCTCGAACCAGAAGCAGGCTAATATTGTTATGGTCTTTGTATCTAATTAGCATAGCTGTGGCTGTATTGACATCAAGCCGAGAAAAACCCGATGAGAGGAGTGTGTGTGTGTGTGTGTGTGTGTGTGTGTGTGTGTGCTTTCTCCTGGCCTGCATTAGTATTTGAAAGCAAGTGGATGTTTCCTTGCAGTCTTGTGCATGTCTGAGTATGGATGTGTTGGCTGAGGGAAGGGTCGTTAGATACTACAGTATTTATATCCGTCAGACAGTCATCAACTCCATCCCAGCTTAATCACATAATAGCTTAAAAGGCTGGGAGACAGACGGGAGGGGGGGTAAAGGGGATGAGACAGCTGGAACCTTAATTATCAAAAGAGTAAGACATCGTACCATCGCCTCATCTGGATCACAAGTAAACTCAACATTCAGCGAGCCTTCTATAATCACATGTATTTTCCTTTTGTTTGCAGAAATCAAGTTGTAATTTCTAGTCCGGCCAATTATAAACATGTTAGGAAAAGTTTAGAACGAAGACAAAGGCTGTGTCGAACACATTGACGCCTCAATGTTTTATGATACGCCTGGTTTCTGTTTGCGTGGAAGATAATACAATATGTGTATAGCGCTTTAAAAAAAGTACTGGTCCAGGAGGATTGTGGTTATGGGATATGAAACGTGGAAAAGATGGTTATGGTCGATAACAATGCAACAATGAATGAATTGCAGGTCCGTGACAGTAGATGAACTTTAGTCTCCCGCATGAAAACCAAACATGCCACATGACGGTGTAAGAAGACTCACCGTGTGGCCGATCCAGGGAACGGCTTCGTCCAACACTGTCTCCGACACAATGATGATCCCATACAACAACTCTCAATTACATTTAGAGGGAATAAGCTTATTTACTCCCGGTTTACGGTTCCAGTTTGAAACAATTTGAAACGTGTGCTTAACGTTGGAAACAAAACGAAACAAAAAAATGCTACGAAATGACTTGGTTAGGTCTGGTGAAAGACATCACCGTCCGGCTCAAAGTGATTAACAACTAAATATGAAAACAAAACAGGAATTCAACAAAAGCCCTTGGTTCACACAGAACATGAACAGGAGTCTCCTGGGTTATATAGCAATGTGTTTTTTTTTGCCTGCATTGACTTCATCGCAGACTCCTTTGAAAGTTATTTGTAATACTTAAAAAACAAAATGTAATCCACAACACATTACATTTAACTTATAATAATAATATAATTCAATATTTTTGTAAGGAGAGTTGTCACTGTGATCATTTATATTATAAACCTCTGGGTTGTGTCTTGGCGTCCAATTAGCCTTGAAAGTAGGGAGTCTCACTCAGGGCCCCGTGAGAATATATTCTATTAATGTGCCAATAACTGTAGCAATTCACCCTCGTCGTACATTTTTGGCTAGAGCACTGCCGCATAAGATTATATAAATTTGAAATAGGGTAAGCAGTTATGAGCCACAATAAGTACACTTAGTTTGTATTCATTTACCTTCATTTAACCTTGTGCAATGAAGGAATATATGTAGGAAAAAAAATAGAATCAAAAGGGAAAAAGGTACTGGAAACTATGTCATATCTTAAACGGGGATATTTATGTTTAAGAACACCTCTGTTTTGCCTTTGCCAGCACTCTTGTGTAATTACCATTCATTAACCCCAGAACCAAATCCTGATAGGAAAACAGGACAACAATAGAGATAAGAGGTAATTAATTATTATCAATTGATGAAGGTCTGGGAGGTTGATTTGTTTAGGCGGAAAGAAAAATTATTAGCAAACTACTCATCGGTAAATCCTCAGAATTATATAGTACACCAAGCTGACAAAAATTCATAACACAGGGAACGTTTACTTCCAACAATTTAGAAGTAGGCAGCTTTAAGCCAATACAATGATTAATTGGTTATTATTATCACATTGTAATTGTTCGCTGGCTATAAAATAATCTATTCAAATGTATTTCAAAATCAAATTCAAAATATTTCTCTAAGAACGATTCGTCATAAAGACAACAATTTCCTCGGGTCATATTTGACTTGATTGACAACTGTCATGGGCTGTTGCTTTCAGGCTGACTGCACTCTCTAGAGTCTCTCTATTCTGCCCAACTTTTGATTATCCTTCTAATAACTGAAGATCACCAGCAAACAAAATTCTGGCTTCACAATCTCTCTTCAGATACTCATCAAACGTGAATATTTCAGTGTTGTCAATAGTTCCTTACAGCTACTTTATGTCTACATGGGCACTCACTTTGCAAAGCACCATGCAGATGATTCTCAGCAGTAGCTGTCTCTCTTCAGCCGAGTTAGAGTGCAGCATTGCCACTCTGAACACTCTGAATTATATTTTATAACAATAAATTATGAGTATAACAAATGCTGCTCAAACAGACCAAAAGGATCCGGACATTACAAAGGGTAAATAGGTAGATACTTAAGAACAATGCCTTTTTTACACAATATACTGTAGATTGAACAAAAAGAAAGCTTAGATTTCAAAATAGAGGGGTGAAAAATCAAATAATAAATAATCATCTCAGGTTTTACCATCTGAATTGGGTCACAAGAAAAAGCTCAAATGTGGGCATCCTTGTGGTTAGTTTGAAGGTTGGCGATAGAGACGTTTGAGAATTGAAGCCCCAGACCGCTGTCCTTGTGCAGATAGTGCATGATTTATTATTTACATGTGCTAATGGGTTTTTTGAACATCTCAGGGGGAACTGAACTGGCATTAAACTTTCTCAGAGCTGCTCTCTGGCACCGAGCCAAACGCCACATACTGAAAACTTTGCCGATTCTGTCTTAAATTGTCCCGTCATGTCAGCATGTCGCCCACCAGCCAATGAAGCAGACGTAAGTTCTTCATGAAGGAGTCCGGGGACAACACATTTAAGTGAACAAAATAATATAATCTGATGTCGGCGTCATGCCGACAGGGCACTTTTCATATATCAAACATATTTCTGTTTTGGGGCCCAAGAAGGTGTAAGTTTGGGCACGCACATAGAAGTGCATTTGATGAACTGTTTTTGGTTTTTGCAGGGATGTAAGTAATACTGCGTTTTTGCCATAGGAATTTGTGAGTTTTTGACAGTTGAGAAGAGATATACTGAAGTTACATCCAGTAGAGTTATACTGAAACACATCCATGGTGGGCATGCCAAAAAATAAACTGATAATGCATTTAGTATCTTTGCACTATTATTTGATTTCTGGCAGTGTGGAGAAAGCATTAAAAAAAAAAAAAATTTAAACAAATCCAAATAATTACGGACCAATTTTCTTTTCGGTGCTTGGCTTACACTTGGTTGGGGGAATTCGGGCTCACGACTTCAGTGATGTCACCATACCGCTCGTGTTTTGGTGTGTTCGTACGCCCACGGATGCCGGTCTGTGCCGGCGTAACGGGGACAGATGATGCCGATTCTTTCCCCCGCAACTGGTCCAAGGGCAGTCATTTCTCACAAAATCAATGTTTTCAATCTGGTCATTACCAATTCACAGCATTAAAATCAATAATTCTGCTTTCATAAGGTGTTTTCACATGCATCCAATTGCCACGCACTCTCACGCAGTCCCACACACAATGTGTATTATGTTTATTGAATTCTGTCTTTTCCTGGCCTTCAATGTGACTTTGTCTCTTCTCTAATCCATATAATTACTTCTCTGTGTTCAACGGGATTATTGTCATTTATTTCATGTGACACACTGGCGTTTATCTTCATTCATGCTCGAAAATCTTCTACGAATGGACTGATTAAGGTTGATTATAAATAAGTGTTATTCGATAACGCCTCTAAGCCTGTTAACCGGGGACTCCATGAAATAGAACTCACTTGATAATTATATTCAGCTGTTATCAAGGCCAGGTCCACCATCAGGGTGTCCTTGGCACACGGGGGCCCAGCTGGCCACAAATTTAACCAGCATAAAAACACTCATCCTTACTATATTCATATTGATTCAGTATAAATACATGTTTATGTTGTATAGTGTATAGGTTTTGAGGAGGGGTATAATCTTGTGTGAATCTAATTATATAAAACAGTAAGATACCTCCAATGGAAAAGGCCTCAAAACTCACTTATCCTTTTACTATCCTAATGTGTGGATGGGGCCCTTTGGCATTAAACATCCAGGGACCCGTTAAGCCTTAATCCAGTCATGGTGTTTAGATATTTACTGGTGCAGACACAAGAGGAGAAAGAGGGTATAAGATAGGATGATTTTACTCTGAAGACCCTCTATGCCTCCTTCTTGTCAAATAATGTATTTAATAATGCTACTGATGATTTATAAAGCACTGAATGGTTTAGACCTAAATACATTTTTGATCTGCTGATCTCATGTGAACCGTTCTGACCTCAGATATTCATCGTTTTTATGAACCAGATCTCTGGAAAATAATCGGCTTAAAACTATTCTTTTTGGTAGTGCACTTCAGTTAACTTGGGATCTTGTATAAACATCCTACACTTTAATTATTATTATATGTCTCATTGTATTGCATCTTTTCTCTTTGCGTTTTTATATTGCTTTGTGTTTTATATCATTCTATTAATGGCTTCATGTCTTACACAAAGCACTTTGAAAAGATAGAGATTGATGGCAACTGTATCTAATTGCCTAGCTTCCTGGACTTTAGAAGATGTTTCAGGGAAGTCGGCCAATGACTGGCACGGCCTACTGACTAGTTATCTTTAGTTTTACTTGGAAGCTGATGCTGTCAGAAACCAAGCCGGTCCGCATCAAAAGGCATCTGGGTCATCATGTAGCCATCGGCACCATGGGACTCTTTTAGTTTCAACAAATAAGTTCCAATAGCGTGTGTTTGGGTGTCCCTGACATGAGATTCTGTGACTCCCTCCAGGTGCCTTTAGCCGTCCTGTCAGGTCTGGACTTCTCAGCCCAGTCAGAGGCTAAAAGTGGGAAGCACACACAGTGGCGCCCCAGAGGAAAAGGTTACACCGATGCACATTGCCAGAGAAATATTAGAACTCAAGTGAAATTGAAAAATAACCATCAAAATGTGTTTATGGGCATGAAGCTGGTGAGGGTATTCATGATATACTGGTACCCAGTTCAGAATATATATATATATATATATATATATATATATATATATATATATATATATATATATATAAGCATCTTTGAGAGTCTAGAAAAGCACAATATACATTTTAATATTTAATATTTATTTTAAGTATTATTATTATTTTATATATATATACAGTATATATATACATACATACACAATTGATATATATATATATATATATATATATATATATATATATATATATATATATATATACATACATACATACACATTTGATATAATCAAATCAAATCAAAGTGTACACAATCGATATTCTGTATTCTGTAACAGAAACTCAAGATGTATAAATAACGTATGATGGGTTGACGAACTAAGTTTTTGTGAAGACATTTCCAGGAAATTCACTCATTGATTTATTCATTCAAACCATGTTTTCAGTGTTTACAAGGTCTCACATTAGCTGGCTGCTGTGCCACTAGACCATCACTGTGCTACATATATTTCTGACAGCCCCGACATAACAAATGTTTTACTTTGAATTACAAATGTATAGTTCACAATGAAATTATCTCTCCCAACTTTTCAACCCAATATACGTACTGTAAAGTTTGTCCAAGGACTTAAATGTAGATACGATGAGCACACATTGGAGATAAAGCTGGTTCACTTTTTACATTGTAAATAGACTTTTTTTTTTTTTTTTTTACATTTTGGTGTGCCATAGCAAGAAAAGCAAAAATGTAACAAATAGCAATAAAAGATGCCTGCATTTCATTACGTGCTCCGATTTAAGGACCCTGATACTCTTGGCTTCCTTACTTGTATTGAGACGCTTACATGGAATGGAGAGATTGTTAATTGTAGTCACGTTTTTATCTTTTCCTGCTGCGAAAAAGTCAAATATGTGCTGCGGAAAAAATGTCATACAGCCTAGCCGAGGCAAACTAGGAGGGCAGGCAGCGGTAGACACAAACTAATTGCAGGTGACGAGCAGCTGGGTGAGGCAGGTGACGGCATCCTTCGATGACCCGAAGGCTGAGCTGGCTCTGTGGCCGCTCCCCAAACAAGCCTTTTCACACAGCCCATGGTGCCTTTGGGCAGCCCTCCTCTTCAAGTTCAAAGGTCACGCAATGTTTGTATGCAATGCATCCACCTTGCACCATTGTCATTTCCTTGCGATCGTCTATATAACTTCATTTTGGGTTTTAATGCCTGCATGGTTTAGATCATTTCAACCTAATTATTGATTTTACCAGGGATTATTGACTGCTATTATGCAGACACTCTGTAAATACTGCATGGACAGTTAATATTCCCCAACTTTACAAGATGATGAAGATTGCCTGAATGGTTCATTAAACAATTCACTCTGCAGACTGACTGCGAAGGTTGCACTTCAAAAACTGTGCATTCAGCTCTATATTTTTGTAACAAGACAGACCTTGACGGAACATTATGACATACCCTGTCTACAAATATGGACGTTGATAGATCCAGCCCTTGAATTCGGACAGCGTGAGCGATTAATTAAATGACCTAGAGGCAGAGGAGATGGAGCGCCAGTCGCCATGACACATTGTTTACACGAGCAGCATCCATTTGGGATTGAAGCTCTAAGCCTGCACGATTACGACCAATCGCTTTCCATTGAAGAAACGATAGTAATTAATGTCTTTTCCCATTTTAGTGCCGTCGGTTTACAACACAGAAGTGTCCAGTATTCCAAGGGACAGAAACGTACTATGAAGGGTGATCTCCCAGGGAGTCCAACAGATCCTGGAGTGGTTAATCATCAAACGGCTCACGTTTATGAATCACTTTTTTTAAGGCCCGCACATGATGGCTAAAATCGCAGAAGTGCAGTCAGTGTCCCACGTGCTTGTGCGATGTTTTGCGTTGAGTCATATTGTGCACCGCAGTGTAATCTGCGTGGGGATGTTTTAAGTGTGCGTGTGCATCTGTGTATGTGTGTTATTTACCAGTGTGGACCAGCTGCTTAATGTGACACGTCACTGACCACTCTGAGACAAGAAGAGTGTCGGGAGACAGTGTTGAGAGGTGCGGTACAGACGAGTGTGGAGAGGAATAAAAAAGAAGCGTGGAAGAAGTTTGATACGAGGGTCAGAGAAAAAATTTAAATACCGTAATTCATTGAGAGAGATGAATAAAATCTGGCAGGTGTGCAGAAACAAGCAGATGTCCATGTTCTACCAGAGCGTTCCTAGTCTGAAGTCTCACCTGACTGCTGCTCTAAAAACCCAGACTCCTTCTGCCCAACTGATGTTTATAATCACCCTACAGGCAAGGTGAAATAGATGGGGGGGGGGGCATGGGTGGGGAGGTGAATGGAGGCAGGGGGGGGTTCAGAGAAGGGGGTTGGGAGGGGAAGGCTGATTGGATGTGGAGAGAAGAGGGAAGGAGGAAGGTTGTTGTTGTCAGGGAGGGGTGGGGGGGGGACAAGAAAGAAAGAGAAAAACAGGAGAGGGGGCTGTGGGGAGAAAAGGCTGGAGAAAGGTGGATTGGAAAAAGGGAGAAGAGTTGGTTAAAAGAAAGGGGGGGGGAGTAAGATAAGGGAATACAGTTGGGACAAAGAGGAGCACAGGGTCCAGAGAAGGGGAAGGAGTGATGGACTGATACCAGAGAATTAAAAGCCATCTTCCATTTACTTCTGATGCAGTTTGTCCACACCCCACCCCCTCTCACTACACTACACTACTCTCTCTCTCTCTCTCTCTCTCTCTCTCTCTCTCTCTCTCTCTCTCTCTCTCTTAAACACACACCCACAGATGTAAAAACTAAACACATGAACCAGACAGATAATTGATTGACAGGTGGACTGGTGTGCGCAAAGCAGGAATGATTAAGATAGCAGCACACAAACATACATCATATATATATATATATATATATATATATATATATATATATATATATATATATATATATATATATAGCTAGCTCATATACTCATACACACTCAGTGATGCTTATGCTGCATAAGACGGCATGAACACAAACACCTGAAGCATAGTGGAGATAATTGTCTCTTATGGTAGATGGATAGATGGGCGTCAATGGGTGTGCAGTCTGTGGGAATAAGTTAAAAATGATTATCAACACACACACACACACACAAAGAGATACATGAATGTCAGCAGGCACACCAACAACCTTTTATGTCAGCATGAGTAGAAGTGAACACTTTCTTGGTACACGGCGGTGTTCAGTCATGTGACTCCAGTATTGACGATCATCAGTGTGGAGACACACGGCTCATCAAAGTCTCATTTGAAAGGCGCTGAGCGTGAATCCCATGCAGCGGGTTGTTGGATATTTCATTCATTATTAAGGGTCACACTGTCCGATTATGAATTCACCAGATATTGTGAATACTAGCCATGACTCATATGTAACTTGCTTGTTGGACGTTTCTGATGAAACGTTACATACATTAATAAGGATGTTGGTCAGCATATATATATATATATATATATATATATATATATATATATATATATGGACAGCGAGGTGGAGCAGGACGTCTTCTCCAGTGATATTACGTTTCACTTACTTTTCAAAGGGAATGCTAAAACACATGGGGACACATGCAAACGCCCTTTTTTTAACTCTTTTTTAAAAATTAATTCATGCTTGTATCATAAAGTCCTGTGGTTGGACGGTTTTGCTCGGAATCAGGGCGTCGACGTCATCAATTGATCGTTCGGCATCGGCCCAAACCAACCGAACTTTGGCGAAACGCATCAGAGTTTGTTTGAAAGCATTTTTGTGCAGACATTATCATATACACTATTTGACTATGCGAAGAATGGGTGTTAATTGTAAAACTCTCATCTTAAAATTAAATTCTCAACTTATCTTTATTAGATATTATTCATTTTCCAGCTAATCTTGCTCAAATACTTTATGTGAACGTTTGATTCCTCGCAACCATCTGCCTACCCTTCCTTACCCCTTTTTGAAAATGTCCATTAATGCTTGAGTTTTGGAGTGTTTTTCTAACTCTGACTCGCATTATATTTTCATTTTCTAACAAAGCACTTTCATGTTGATTTGACATTTCTCTTGCGACATGTGCAGCGTCGTTCTTTGGTCCCGCATGCAGTTCAAATAGTATTATTCTCAATCGGCCGAGCGGACCGATCAAAAGGAGGAAAAAGAGTTCAGGAACTGTTCGATGTGTGTGAACACATCTTAAGGGTCATCAGGGAGCGTTATTGTGACAGCACATCAGACTAAAACCTATTATGGAGAATTTTTTGGCGGGGTGGGGGTTGGTGGAGGGGTAGGTTGAAACATCTCTCATCACAAACGACTTCAAAAGGACACTGAAACACAGAGAAAGAGAGTCACAAGGAATGAGAGCTGGGAAATTCATCAGAGATGGAACGAAACTGACGCTGATGCACACGGAGAGAAAAAAAAGAAAAAGAGTAAAACAGGATGCAGAAACACTTTCAGACAAAAGGAAAAGTGGCGAAATACACAAAAATGACTAAAAGAGACATGAGCTGTTAAGTACTGGTTGGTGAGTGTGGCAGTGGGGTGTGGTTAGACTCAGCTGTAGAGTGGGTGGAGCGGAGGTGTGGTTTAGGGAACAGTGCCGGAATGATGTCTAATCAGTCTCAGCTGGGGCTGAGGGTTAATCAGCCTCAGCTGGGGTTAATCTGGCTGTCTCTCCCCAAATAAGAGCAGGAGGGACTGAGAGGAGAGGGGAGAAGCAGAAGCCGTCACGGAGCCTGTATTTGTTTGTGTTTATGCAAGAGCATTTGGAACGACCTCAAGCTGTGTTGCTGCCTCTGTTCAAGACCGCGACTCACCGGGTAACAGGGAAACCTGTTACAGTGAGTTAATGTCTGAACCGATGGTGTTAACTTTGACCACTTTTCCATCAAAATGTGGGCATGTATGAATGTTTTTTTAAAACTGGGGGAAAATGTCTAAAATAGGCCGAAGACTTTGTTTCCATCGCCAGTAGAGGAGGAAATCTTTTTATTTCTGTTTATTCAGTTATTCAGAGTCGTTTTTATTTTGTTTGAGTGTGTTATACAATGGTCATTGAGGTAAAATTACTGTTTCTGTCAATGGAGTCTGGTAGCGTAGATTCATTTAACAAGTAACTTTGTGAATTTAGTGGTCATTGTTGGTGGAAATACTAAACAAGAAATACTAAACAAGATGGGATTGATGAGCTTTTTTGTGTCTTTTGATGAACATTGAGGTAAAATGATTGTAAAATTGACTGGTGGATTATTGATTGTATCAAATTATAATATTGTCCAAATCCTTGTTTATACATCTACATATTCACTTCAACGCGCGTCACAGAAAAAAGGGGTGAACATTAGCGCCTCCACCTGGGTATCGTGTTTCCATCACTGTTGATCGAGCCTCTAGCGTATAGTTTCAGACGCGGTTAGTGTTGTAACACCTGGTTAACGTTGTGAAATTGTGGCTCTTAAGTACAGGCAACCAAACCACTTGCTTGTACCAACTTTAGTTATGATGTAATGTCATGTGACTCAGTGCCAAGTCTCTGAACCTTTATCTCCCACAATTTAAAGGACTTCCTTGCTGCGTCCTTTGCTCTGCGTCTAATGAAGGGGATGAGTTTAGTTTACTTGCCTCTGGCCACTGACTAAGCGTTGGTATTCGACCCCTTTGGGGTGACCTTTCCCTTAAAGACAAAAGCCAGATGTTATTGGGAGATGGGGCTTTACATTTTCATTATAGGGTTGTGGGCAAGCTCATGCTGTACTGAACAATAGATTTGTCAGACATTCAGCTGTTGGCCGGTGGTGAGAGTCATAGCTGTGGTCTTGTGTAATGTATACGGGATAATGTCTGACTACTTAACATGCCAGGTGCCTCATTGTTGCAGCAAACGCCATCTTAGCATTCTGAGAGAGGACTGCAGATGAAAACGAGTCAATCTTAGCTAACTCTGCCACATTTACATTTGTATTAATGTTGAATAATTTGCACTGTTCCTGATAGATTAAATAAATAACCACAAATGGAAAATAGCAAATTGTTGAAGCGAAAATGAATACATACAGTGTGTTTTGTGTTTTTTTTTTTTTTTTGTTTGCTTCTGCAAGATCCTCCACTGCCACTAGACTTCCTGACTGAAACGTAAACTCCATTTCATTCTGTCCTGAACAGACACTGATTTTTTTTTTAACCATCGCTCTTGCATGCACTGCACTGCCTGCCACATATTGGGAGAAGAAGCACAGCTGTCAGTGCGGAACATGATCCAATAGCACGCAGACGGACTGAAACACCTGAGCCCCGGCACGATGCTGCTGGTACACTTTGGAAATGTCTGTCCTGCGATTTAAAATAGCCTCTTTGTTTTTTTTTCTCGTTTTTGTCATGTCTTAAGTGGTTCATTTAAATATTTTCATTTAATTGGGCATGAGACGTGAACATTATCGTCATACCGCGGTTGGAAAGGACAAATGCTAAAATGTAATGTTTGGTTTGCAGAGAAATAAAAAGTGAGTGTTCCAGCATGATGCAATGTTTCATTTATGTGGCACTCATGTATGAATTTATGTGCATCCATCTGGGTTTGCCCCATTGTGGGACATGAGGGATGAACACATGTCATTTTTGAGGGTGACAGGTGAGGCACAAACATATGGAAACATTTGTAAAGGATTATAAACGTTTACTTATCATTTGGTCCGGTGATGACAACAGAGCTACCTTGACATTTAAGCAAACTAAAGAAGTCTCGGAAATATAGTTGAAAGCTCCTGAAATGGCGAGTAAAAAAGACCTTGAATCAGGTCAGGTCTTTCCCTGATGACCTCCATATGTAAATGTATTCATATAATGGGAAATACTGTAACATATTTCTACACTCACAACATTTAGCTCAATGTTCAGAAAACATCACTGGGAAAAACAAGAACAATAGAAACAAATAGATGAAGAGAACAGGGTGATAAATACAGAGAGATAAAGACTGAATAATGTTGCTGTTTCAGAGAACAGGGGGATGACAGAGAGGGTGAGAATAACAATGGCAGGAAAAACAAATAACCGGCCTCTGGTCAGACGGAATGTAAACCAGAAAATATGTCCACTGAAAAGAGTATTTCTTTGTTATCGCACACACACACACACACACACACACACACACACACACACACACACACAGTGTCTGTGACACTGTCGTTGATGAAAGCAGACAGTGAAACATACACATGAAAGCATAACCAGCACACAACAACTCAACACAACACATTCTCATACCAACCACTTGGTCAGTGGCACTGAGCTTCAAATTATGACACGCACCCCCCTAGTGGCAGTTTTGGGACAACGCTCCATGATACACTTCCATCTCCACAGGAAGTCATGCCAATTATTACCATATTGCTGTCAGCAAACAAAAAAAGCATGCTAAATTATATCGGTTTTGGCAAAAGGTCATGTTCTGGGTTAATATTCTGTACGCTACTTCTTGTTACACACGGGATATGTCGACACGCACGCACGCACACTTTTTCTTTTGAAGGCTTAATAAACTCTCTCACACTCACGCGCATAAGCAATGGCAGTATCTGTTTCACATTCGACTGGGTGGGAGCTAATCCTCACCACAGGAGGTGTCATCACCTCAGTGAGACACTTGTGCTGCGTTTTCAATGTACTGAAATGCGAGATATTGAAAACGTTAACTCAGCTGACAGCTGTTTCCTGTCGGGACGCGCAGTAAGTGTTGAGACAGGAGCAGAGCACTGTTTAAAAATTGAATATGCCAGCAGAAATATGATTAGTAGGAGTCGCTCAAAAACTCAATGCGCATGCATACACGTATTTGCATTGGAGGAGTGTGTGTGTGTGTGTGTGCGTGTGTGTGTGTGTGTGTGTGTGTGTACTAGGAGCATGAGCCTTCAGCTCTCTCCGTATATATATTCATTACAGCTCGATGTAACACTTAGTGCAGCTCTCCTCTCGCTGTCTGCTCCCTGAACAATGCCGCATGTGTGCTACATGCTGATGAAGAAGTCGACTTTGTCTCTGGGAAGCTTTGATTCGCAGTTTGGGACAGTGTCAAAACATTTCTTTCATCGGTGGAGCTTGACAATGCGACTGGAAGTCAACCTCGGTTACGCAGCACCCCCTCCCCCCCCTCTTCACGTCCTTCCCCGAGTCCTCGGTCTGGGGGAATTTCAAAGGTTCTTCTGAGTCACCGATCAAACAAATCAAATAAAGTGTGTTCGCTTCCGGGGTTCGCTGGTTGTCACGGGGATGACATCTCAGTCTGTTACCTCCTGAGAGCCCCGCCCATCCCCATGTCTCCTGTTCCACTGCCTGGGAGACCTTGTACTTGTATGACGTGTTTCTGAATCCTGCTGGGACACAGACTGTATGCACATGTCGGCTTGTGTCGGCATGTGGCAAATGCTCTGTCGTATTTGTTTGTTTTAATGAATAGATCATATGTAGGCATCTGTTTTTATTCATAGAAAATAGTTGAAATTGAAGAAAATCCAATGACATCTTCAGTGTATAGAGTGAGGTGCAGTAACTCATTACTTAGTCAATACCGACGGAGGAGATATGTAATGTTTGTTGGGTCTCATTAGGTTACTGTAACACATTAGTAAAGTACTGCAATTGAATGTATGTATATACATATTATATGTATATATATGTCATGATTACAATAAACATACAGTGCATTTCTGGGTACGAAATACAGTTTCTTATCCCTCAGTCTCAGGATGCGCACACACAACACTATGATGCAGTAGAAACATGCCATGTGAAACATTCTGATGAGAGTCGTAACGTGTCAACTTTGATTGATTACATCCAGAGCAGGTAGCGTGATAATAATTGATTTCTTTCATAAGATGAGTAATGCCGTACAGTTTTTTGCATCACAGGCCAGAATGTCTCCTTGACTTGACAAACCTGAGACTGACATGAAGTTAGAGAGGCAGCAAAAAGAACATCAAGACAGCAAGAGACTGAAGAGGAGTCGAGGTTTCTTTCTCTTAAAGGTAATGTGTACAGTTTAGAGAAAATGATCACCTCTCCTCTATTATGATTGATGACATCAATTAAAACCATTGGTGTACCTTCATTTGCCAACATACGACTTTTAGAGATTATTCCACACTGATTTATATGATCCTGGAATTTTAAGTCTAACACTGAAGTATGCCATTTGTAAATGAATTATTCTAAATACAGAAATGAATACTGTGTTTCATAAACCGTATGGGTTGCACAACACTGGCCTGATACCATCTGTGCAAACAGTTGTTACACTGACTTTGCGGTGAGCAGGTTGGCTTCATTACCAGCTGGTGAGAGATGAGGATTGACTGAAGAAACTGTTGCACGAAGGTGTGTGTGTGTGTGTGTGTGTGTGTGTGTGTGTGTGTGTGTGTGTGTGTGTGTGTGTGTGTGTGTGTGTGTGTGTGTGTGTGTGTGTGTGTGTGTGTGTGTGTGTGTGTGTGTGTGTGTGTGTGTGTGTGTGTGTGTGTGTGTGTGTGTGTGTGTGCGTGTGTTTCTGAGCTTGTAGCTCGGGAACCTTGTTAAATTCCACATAAATTACCAAATACTAATATTTCCAAAAGGTATTGGAAGTCATGCTGAATTACTGGGGAATGCATGGAAAAGTGATGGACAATAGATCCAGAATATTCCATTAGGTTTAGCAGAGCAGCCAAAAAAGAGCTTATCAAAGCAGTTTTGTGGGACCTTGTAGATATCGCTGCCAAACCAACTGCAGCATCTAAAAAAAAAAAAGTCACATTTAAGCTGGGTAATTAAAGCAGAGCTCTAACAGGAACATACAGTGACGGGGTTGAGTTACACAATGGAAACCCTTGAGTTGTGTTCAGGTCGAACTGATCTAAAAGTAGCGCTAAAGAGAAAATGATTTGTTCAACTAGTACCATCACGGTTGTTCTCAGATGTTTTTTTTTTCCAAAGTAGTTTAAAGGGATCAGTTCAGGATATATTTGTCTTACGAAAGAAAGGTTGGCATCTGTCTCCTTTACTCTCATTCTCTACTCCTTCCCCTTCTCTTTTGAAAATCCCTCCATTTTAATTATCTTCCTTCCTTCCTTCCTTCCTTCCTTCCGGAGCCGGGTAACGATTCTCCACACGTGTGCCGCGCTGCAGGACTGACCGACATAATCTCTGGCGGGATTAAATCTTGAGGGGCTTCACAGCTATTCAATGCATGTGCACACGTTGTGCAATTAAAATCACATGTGTGTTTTTTTTGCACCATGGCCACCCCGGTTACCAAGAGGAATGAACATGGACACATTCCAAAAAAAAAGATGGAAGCATTGAATTGATTTCTGGAGGGGAATTGGGTGTCATGAAAAATGACTCAGTCTGAGCTAGTCCTTGAAGTCCTGATGGAAACCAGGCCAAATGTTTAGGGGGCCCCCGCATAGCTAATAGACTGGCTGGGTCTGACATCTAGTGGTGAACACAGCTGTTGCATTGTGGGCGATGTGTTTAAAAGGTGGCCGGGCGATAAAACAAACGGGTGGACGGATGATGGGTGGATGTAGAGTTGATTGAAGAGAGATATAATAACACTTTTGGGTATTATAAAGTGTTACCGAGCCATAGGACTAGAGAGAGACTTCTCTCGGCCAATGCTGCCTCTAATATGGCCAACTATTACGGAGGCCAACACAAAAAATAAACGGTAACACTTTATGATAACTGCATGCTATGAAGCATTATATAATACTTGGTGAATCCATCATTTATAAAGTGTGGAACAATGCTTTCTAAATGATGAACTAAGTGTTTACTCATTTTTAACAAATTATTCGTAGAGTGCAGTTATTATAAAGTGTTAACCATTTTTGTTCTATGTGAGTATTCATGACTTAAACTGATCTCTCATATTATTGCCAGTAGACATCATTACAACTGCTTCTGCAATTAAAGTGATTGTCAAAATAGTTAATGGGTTCTACTAAACTGTAGTTATAGTAACAATGTATTGTTCTCTTTTAAAAACCTTGCCCCCCCAATTGGGGTGAAATGTACACATTATGGTTAAATTGTGTAAAACATTACAATAAACATTAGCAAATATATTGATGTTGTACATCAAATTAAACAACTTGACTTGGGCTACAAGAATCAGTAAGCCATTTCAACACAACTCAAACTCCAACTAAAATAATTATTAAAATATCATAATCATCATTCTGTCAGGAGTCAGCCCACTCAGCACGTTTTCGGAACTAGCAACCCGTAGCTCGGTGCTATCAGAAAAAGCCAGATAGCAAAAAGCAAGAGGACTTAACACAGATTCTAAACATCTTTACAAAATCATTCTGCACCAAAGCATCACCGAGATATGAGCCAAAGAACACAGCAACATGAATCGCTTTAGCGCTTTACAGTCACAAATGCTGCTTACCTTTGTTGATTAGAAGAAGACAAATTAATGTTTTCAGAAAAATGCCAAAGACTGCTGTATTTGGATGTATTGAACACCTTACGTAATATACAAGTGAAATATATGGTTTGGTACATGAGAAAATTCAAATTGCACAGATTCTGCCTAAATTCTCTGTACTAAAACCTCTCTAACTTTGTTCCGCTTTACTTTTTCAAAGTCAAACTTTGCATAGAGACTGGTCCCATACGTTGCTATGATCTGGTTGGGCTTTGCACTGCATCCTTTCAAGAGATAATCTTGTAATAAAAGTGCTTTTTTTCCCTAGGCGAACCTGACAATTCTATTTTTTGCTGTGGTTCCTCTTTATTTACTCTTAACCAGTAACAAATATAATAATATTTACACATCTGAACAAAAGCTCACATGGGTTAACTTTATTATAACACCAACATTATTTAAATAGCCTTTGTGGTGGCAGAGATACACCCTTTTTAGTTTGGGTATGTTATTTCGAGCAGAAACCTAAAAAATAGGTTGGTTTTTAAAAGGTATTCTTAGAGAGCATATCTATAGCTATATTATCAGTCAGTCATAGCTGAAGGCTGAATCCTATTTTAAAGTTGGAGCTTCAAATCTAGAGGGATTCATCTGGAAACTATATTAAATAGTTACATTTGTCATAGCCAGGTCATCACGTCAATGCCCCGCCCACCGCACTTTCTAACATCTTCCACCACTTTTCTTACATCTAGCCTCGTAAGTGATGGTCTTCATATTGTCCCTTCAAGCTGAGCCCAACCAGGTGCAGTGAGAATAAGGAGCAATCAACCAGCACCTGGCGTACCCCCCCCCCCCGACAACCCAGATCCCAGGGTCATGGGGGTACGCGTGGTGAAGGAGATTGAAGTGGTTTGGGACTCTGATTCAGGAGCCTCCTAGACGGCTCCCTGTGGAGGCATTCCAGGCACCTCCAACTGCAGACCCAGAACATTGTAGAGCAGGGATGGCCAAACTATTTTCACCGAGGGCCACATAGAGAAGGGCCACCCACTAGAGGTAAGGCGATATACCTTACCTCTAGTGTATTAAAGTTAACAAAATTAATCAAATGAGGTCAATTATGCTTGATATTTGAATATGCCTAAATCATTTATTTGTTTACAAAAAGGGTTGGCAACTCATTCTCAAAACAGCAGCCTGACATTCTCAGTCAGGATGGCGATCCCCTTCACAGCCCTACATGGAGAACAATAGGGGGACAAGGGGATGGGTATATTTAAGCTAGTTATGTAAATGCATTATTGGGGTTGTTAACAAATCATCTAATGTTATAAAATGTTATCAACTTTAATTGATTCAATGTATTATATGCTTATTAACAGATGAATACTGTGTAATATATCTTTAACTCACCTATAATGGGACCAGCGGGAGTGCTGTACTTTGGGCAGAAGGATGCTGGCAGGTCAGGGGTCAGTTTGGTGAAGGACATCACAGACATGGCTGTCGGCCATTTTGGTTCTCAGTCGGCTTTTGTTCAGAGTTAACAGAGGAAATGTTTGCTCACATATGTTGAGCCGAACGGACTCGTCATTCGTATCGCGTGTTGTCGCATCAGAGGAAACGTGGCCTTTCCCTAGTCGGGTATGGAGAGAAGCTGAAGCTGATTCTTCAGAGAATCATCACACAGTTCTAATTGCAGACTCTCTTCCACTTCTTCTGCATCCATCAGGAAGGGAGTCGAGAACAGCTTGATTTCTTTCTCAATGGCAGACACATCTTGGAAGCGCTGACTGAATTATGTCACGAGAGATGTGATGACACGCACACATTTCCCCCTTTTTAGCAGAAAGGTTGACCTTTGGAAAAGCAACTTTGATTTCAGACGGCGTGGGGAAGCATAGTGTCTCAAAGAGACGGAGCTTCGCACAGAAGGCTTTCATGTGTGCTGACAAGCTGGTCTTTGCCTTGCAGGCTTTTGTTCAGTGAGTTGAGATGATGAGTAAGATCTAGAAATGCCAGGTCTGCATAGGGGGGGTGGGGGAGGGTCACTCAGTTCATGACGAGGTCGTCACTTTCTGATCTCTGACCCCTCTCGCACCTTGGCGCGCGTCATCGAGGCCCTTCCTTTTGCGCTCGCCATGCTGGAGCCCCATCGGTTGTGACTCCACACGGCTCGTCCCAATTGAGTCCCATCATGCCCGCATCTGACACAGCTTCAAACAAGTCCTTCCCCCGTTGTTGTGCCCTTGAGACTCCCTCAGTACTCCTCCTCGATAATGCGAAAGTTATCGTCAACTCACCATGAAAAAATAGCAGCATGTGCGGCGTCTGTGCTCTCGTCACATGCAATGGAGTGAAAATCAAAAGCACAGGCTGCGTCTGACACTCGATGCTTTAAGTTAGCTGACAAGTCTTCGTGTTTCTGGACACGCTCACGTTGTTGAATTCCGGCATCTTTTCCAGCCACGTTATTCCTGCGACTTTAGTGGGGGGTTTTTCATGAAGTCTCTTCTCGCTCGGCGCCAGTGGAAGACGTGTAGGTCTGATAATTGGTTCCGTTGTGTTTTCGTACATTATAATATTTCATCACGGCAACCGTTTCATTGCTAATCATACAGACACACTTCTCCTTGACTTCTATGAAATGTTCTGCACTCACTTGCTATCTCGTGTTTCTTTGGTTCTGCCATGTTTGGTCATCCGAGGCAAACTTTTTCTTTGATTCATTTTCTTTTGAGGAGAACCTGCCTTGTTGAAGACAGTAGCTCCATCTTGTGGTGACCCTGAGAACTACAATACACTCAAGTGCAAGTTTCATGTGTGGGCCATATTCCATGATATCTTTTGAATTTGCTGCAGGCCAATACAAAATTGCCGTAGGTTGGACACACCTGGGCCAATTTAGTCTTTTGCAAATTAGTTAGATAGTGTATATACTTTCATCAGTCTAAAGTTAAAAAGTTCCATGAGGCCCTGATATGTAAAACTGTATAAAGAAATATATATAGCTAAAAAGAATACATCGGTTATAGTGACAGCAAGGCAGACTAAAAAAATGTATTTCCACTAATTAAGTACAAATTAATTACTGTCATAATTATATGACATGAACTGAATACCTTTTTTAATTTGGCAGCAGGGCCTCTTAAAATATATCAATGTTACTCACCAGAGAAGGCAGCAGTGCAATTCAAGACGGGTGCTTAGAGGGATACTTCAACAGAAATTATAGTGTGCTCTTCGAAGGAATTACTTAAATCAAGAATTAGAAAAATAATCACAAAAGGAATTACTGGATTGGCTACTTCATAAGGGGACAACGGACCACATATTTAGTGGATATGTGTATATCAACAGCTGTTGGTAAAGCCATTAGGTTCTCTAGCCCAAGGACAAATTGTGATCTAAT
The DNA here is from genome assembly GCF_009769545.1 of Cyclopterus lumpus. Classification (NCBI taxonomy): domain Eukaryota; kingdom Metazoa; phylum Chordata; class Actinopteri; order Perciformes; family Cyclopteridae; genus Cyclopterus; species Cyclopterus lumpus. Next base: position 14,532,447 of record NC_046977.1, on the reverse strand, counting down.
AATCTGAATTTTTACAGATATGAAATGGTCAAAGGCCGTTCAGTGCCACAACGATACGTTATTTTATTTGTTATACCATTTGTTATTCCATTTGTTATTCCAACAGGAACAGGAGTTTAGTTACACTATTTGAGTTATGTCACAGTATCACTCTAATTTAAATGATCAGAGACATCTGTCTGCTTTGATGCACTGTAACAATACATGTAAAGCTTGTCTCACAATAGTTGTGTCAAGTTAGGTTCAATTTGAAGATTTAAAAAAAAAAACGGTTTGATCAAACATCAAAGCAAAACCATGAATGAAATTCAGAAATACATGAACTGACTGCAGTTCCCAGCTATGAATGTGTGTACATGTGGAGCAGGTTCTTAAAGATAGAGCATTAGTGTATGATCACTTGTATTCCCCTCCACTATAGGATGTCTTTCATGGAACAGGAATAGAATTAACAGCCACACGAATGAGGCGTCTTACCAGGAGAGGGAGCTAGTTGCATATCCTTTAATGACCTATCTGCCCTCACCTCACCTTCTTCTGCCACCTCAAGCCGGGCCCAAACATTGTGGGTGAGAGACGGTCCAGAGATGTATTCCATTGTACAAAGGAATTCAAATGTCGCCCCTAAATTCCCTCACTTGAGCAAAATGATGACATTTCTAGTCTAGCGTGTTGTATTGTGCCCCATGTGTTGCCTTGTTTAGTCACTGTTCTGACTTTAGTACAGAATATGTCTATTATTTCTGAAAGGTAATCCAAAGTAGACATTTTAGCAGGAATGAAAAAGGTTCGGTGTTCACCAATCCCATTGCAATCAACCCTCTTTGTCCTCATTAGCTCCATTCGCACACAGGCAGCCATCCAGTTAAAGTGGAAGGGTGTTTGTGTAATTACAGTTTGACCATTGATGTATTTTGTATTTGTTTTATATTTAAAAAATATAAAGCTAACGTATGAATGTATCATATTAGATTTTATTGTGTTTTACTCTTAATCAATTTGACTTATCTACACTGCCTCATACAGTAATTAGCCTTTAATATAAGAAAATGACCTCAGTGTAGTACATTGAACTAAAATGAGACATATATGACACATATATCCAACACTCTAGACAGACCATTTCAGTGCCATGAATCTCACTGGACTGGGCTAATTAATGAATCTAATTAGTATTTCATGGTTAAAAGCAGGTCAGTGGCTGATCTTCATGAACAACTGTCATGGACAATGATCAGCACTGTGTTAATGCTCTCAGGAGCTCTGTTCTTGTGGCATGTGGTGTTATAAATGATTCAATTATATGAAAATGGCATAAGAACTTTCTATGAATAAAACATAAGGTTTAAGCTTAAATTAATATCCTTTTTATATATATATATATATATATATATATATATATATATATATATATATATATATATATATATATATATATAATGTGTTCAACTGTCACCGCCCAGCTGGCATAGCAGAAACAAAAAAATACTGTCAAATCCCAAAATCCATAACCTCTTAGCATGTCATTTTTAATTTATGTTAAGATAGTGGTAGCCCTTTAAAGTCTTTATACTCTCATGGTACTTACACGTATTACCTGTAGAATTTACCTGTGATCCTAGTTCTTTAAGCACAGGATTCACCTTCCACATGTTTCTAATCCTCTCCTCTAACCACGAGGCTGCGTTCAACCCCCCCAAAACATTTGTATAAAGGTAGCCGGCCAATAAGGACATGCCTACCTGAAGACGTGCATCTAAAAACACCTCCATGGCAAGATAATTGAAAAAGTACCCTGTGGTAAGAGGTGAAGAGTGTGATGCGTCATGTGAACCAAACACTATGAAAGCAGTGTATGCGCCGGCACTCCTTTGTGTTTTCTACCGACATGTCATAACCCCTTGACACTTAAAATGAAGATTAAAACGCATGATGGTCTCAAACAATTCTTAACTTTTAATTAATGCGTATTGCTAGTTTCAGCTATTAGCTGTGGCAGTTAGGCTATTCAAACAGTATAATTACTAATTAACCAATACGTGTAAATAAAAGTCATATGGAGTCCCATTTGAATTGATTGAAATTAAATATTGTACTCATTTTGCATTGGTTGTGTGTGTGTGTGTGTGTGTGTGTGTGTGTGTGTGTGTGTAAGCATGCCCATATGTTTATGGTTTCAAGTGACAATCAAAAGGTCCAGTGAAGAGCTCCATCTGGATGAATGACATCTTCGTGTGTGTGTGTGTGTGTGTGTGTGCACATGATTAAACAATTATTGCTTAATTAACTGAGGAATTTACAACCACAGACATATTGCAAATTGAGAATTATAGGAATTTACACATTTAGACATGCATCTGTCTCTCCTCTCTACGACATTGTTTATCTCCACTATCCATGTTGAAAGAGGGAGAAAAAACCTAAAACAGGCCATTCATCATGAGCCTGGAGACATGGGATATGGGGCTTGAGACATGTCCGCTCTGGAGACTGGACTGCATGATAAATGGAGAAAACTTGTTATAATATCTACCTATTAATATACCTTGGATATGATAAGTTCCTACCTGTTCATCTGCCCAACATTCCTGGGGGGGTTAGAAGATAATTACGCTTTTACTGATGGACAATATGATTGGGAGAGTGGTTGAAAGAATGGGAAGAGAGGCACAGAAAGATAAATCCAACCCTTTGGGTATCAGGACAGTAATGACTACTGGGGTCACTCAGAACCAGATACCACTCTAATATAATGTATTCTACCTGGACATGAATACACTAATCAGACCATGGTCTCATCATCACTTGATGAGCCATTCACTCTGAAGGCTGAATGGAGTTGACCCAGAAATGGAGAAATCTTTGCAGAATATAATTAACAAACTTTTCTTCACTGGAGTTGAATTTAGTTTCAGACTTGTTGTTTTTCGCTTCTTTGCTGGGATGCGATAAATTGTCGGTGGTCTCGCAATTGTATGCTAATTTCGTATGTGAAAGGCCTGTGGGCATTGGCCACTGACTGGAGTGGAACAGTTGTACACAGCGGTCAAACTGGGCCAAACTGGGCCAAACTTCAAACAACTTATTCTCACCACAAAAATCGTCAAATACGGGGGGCTCGGTCAGCGGCCGCAAACTTCAAACCACGACGCTCTCGGTACAGCGGAGTTGGTTATTTGACGAGTTGGGAGTGAGACCTGGTTGACCAATGTTGAGCTCTACCTCGTACTATAATAATAATAATCCATTTAATTTATATAGTGCTTTTCTAGATACTCAAAGACACTTTACATTATACACTGTAGACACAGCTACGGGGAGCAATGCAGGGTTAAGTGTCTTGCTCAAGGACACATCGACTAGGGTGGGGATTGAACTGCCAACCCCTTGATTGAAAGACGGGCATGCTAACCACTGACCCACAGTCGCCCCACTATCCAGGTTGCACCACAGTCACAGCTCAGTTCCGTCTCCTTCACAGCGTTGTCAACTCTCACCCGCTTGTCAGACGCAAGTCTCACACTGACATGCAGAAAGTTGGCTCCTTTTTCTTCTCCAAAATTAAGAAAAGGGCCTGTGTGGAATTCATGCACATTGCACATCAGCGGTAACTTAGTCATTTAAATATTCTGATGTAGCATTAACATTCATTATTTTCCGTGCAGCAATCGGGGAAACACTGATACCAAGTTTTGAAATCATTGGAAACAAAGCACATCCCACCATTGTTTTTATTTTGGCACACGTCACACCTCTGTTTCATACGTACCTGCATGCTTATACTGTATCACATTTCTTTCAAGGCCAGTAGGTACAAACGCACAATGTTTGGTGCAATCCGCAATATTTTGATGTGCAGACTTGCAATAGCCCTCATGAGAAGGTTTGAATCATCACTGCGACAACCAGCTCACAATGTGACTTCATCTAGTCATCATTATCCAAGTCTTTGTTGTTGTTAGGGAAACACCTCTCTGGTCATAGTGGGATGATGGCATTGTGCACTGAGACAAAAGGCCCCAGATGATGCATAGCATCAATTATGCGCACTCTTAATTTTATCTTTTAGAAAGTAGCACCAAAGTTCATTCATTTTTCGTACAGGTGAAAATATGTATGTTCATAACACAGCTTCAGATGCCTGTTCAGGGTTGTAATACATTCCTGGTACACTGACAAGATGTTGCCATGTTTTTTGATGAAGATAGACCACAGAGGAAAACAATATATTTAAATAAAAAATAAAAAAATAAAATATTCCACAATCCAAGCACAACACATTTATTTTCTTTAGATCACAACATAATTAGTTTTTGGAACGTCGCAAACCAGTTTGTATTAATTCACTGTCTTGACATAACGAGCTCGACATAGTAACAATCGTATTAGAATAATGAAGTAGTTGGTGACTTTATTGCAAGAAAACAAAGAATAAATGAGTAATTACATGTGTGGCCTCTTCAGCTGTCCATAGATAACGCTCTCGAAAAAAAAGAGTAGAAAAGAATGAGCAAAAGAAAACCGCCAACGAATGTGAATGAGCATCTGCTATGGTGAATACAGGCCTATTTAATGAACACTGATCAGTGTCCAGGAGCAATTAACATATTCCGAGGGAGAGAGAGACGGAGGGCCTCACAAAGGAAAGAAGCATTGCCAAGCCACACAGAAGGAGACGGCACTCACCTGAGACCCAGCACAACACACGGTGGAGGAAATGCACAGTTCACACTCTCAGATGACAGGAAATGAGAAGCAGAAGAAGTTAGGGGATGAAACAACAACAAAAAAGGGGGGGGGGGGGGAGAAAAAAGCAGATAGAGAGGCAGCGAGAAGGAGAACAGAAGGAGGAAACAAAGGGAGGAGAAAACGTCCCCAGATGGCGGGGCATACGGTGAGATGTGTTAGCAGACAAAGCTGGCAAGCTGATGTGACTCTGGGAGGAATAAAGGGACAGGAGCGTGTGTGAGTGTGTGTGTGTGTGTGTGTGTGTGGAGGGGTCTTTGATCACCCCTAAGGGAGTCATATCTCACTTGAATGAAGATCTCCAGTGAAAAATAAAAATCATATACAGTATCACAAAGCCTAACGATGCATATAAACCATACCTTTTCTGTTACATTATGTATTTGTTGATTTAAAAGTTACAGACTTTTCTTCTTTGTGTTGTTTGTATTAGCCTGCAGAGGGCAATGAAACACTGCACTCTTCTCACGGCTTGTTTAAGCTCAATGATTTGTTCTCACAGGAGAAACACTTCTAAGTGTGTGTTGTGCTATTCATATGCAATGATCGGTGTGTGCGTGTGTGGGCACATGGATGCGTTTGTGTCCAAGTATGCTTGCGTTAGGCTCAAGGACTTAAACATTCACCCTTGTGACTCAGTCGTTTCTTGGCAACAGGGGTGTAAACCCTTTGAAATGCAACAGAATGTAGAATAACCTGGCTCTGTGGTGTCTCCTCCCATCCATCAAGCCCCTCTCTTGATCTCTCTCTGGGGTATGTTTACCGGCTCGGTCGGACCGACTGCTGTGCTGTAAAAACAGAACCTCTCATCGATCCAACATTGATTGAGATGCCGGCTAATTAATAATGCATTGAGTCGGGTCAACAGCTCTTAGGTGCTCCGGCTTGCCCGACTGGAAACAGGAGTTGCAGTACATTTCATCACCAGACCTCCTATTTATTTAACACCAGCTTTATATCAGTTTAGGTCAGGTGTGTTAAGAGAGTCTACTAATGTCTACCAGTTTAAATGCTTCATTTTTATTTTTTACAACATAGTGCAAATAATTCATGAATCTGCATGTCTAAGTATAAACTTCAGTTATACAAGATAAACTAGACAGGTATATACAAAGTTAGATTGTTTTACAATTATTTTCATCTCTTTTATCTTCATTTATTTCAGATGCAGTTCATTGATGTCGCTGCTCCTGCTTTGGTTGATGGAGCAAGCTACTTACTGGGAGTTTCTGGGAGTCAGCCTCCAGCCCCTGCGCCCGGTCATTACATCCCAGAGCCCGTACCGACACTGAACATGCAGCTTCTGGTAGGACAGCGAGCAAGCAGAGCTCAAAATAAGGTGGACTGATGAGGCAATGATGAGCGTTTAGAGGCGCAAACAACAACAGGCAACTTGGAAATCAAGTCCCTTCAATTAAACAAGCTTTCAGAACGACACATGTAAGTGTATTTGGAGCTGATGCATGTTGCAGCAGGACAATGTCCTGATGCAGCAGGTATGATATACAAATAACGGTTAGTTTGTAGTATTACTTCATTACAGTATGGGGATCTTCGGCCTCATGGTTAATGACGAGCATTTAATTTGAAACTATTGCTTTCTGACAATGTCAAAATTGTCGTTTTCAGATTTCAGACCCACACACTGACTGAAATCTGACGCACAATCTCACTCCCCAACTGAGCACTCCCAGCCTCCTTTTCAGGATTTACCCATTTTCAAAATACAAGCTTTTGGAACTGAGTGTACCCTCAAAATGTGCTATCTTTTCTATGAATTGTCTGGCGTCTTCTCCACACTGGTCACTCTGGCATCTCTCAGGTGTGCAACAGCTGTCTTTGTTAATAGAAAATTAGGACAAAGCTGAGACAAAAGGTCAAGTGGTGTCAGGGTGGCCAGGAAGTGGTGTAACTGAAGTCAATTATTGATTAGCTCTTGAGCTATTGATATGGCTACACACACTCCAGACTGATTATGATCGTGTTAAGTTAGTTTGAATGTGTCTTGTGGTTCTCGTAAGTTCCTGAATAGTAGTTTTCTTCTGGTTTGTGTATTTTTTTTCCCAGTATATGTTCATTCTATTTAATATATCACTTGACTTGATTTGATTTGACACTCCACACCAGATGGAGCAGCATGCAAATGGAATTATTAAGTATGTCTTGATAGTCGCTGCATGTCTAGCCTCGGTCGTATCCATACTGCAAATGAGCCGAACAATGATATTCATTCTGGAAATTCCCACTTAAAATGGCCAACCTCTGTCCTTTGCAGCGTGGATGCCATTGAGATTCAGAGGGGCTCTGCTTTCGCACTGAGGTAAAGCTTATATACTTTGACAAACCCAGATGGTCTCACACCTGTCTCTGCCGAGCATAAAACGTTTTTATCATCATGCACTGTAATAAATTTGAGTCAACAACACATTTTAATAGTAATCAAGTAAAGAATGCCCCGGAGGTTGATGACGCGCAATTCCAAGTAGCATACCGATACAAGATACACTGCACATATGAGGCTTTAAGGGGCTTGCATTTCAAGATGTCTCCATAGGCAGAAAATCCGGGCGCCTGATGCCAAACTGAGCAGCTGCGAGCGTCATGCAAAACCATGCAACGACACTCAGGAATCATGAAGAAGAGCAGTATGTGAACAAACACGTTGGTTCGTGGGTGTGCTCGTGTGTTTCTGTTGAATTCATGAGACATCTGGCACCCCCGAACCCCCTGCCCTCTATCCCAACATAAACACATACACACACGCGCAGACACACACACACACACACACACACACAGAGACCTGAATAATGAGGTGTCATGTCTCCCTCACACTCTGGGACCCCCATTCATGCCTCATCTATTCACGTCATCTTTCAAATCCATCTCTTGCGCTGTAAGTCTCCAGTGTTGCACGCTCTTTCTCCCCCTATCACACACACACACACACACACACACACACACAACACACACACACAGTGTAAGGAGGGAGGTCAGGTCACGTTGCTGAAAGATGACTTCTAGTGAGAATAATTACAGTTGAGGATTTGCCTCTCCCCGGTCTCTTCAGTATACACATCTCCTATTGGTCAGGCCGGCATAGGCCCGGCCTACCAGCTGCCCTGTTTGTCTCAGGTGGTAAAGACAATTATTATGATGAATGAAGATATTATTTATCATTGCTGATAATTTGACAGCAGAGCTGCGTCTCGCTGCTTCGCTACAACGGCTGCTATTGTTGAGGTTCTCATAATTAATCTCCTCTGCATTCGTTTTGCCATCTCGCGTTAAAAAAAAAACCCCACTGAGGTGAAATGAGAGACATTTTACAACCATCTTCCATGCTTGGTTATTCAGTTTACGATCGCTCCATCTCTTTTGACACGATGACAAGGTGTTGTTTCAGTGCTGCTGCATCTACAGCCGCCAGACAATTTCCCTACAAAAATGAGCTCTCAACTGATCGGGATGAGACGCAAACACAAGACCGACATTCTTTTTTAAAGATTTATGTGTTGTCCACACAGTTCAATAACAGGATGGTTATAATAAATGTTGTATTTAGGCCTGTTACGCCCGGTCTAGGGGGAACCTGAGTGCTGCATAACCATGAGTCTCCCTTTCTCCCCCACTCCCAAATGAGGACCAGTGCTGCTGTGATACAGTCCACAGTATATAGCCTCACTTAACTAGCCCACACAAAGTAAACAAAATAAAGTACAGGTATCTTACCTTCCTACCTATCTGTAAAAGAGGAGAAAACAAGGGAAACAAAAAGGGCTTTTCACCCCGACTACTGACCCCCACCAAAGATCATCGAAGTTCGGAGCTGGAGAAACAAGAGAGACTGACACCGGCCTCCGAAGGTTTATTTATTATTTTAATCCCTCAGTCCAATCACCTGCAACGCAACAGAGCAAAACACGTAAACAATGTAACAGCACCCCCCTCGGGCAGGGAGGTGAACAGCATTCCTGTTCATCGTCTACATATGACGCTCCTTTAAGGTAAGGAGAGCGACATCGTCACGGTTACAATGCGAAACACTTTGTTAAAGTTATGGAACTATCGCCGCTCAACCGCTTCCCAAAGGGAGTTTTGTCTCTCTCTCTTTCGGCGTCACCTCACGTCCTCCCATCATAATTACGATAACTGCTACAGGCTTTTCACCTCAACATAAAACGTGTGCAGTTTTTATTGTGTGGCACTTGCTATAGAAACTCAACATAAGTCTAAACAATTCTGACAAACTGCAGACTTTATAATTCAGCTGAATACATGTAATAAGGAGAAAGTATACAAGTACCAATTCATATTCACACAGAGAATCTACCTCATTAAAGGAATACATTGTCATCGAAAACCAAGGTGCCTGAAAAGTGCTTTGAGTCACCTGTCACAGCTACTTTTCTTGTTTAAATATGCAGGCTTCTCAGCATCAAAAATTCACAAAGAAAGCACAAATAATAAATCAGAACTATGTCAACACTGCCTATGAAGCCATTAGGAGATCTTAGGGTGTTCTTCCATCAAAGACTTGGGAAGTTTCTAATGGTCTTTTTTCAAAGATATTCCACAGTGTAATGGAGCGTGTGTGTGTGTGTGTGTGTGCGTGCGTGTGTGTGTGTTTGTATGCATGTGTATGTGTGTGTATGTGGGCATGTTTTACCGGTAAATTGGGGACATCAATCAGATTACAGAGTCACATTGAGGGAAGTCGCCTTCCTTTTGGGGTCATAATGCATTTACCCATAACGTAAATCATAACAGTAGAGGAGGAAGACTTGATTTAGGGTCAGGTTAAGCCTCGGCGTAGTTTAAGGTTGGGTGTTTTGATAAGACTGGTAGCGGATATATGGATAGAGTTCAGGAAAGTCTCCAGGAACTGAATATAAGTCAACGCATTGTCCCCAAAAAATGCCCCCAGAAAACCTGACTGTGTGTGTGTTTGTCTCTCGAGTCATCAACCAACAGCTCTGTGATCTGTGATCCAGTAAGCAGGCTAGGGTGACAAGCACACATGCACACACATACACACCACACACACACACACACACACACACACACACACACACACACACACACACAAATTCGTCCTGTAACCCCGGTTACCTGTAGGTTGTTTCTTGCTGATGACAGCTTTATAACTCTGCTGAGAGAGGCAAATGTCCCAATACGTGTGTGTGTGAGTGTGTGTGTGTGCGCTCATTTGAGAGCATGTGTCAAGCTGTGTCTAAAATGAGGAGAGGACAGCCAACATTAATGAGTGGAGAATGATTTAATCTAATCAATTCATATTTCTTTCCCCATTTTGTTTGGCTGCTCATATTGTGGAACAGACACGGAGTGAGGGAGGGTGATACTGAAAAGAGGTTGAGGTTTGAGGTGCATATAGCGAGAAGGAGCACAGGTGTAGGAGGGTTTAGGGAGATGAGGTTAATTTATTCAGCTGGTATGTAAATAGTGAAAAGTATAATACTATTAGCTGTGATTATATGAGGCAGCTATTTCAAGAGAGAATGTGCAACCAGCTGCTTGTACAGATGTGAGAGGAGAAAAGGGGGAGAGGAGAGGAGAGGAGAGGAGGGAGTGATTGATTCAAAATTCCCATGCATGCAACCAGAGGATTTTTTTAAGTCAGGCAAGCCACATATAGTGGGTATCAATGTTATTCATGGTGTTCATGCTCATAAATAAAAACAGGCGCTTGCATCTCTTTTAAAAGAAGATGCCCTGCCCCATGGGTAACCTGTGCGTGTTTGCTTCCCAGATACTGTGTGGTTTTCTGTCCATGTACATGTACATCTCTCCATAACAGCGTCCCTGTAAAATCCTGCATCCACACACAAGCTGACTGATCCAGCATCAGTATGTGTGTGTGTGTGTGTGTGTGTGTGTGTGTGTGTTCCTAGCCCTCTTACCCCCTCGGTTCCTGTGTTGAGGTATCCTTGGTCTCTGTATTGTGATGTTTTTATCTGTGTGTGATTGCTACAGTTCCCCTCAGCCAAAACACACAGCTCTCTGAAGGCACACACAGTGCCAGCTTCAGCCACCCTCTGAGGAGTGTGGGTCAATAAAATATGAGCCGCGGCATACACACAGCCGAACAGACACTGGCGCCTACACACACACACACACACACACAGACGTGCGCGCGCGCAGAGGCCCGTCTTAGCCTGTGCGTTTACACTGCTGTGAACATGAACACTAAGTGGAAGTTTGCACGCAAACATGGCGGCCACGGGAGTTACCTCAGGCCAGCTGCCCTGTCATCCAACGAATCAAGCGCACCATTGCTCTCCCCTCTCCACCGTCACCGAAACTCATTTGACTGCGGGATATGTTTAATTAATGAGCACCGTTTGTCCTTTTATATCTTTCAAGACCTCCAACCCCGCCAACAAAAGAAAGGGGAAAGAGGAAGACAGAGGAAGAGACACATGTGAGAGAGAGAGGGAGAGAGAGAGAGGGAGAGAGAGAGAGTGGGAGAGAGAGAGAGGTCCCCACATGGGAATGCGTTGCGTGATGCCTTCGCGTGGGAACTGTTGGTGCAGCAGGCTTGTTTGTTGGTGCATCGAGTGACAGCAACAAATTTTATGTGAAAGTCCTTCAAGCCGAAAGGCTTTAAGTGGGCATCTCAGCACAGCCGAGGAGAGCGCGCACACGGCACGCACGCACGCATACACACGTATTGCAGCGACTGACAAAAGGATTGTAAATGAAGGTCAACCCACCACCATCAATTGGGCTAAAAAGCCCACGGGGGAAAAAAAAGAAACATGATCATCTCGTGTTTGCCATTGTACTGTGGATGGGACCAAAGAGGTTGATCGATGCGATCACACAACAAAAACTAACTCTTGAAACTTGGATTTAGAAGCTCAGAGTGCTGGTTGAAAGACTGAAGGGACGAAACAGAGGAATGCAAAGCAAGCGTAACGTATGGGGCACTACACTTAATACACGCTCATGTGTTATACTGATGGAAGACATTGTTTCTATGCCAGAACTGGACTACAGAGAATAATCTCCAAGTCACCAGATGCCTCGAGCCCCTTCCTGTTGTCACTCCCCCGGTTTATTGTCATGAATGGAACTGCCTCTGATGTCCTTCAAATATTTATAAGGAGCCCGGAGAGAGCTCCTAGAGGTTTCCTAGGCAATAATATCACAACTCCCAGAACAACTCAAGGTCCACCAGGCTCAATTTCCTCTCAATTTACCAAATGCTCCACATATGGGCTTCCATATATGGTCGCACAACCTCCTATTAGCCTGAGGAGACAGACGTGTGCTCCCCCTATAGTCCCATCTCCTCTATGCACAAGCCCTGATGGAGAGACAAGGTCATGGTCCCTCACTGGCTTCCCACATCGTTTTCGTCTTTGTCACCTGCCCCCGCCACTTGTGTGTCCTACTCACTTTGGTCATCAGAGGGTTTTAGGTGATAATCCATTTTGACAGTTATTCTACATAGCTCGTTGTCTTCCATAACATTCAATATTCAATTCAGCTGCGCGTGGTTTAAATCTTTTTTTGTTTGAAAACTCTTTTTGTGACCGTAGATTTTTCACGTTTTGTTACAACTATGTTTTTTTTCCCATTTTTCCTGAAGTAATTCGATGTGTTTTGGGATTTCGTAGTGAAGTGAGTGAGCATGACTGAGAGCTGCTGTTTTATTTTGAGTTAATTCAGCAACATCTGCCTTTTGGTGGCATCGTGGGTATATGTATTCTTTGTTTTATTGTATGTATTCATTGTTTTATTGTATGTATTTATTGTTTTATTGTCATATCGTTTTTTGGGATGACGTTACATTCTGTGAAGTTTGATGCTAGGAATCTAACGAGTTACTATTGCTTATGCTTACACTGTTCCCAGCCCACTAGAGGTTCATACAAGAATATTGACATGTAGTAGATGATTGATTACATGTTAAAATATTATATTTTAAGATGAATAGTCGATAAATACAAAAAACATGGAGCAGTAAAATCAAAGGGATTTAATTCATATTAAAGACTGAGTTGATATTATTTACATTGTGTATAGCTGTACGGGTTATAAACAAGCACATTGTTGAATATGTCTTTTGTTGTACTCTCAGCCTTCTATCTATCGCCTTGAAGGAAAGTGTATCTGACTGTCAAGTATGCAGCACATATCCCGAAGACAGCACATTTATATAAGTGTGTAAACATACAAGTGTGTGAACTTGTGTGTATTTACAAGTTTCAACATGGGACTCTTTGAACCACAGAAACGCTTTTGCCTTTTTTAAGTTTGAAGCTCTGTGCCCTGTAGCACTTCTGTCAAACTTTACTTTAATTAGTATTCACAATGAGAATTGGATTTATATTAATGAGTATGTTATCAATTTAGATCCAGACTAGTGGGGTATTTCATGGTCTGGCTGGGGGGACATCAAGCGTGGATTGACGTTGGCGGACCTCTGTGAGGCTGATGCTCTGACACAAATTAGTACAGGGACACTGTCCCTGGACCATAAATAAAATGTCTGTCCTTAAAATGATTATTAGCAATCTGTTAGTGAAACTTTGAGTGGAATAGGACTTGTCTTCCATCTGGAAACTGGTGTCGTAACAGCTCGGCTCTTTGCTTCCTCTGACCGCTTTATACTTTATACTTTATACTTTATACTTTATACTTCCCTCATCTTTCCCTTTCTACCCATGTGTGTCCTCCTGCACTTGTTTCTTTAGGTCCCGCTCTCTGTCTTTGTCACCTCCCTGGGAATGTACAGAGGAGCTCATTAAAGCCATTCTTTATCATTTAATGAAGCCATTGGATTAGAGGTGACTGACCAGTAAAAGGGGAGAAGTGTGTTAGGAGTAGCGAGGAGGGGGAGGACATATGTGTTTTTGACCAATGCTAATAAGTCTGTACAAAAGAGTTTGGGAAGGACATCTTTATTATGTCCAGCTGCACCATGGAGACAAAAGATTATTAAAACCATGCTAAATGTGTATTTCTTTACTTGCTTTTGCCAATAGTACTCCAAAAACACAACAAGATTGAAACATATCATGACACATCTGAAGAACTCTAACCAGTAAGTGTGAATTGATACAGTTTATATTTAGATAGAGTTTAAAAGAAACTTTAGTATACTACTCCTTAACCTGAATGAACGAAACAAATCAACACGTTTCCCCTATTTTTTTTAACATCGCCGTTCATCCTCCGTCACTGAAGTGTTGAAAGTCAGATCCTCACAGCTATAAAGTTAAAGATGAGAAAAAAAGATCAACACGTCTCTCTTTGACTTTGCCCTCCTCTATAGAAGGAGAGGTAAAGAACATGCATCTGATCTTATATTCACATTCAGACCACATAGAAAAAAAGTTTTGATATTCAGTTTGAAGAAGAGCAGGACTTAAAGCTTTGTCCTGATGTCGATCCTCGGGGGGGATAGAAACATCAATGAGGTGTTGGAGCTTTAAAGTGTGTTGCAGGCTGGACGCTTGTATCCTTCTGACTCCGACCAAGGAGACCGGGCTGTGTGCAGCTATGGCTGTGTCAATATAGAGATATCTCGGGCAGGCTCATTTATGTCTGTGTGTTCTTCTATTGCTTTTTTTTCCTTCTCTCTCTCTCTCTCTCTCTCTTTATCTTCTTTCTCTTCCCATCTGTGTCAACACTTTCTCTCGTATTGCTTGTCTCACTGTCACTCAACCCTGTCACTGAGCATTCCTCTTTGGTCCAGTCTTTACTTTTAGCCCGCCTCCCATCCTGACTGGTCCTTGTCTGCCTCGCTCAAAACCCGTCGTGAAGGAACCCCTTTGGAACCCCTTTCTCTCTTTCTTGTGTGGTCTCTCTCTTTGCCTTGCCAATTCTTTCTTCTTTTTACTTTCTTCTTCTGTTCCTCTGTGCTGAACGCGATCATGAAGCCCAAAGTAAGAGGTTTAGCTCGGGACTGACTCGGGTCAGCCAGGCGACGCCAGCAGGTGTCTGAGCCTCCTGGTAATGAAAATCAGGCAAACAGCGAAGCCAAAGGCACTGAATATGGCAATCTGAGTTAAACAAATTAATTCAGTTTGGGAGAGAGACGTGTTGCAGAGGTTGCTGGTTTTAGATATTCTGGATAGGAAAAAGTACTTCCATGAAACCATTTCAAGAAAGAGAGTGTTAAAAAATGTCCGACTTAGACACATGTGAATGTGAGACTGGCACAATTGAATGCAGTTTTGTACTCATTGGGGCCCACAAACTGCAGATGGATCTGAAGAGGAGGGTCCGAGACTGCCTCTGAAGGTAGGGTGGCTTTATTGGTGGGAAGAGGCCACATAGAAGGCTGCAACACTGACGGGAGAGCAGACGAGTCCAACAGCAATGAATAGACATGTATTTAGCACAACAACTATAGGAGGGGAGAAGAGAGGCTGGAGCAAAGTAAACGGCCGCATGAGCCTCCCTTGGTCTTCATAAAAGCAGCGTTACCAGTGCCTGTTATGTGACCGTGAAGAAGGCCGTATGATCTTTTGTAGGGCATCCTGCCGTTAACGATTTGAATCGTGCGTTCTTCTCTGTCTGCGTTTAAATCACTGGCGCGTGTTCATCATCTGACTGCACAAGACTGGCTTCATTAGAAACGGGCGAAGCCACATGTTCGTGAGACTGATGTCATACAGACCGTGATGTCATGCTCAATGACCACTGTTGATCCCCTAACGGTTCGGCACGCGTGAGGACTGCGGATTAAATACTAAGTTTAATGTTAACCATCATAGTGGGAAATAAACATTTGCTGACGATATCCTTATGCGCTAATATTCATTAAAATATGCAATCAGGGCAGCGGCGTTCATGCTTTTGTAAGATTTGTTTGAAGTAATACAAATACAATCAAAAATGCAATCTTTTATTTCCTTATTTTAATTGTTTGTTTGTATAAAGGAAAAACAAACACTTACAATGACTTTACAAAGTAAAATTATGACTTCAGAGTAGAATTTTTGGGATGTTGGCGCAAAAGAAAAAAAAAGCCACGTATACAGACCAGTGGCTATAACCAAACAAATAGGGGATCTATATCTTCCAATATAGATCTGCAATGATCTGCAATAAGTAAACACATGATATGGGAATTCTAAAAGTTATGTTTGCTAAATTCTTTCTTTTTTGCTGACCCGAACCGTGACTCCGGTGATACGATCCGAACCGTGAGTTTTATGATCCGTTGCACCACTACTCAGTAAGCCTTCCTCTATGGACAGTACACTTCCAGGTGCAGTAGCACAGTATGTCGTCTTTACTGCTGTTATCGCGGCGCTGAATCAAAGCTCGAGAGGCGTCCGGGTCAGGAGTTGTCTGTTGCACTTTTGACAAACTTAGATAATTATATGGCGTGTGCAGCCAGGTGCATGCACGGTGCAATCATCCATTAGGAGACACCTGCAGCACAGTATCAATTCTGTTTCCATCACCTCTGTTCACAATAAACATTAAGCATCACTTCCTCTGCCGCTCCACTGTTTCGCACCAGCAGCTATCGGGAACACAATGTCTCCTGCTAAAAATTAAAAGTTGGCCTTGTACAACAAAGAAAGTAATCAAGACGACGTTCATTTAGTTATTTGATTTAAAAACAATTGTACTGTTGTTTTTCTGTCGCATGAGCTATATCCAGACCTGTGTCTAAAAAAAGCATTTATTAGATGAAGATATCATTAAATTACTATTTACATTTAAAATCCTCTCTCACATCTTTACTCTCCTCCTTTATCTCACTTCCTTTGCCCTTCCTCTCTTCTCTCCCGTCTTCTCCTCCTCCCCTGCTCTTTCTTTCCACCTCCTTCCTTCCTCTTCTGTTTCTCTCCCTGAGTCTCTCTTCTCACGCTTCCCAGTTCTTTCCTTCTGCCCCTGAGTCTTTCCCCTTGCTTAGTCTCTCTCTCTCTTACCCGGCTCTCTCTTCCTCTCTTGCCCCCCCCCCCCCCCCCCCCCACTCTATAGGGATAGAGACTCAGTAGAATTACCATCCTCTTGATCTATAATTACCACACAACTCTCTCTCTACCCCTGGCTCTCGTTCTCCTTGCTCGCCACAGTCTCAGTGTACACAGGATGCATACATCATCATTTAAACATCTTCCTTTCCGATAACAGCCTTGTCCCGTTGGTGTGAACAAATAATATAAGAATCTTTGGAGATGTTCGACAGGAGGAGATGAACATATACTGTACGACAAGCGCATGATAGCATGACCTATATGCTGGATGAGCCATTCAAAATGATGTAAAATATGATGCGTAACACCACGACGTGTCTTCACCTTGACAAACAGGTGCTCTCCATACAAACGATCAATACATAGCGATTCCTGCTCATAATAAATGTATTTCTTGGTCAGCGGGTTTACTCTTTAATGCCCGTTATCAAATCCTGGTATCGTCAGCTGTTGACCTCTCACGTTGTGCTGAGCACACAGTGTGTGTGTCTCTCTAGCCCACCGTTTGACAGCTGCGGTGCTGTTAGGAGTCAGTTTTAGGATAGGCGTGCACTTTTTTTTGCTACTTGCTCAGTTTAGTCTTTTCTCGATTCCCGTGTTTTGCTGTCAGTGTTTTGGAGTGGAGACAACAAACAAACAAACAAATGCAGTCCAGTCAATCGCCTGTGGGGATAAAAAGGCCCTTGATGTTGAAGGGGGACTGCGTTGATTTAACTGTGAAAAAGGTATTGGGGCTTACATGTAAATGCTATGTATGAGAAGTGGACTTGGTCACTGTGAAGTCACCCATTGGTTTGTGGACTAAACTTCTGTGTTTTTTGTCCGTCGCCATCTTTTTTATCTTTCTGTTTTTTTTGCCTTAGGATCACAATACCTGAATCGTGGATGTTTTTTTGCCCAAAGACACAATATTTTTGCAACCATGGAAAGATTATGTTGATATTGTTGTAGGAGTTTTTGAATGCGATGGGATGTAAACAAACGTCAAATGTCATTGAATGGGTAATGTGTTTGCAGATCAATCCAATCCAAGTTCTTGTTTGGCAATCGGGTTCCACAAATAAAAGAGGAAGAAAAAGCAATTTGTTTCGGCGAGAAAAGAAAAACATTTTTGTTTTGTTTTTGTCGTACGGTTGATTTAATGTCCTCTCTTGCAGAAACAAGTGCTCCACAGATGAATGACTGCTCCAACTACAGGCAGGCGGGTAATCAGGAAGAGCGAGCCATTGAGCCACTTGACACATTGAGTAAATTGACTGCATTCACAGAGTGCTTTTATCCAAAACACTTTACAATTTACCTCTCATTCAGTTTATCACACGCCACGTGCAGGAAGCTAAAGGGGATTGGGGGAGCAGTTCTTTGGCCGGGAGTCGAACTACTAACCTGCTGAACCTAATCCGAACATTACATCACAAAAAATGTTCAGAGGTGGATGAGAACTCAGTCAGACATTCAGTTAGTCTTTCAATACGGTGGACCGAGGCGCGAAGAGTGTAAAACAGGGCGTGTGATCTGGAGCTCTTTGACTGACTGTCATTTGGGGTTATTGGAAGACTGTATATAATAGTTTTTAATGTGATGAATGCAATGCAATGGAAGGAAGCTGCCGATAGTGTGGATAGGGTGGACAGGGGGCGCCTGACATAATGCAGCAGCAGTTTTAACGTGCTAGAAACTAAATAAATCGTTCATTATTTTGTATCACGAAAAATTAATAAAGCAGTATGAAGCAGTGACCCAGTATATTTGTACGACTCATCTTTGGTTGATTTTGGCTGCTAGTTTCTCAAAGTAGCGTTTCGCTGGATACAATGTGTCTGTCAGTCAGTCAGTCAGTCAGTTAGTGTTTAACTATGATGAAATTAATAAGGCAGTAGATGAGGCAGTGAGGGTAAACACAGTTTGTAACCTACACTTATATTCTCCTCAACATCTATTATTCATCGGTCAGGATGATTCTTTCATGAGGCAAGCTAGTTGCACATAATTCATAACGCAGTGCTGTGGAAACTAGGACAGGGTGAGATACAGGCAGAGATGGGGGAGGAGGAGGAGGGGTAAGGGGGGGGGGGGGTGAGAGGGCGGCTGAGTGATAAAGAGGGTGACGAAAAGGATGAGGACAGAGAGGGCGTCAGGATGAGGAGGTGAGAGAAAAGAAGAGGAGGAGAGGCAATAGGATTTGGGGTTTACTGAAATACAATTGAATGAGGGGGAACACGCTGCAGAGTCTGTTCGTGTGGACTGCGGGGAGGGAAACAGAGATTGAAGGCATGAGAAAGAGAGAGGAAGAGATGGAGAAGAAAGACCGAGAAGCTGGGAAAAAATATAGGAGAGAGAGAGAGAAAGTGAGACAGGAAGAGAGATGGGGAGAGGAGGAAGAGGGTTTAAATTGTGATATATCTCTATCAGGCGGTTGGGGGAGGAGTCTGCTGTAAAGACAGAAGTTTATCGTTGGTCCTTTGTTTTACCAAAGCAAGAGGAGAATACATGTGGTTAAAGCTTAACGGCGCAGCCTGGGAGGGAGATAAATGGCTTCCTTGCATATTTTTGTTTTCCTCATCGAAGCTATAGCTGTAGAGAGAAACGTATAAGCCATGAAAGCTCTGTCATCACTCGTAACTTGGTCTCCGACTTTTCACGACATCCTCCTCAAAGCCATTGTTCCCCCACAACGCCAACGTCTATTCGATAGGAAACAGTTGACTCACGTGCACATGTGACTCACGCTGCCAACACCTGAGAGGAAGACGGCAGGTAGGGAGATGAGAAAAAAGGGGAATGAGCAGAGAGGCCGCTGTAATTCTCTGGTCGGAGAGGTGAGACGTGGAGTCAAAGGTCGGGACCGCTTCTCTTTGCTCTGCTGCTGGACGCGAAAAGGTCCGAATTCAAACATCATTCAGCGGCTGTGTGTGAGTTTGAGAGAGAGAGAGACAGAGAGAGAGAGAGAGAGAGAGAAGGGACAGACAGACGGACAAAAAAAGAGATAAAGAGAGAGAGAGATCACAGAGAGAGTGCACATATTCTCCCCTGCTATGTAGCTCTGGGCCATGTACACAGCAGAAAGTCACGACCCCCAAGTACGGTGCACGGTCTGAATTCCAATTACTTTTTGACTGAGATGCAGTGCATTTGTGAGTCTGCGTGCGCGCATGTGTGTGTGTGTGTGTGTGTGTGTGTGTGTGTGTGTGTGTGTGTGTGTGTGTGTGTGTGTGTGTGTGTGTGTGAGGAGGGTGGGTGGGTGTTAGCGTATGGGGGACAGTATTCCTCTGGGAGCTGAGGGCAGTGACACACAACCCTAGGAAACACACAAATACACACACACACACACACACACACACGCACACACACACAGCAACCACCCTAGGAAGAGGTGCAACTGTAGGGCAGTACAAGGTGACTACAAATAGAGTTGGAACAAGGCTAAGCATCATCTTGGCACCTGCTTCCATAGAGTCACAACAGTATGCTGGCAAGACATTGTGCATACAAAATAGGAAAGCAGAGATATCACTGATGGAGACGTCCTCAAATGTCTTGTTTTCAAATGTGACACTCCACCTTGAAAAGGGCTCACAGGCTCAAACGAAGATGGCAGCCACCATGCTGAGGTGGTGTTGTTGAGCAACACAAAAGATGTGCTCCAAATACATATTTATCAGCAAAAACCCACTGTAGAGGTGACAAAATTACTTAAAAGTGTACTTAAAAGTGTATTCAAAAGTGTACGCGTACTTACATAGTTTAGATTTTTGAGCATCCTTTTGATGGAGAGTGTTATACATGAGCAAAATACATGTACAGGAACAACGCACTGCATCAAAAATGTATTTTACAAAAAATAAATTGACCTTAATAAGGAAAAGAAAAAATCTCTTCAAGGAAGTAATCTTTTATGTACATACTTGATAGATTAGATCAAACTCATTACATCATGGTGTAGTTGTTCCTCATGAAGGTACATTCCATCATTTATTTTGTTTTCAGCTCACCATGGATCATAATCCCAGAAGCCCATTTCTGGGGTTTGCAAAAGCTTCTTGATTGATCCTGGTTTATGTTCTAGTTTTCTTCTCTCTCTCCATCCCTTTTTCATTTCATTTCATAATATACTGCGTATATTATAGATTTTTGGCAGAAATATTGCCTTAAATAAGTTAGGGTATCAGTGGGGCTGTTTCAGTATCATGACTGTTGAGTCGCCAACAATAATATCCCAAAATATGAAAACTTACAGAAAGTAATGTGTAATATTTTGTACGTACATAAACAGTTGAATTGATGTTGTTCATCTCCAATAAAACCACCATAGCGGGGTATTTCTTTAGACAGCTTCGAGGCAGAGCAACACAGTGCTCTCTCATCACGGGTCCTGCACGGTTAGAAAGGTCACATAGAGGGAGGGACACCTCAGGCTGCAAGTAAAACTCCAACCGTCACTTGATTTCACTAATGTCATTTTAGACGTGCTGCTTTCGTCCATCATTTACTTAAAACCCTCGAATTTGCACTCAGCTGAAACTTTAGAGGATCCTCTGGCTCCACAGCATCCATTAGAAATCAATAGCAGGCGACACTGCTGCTTCACAGATCAATAGTGGCACTTAATGGAGGGTTTTGGGGAGCTCGTCTTTTAACTAAGTTGGGCTGTCCACCCTTTGGTTGTATTTTTGTATTTTGCATGTGTGCAGAGAGCGCTTTGCTGGAAAAGGAGTGAGAAGATCGACTGCTATACTTTCCATCTCATTTCCAATTCCTCTTTGCAAAACATGCCATACACTTTAGCCCAAAATCCATGAAGCAATAAGGATCTGAAAAATATATATATGATGAAATATAATGATACAACCAGCATAAAAACAAATATAAAGTACATAAAAAATACAACTCACATTGTGCTGAATTATCACCATATTATGAAGAATCATTCATATACATATTTATCTTATATATTACGTAAGAATCACCTGTAGCGATAACCCCGTATTTTAAGTATGGACTTGTGATTATCTTTTAAAAGCAGGTTTCTTTTTCTTGGAAGTCGTACGCTCTTCTTCTGTCTCCTCGTTGGCCTTTTCCAAAGAAGCTCTCCACAGACGTCTGTTTTTTACTAATTTGTACACGCTTGTTGTTGGGGTAATGTTGACATGTGTCAATAGGCACAGAAAATAAAACATCTTTCAGACAGTGATATTGTATATGTTTTTCATTTATTATTTCTGTGCAGCCCGGTACGCAAGGAGGTGGTTGTGGACCACTGGTATATACAGATGGACCGTGTGCATGTTTACATCAGCTGCAGCTGCAAAGGATATAGAAGTTTACCAAAAAAAAAAAGAAATTCAGATTAAGTCAAAAATCATGTAAAAGTACATCTTCAGTTTGAGAATGAGGGGCCGGATAAGTGAAGTTATTGCTTGAAAGGGTTTTTTCAGGACCAGATCACATATTATTATGGTAATATGACACATTACGAGACATAATATCCAAAGATGTGAGGAAACTAAATCACAACAATGCTTCCTGGTGAATTCACCAGGGGGAAAAAAACCTTTCCTATTATTCTGGAAGTCTGCCAAAAGGATCCAAATCTCAACTGCAGTCCGGGGTGAGGTATGAGGTGGGGTATATAAGTAGAGTATGAGGCTGATATTGGGTAGAAGTCATGTCTTTCTTGTTGATAAGATCATTTTGAGGTGAAGTTATAGAAGTAATAACAATATCCTTCCTTTTCATTATTAATATTGGCATTTTTATTACTGTTTTTATTGATTCATTCATTAATATAGTTATTGCTTATATGGAAAAGGAGTAATGGCAAAACCATGTTGCGTTATCGTGGAAAATACTGCTTCGCAAATTAAAAAACAAACATTGGAAACAGCATATGTGCAGAGGATAGAGTAATAAGTCAGTTTAATATTCAGCCGGTGAAAATGGTCATAACAATTAGGGAATTCTCATTGTGTGAGATGCACACAGTTATAAACCTGATTTGCAGTATATATAAATATAAATATATATATACACTCACCATGCGTCTGTGTTTTAAGTGTGTTTTGTATTACACCTTCTATTCTAACAACAAATGCTCTGGAAGAGTTACTCTCAGTAATTGCACGGGCTTTGAAATGGAGTTGGCTGCCATCCAAACTCGGCTGCAGGGTCTTACCCCAGCAAGGCATGTCTTACACTTAATAGACAGTGAGAAAAACGGCGTTAATGTAATCTGCAATGTAAAAAGGGGGCTGGGGTGGTTATTCCATAAAAGCTCAACCAGTTTAACTCACACACAGTTGCCGTTAGATCAGTTCATTTGAACTTGGACAGGAGAAAGAGCTGCTCACGCCGGCTCACTGGGCTTCAGTTTGTTGGTGTTTTAGTTCGAACATCTTCATTGAGCCAGCACTGCAAACACTATCATTTTCACTTCATATACTAGCGATCGCTCTAAAGTGAGACGGATAGACCTAGCTCACTTATTTCTTTGACAAAGCATCACACACACACAGTGTACATAGACACAAAAGACATGTTTTGTGTTTGATGTGTTCAGCATCCACCAATCCGAGGACGATATAGGAAACGCACTCTAATTACTATCTAAACAATGCACGACAACTTTGAATGGATCAGCGGGCGTTGTGGTTAAACGGATTTGACAGACAAAGCTATCTAAATGTAGAAACAACGATGCCGATTGCTTTACTTCCTCATATCGATGCACAGTTGTTCTGAACAAGCGCATCGGTTTAGACAGGATGGAGTTACCACTCGATGCATTATCTGCTCCGTTTCTCCATCTTTGTTTCATCTTTCTCTCTGTTTCCATTTCTTTTTTTTCCCCTCTCCCTGATCCCTGTGTAGAAGTAGGTTGACACCCCCTCGGAGGAGACTTCATGTAGCATTTCAGATGATGACTCAGTCATCGGAAAAGCCTCTTTGCTGTGTGTCTCAGTGAAGCATGTGCAGCGTGCACGTGTCACGGTGGTAATATATGTGTGTGTGTCTAAGCACACTACACTTTATTAGTCGTTTCCTGTATCAGGTTGTATGCAATGTTATAGCGAAGGCTCTGCCAAGTGCCCCAAGGGCGTGTGTGTGTGTGTGTGTGTGTGTGTGTGTGTGCGCGCAGGTGTGTAGGTGTGTGTGTGTGTGTGTGTGTGAATGCGTGTGTGTGTGTGACTCTGGTGGCTCTTTGTTTATATCGGGGTCAACTGACATCACACTTCCTGCACAGCAGTGTTCCCCGTCTGGCACTGTATGTTTTGCTTGCTTGCATGTGTGTGTGTGTGTGTGGGTGTGTGTGTGGGGGTGTGTGTGGGTCTGTGTGAGCCCTCCCCCTTTTTCTGCCTCTCTCCGTATCTCTTGCACCACTTTTAACTATATGTTTCATTCATTTGTATCTCCTCTTCTTCCTCTTCCCCCTCTTTTTGCTTCTTTTTTAGCTCTTAATCTCAATCCCTCGTTTCATTTTAACCATTAACCCCCATTCTTCTTCCCATCATCTTGGTCTTGACATCTCTCATGTTCAATATCTTTCATTTATTACTCTGTCTCCTTCTCTCCATTCTCCACTTTTTCCTCTCCCTCTCTCTCTCCTCATCTCCCTCTCCCTCTCCTCCCTTTAGGAATGGAGGGATTATGGAGATGAGAATGTGTATTGTTCGGGACAGGGCCTGTCTGTGATCCTCTGGTACAAAAAAAGAAAAAGGTCTCAATGCCCTGATCTGGAGGGAGCTGCGTCGCCAGGATAAACAGCATGTGGCTGTCAGACCAACCTACCAGGGTGCTGACGCCACGATCCATGCACATATACGCAGGTATAGATAGGTGCACCGAGAAGAAAAGCATGCACTGACCTCATTTACATAATCACCACACGGAAATATATACTAAAACAGACACAAAAGCACATAAACAAACAGAAACAACAAACAAAGCTGTCAAGAGTGGCGCAACTACTGTGGAGGTGGCAACCACCACGGGGGGATTATACCACAGGAGGGGCTTCTCTGTGTTTATCTTTCTATTTCTCCTGTATTTAGTCCTTTGAAGGTTGAGTTTTCCTCTCCTCGTGTTTGCTGCTCGTGGGAGAGGAAGAGAGGAGAGCAAACAGACCGCGAAGTTCAATATAGTGTGACTTATGACTAATAAGTGACTGCACTCGTGTCATGCTGTGTTTTATAATCCAATACAATGTAGGATCTACCTGTGTATGTATTACATCTGTCTGGATAATGAATGGGGATACAACATGAATGCATGACCTTTTGTAATTAGGCATGGGTGCAAACGCAGGGCCATGAAACTGGCTGAGTTATACATGATAAACACGAAGTGGTTCCAGCTTCCAGAAAATAATTAAATAGACAGAAAATCTGAAGGTGTTAACCTCAGTGGTCGGGATTCATACCCGGAAGTATAAGTGCAATTGCCCACTCATATTCCTCATTCATTTCTGTGCAATTTTAGCTGCTAAAAAATAACTAAATATGTTTCTAGTGAATTAGGCAAATAATAAAACATGGAACCTCACCTTTAAAAAAAAGCTAAAGGTGCTAAAATAAGGATAAACTGAGTTTAAATACAAGCTGTGTAACTGTTAGTGGCTGGTAGCGGGTTTATCTGACATGTCTAAAGTAAGGGGACAACAAACTATGGTCATCATAGATCAAGCGGTCATATTGTATAGCACTTCTGAGAGGGACCTTAACTGCAGCTTACAAGATCCTATCAACTGTCGTGTCATTCAATATCTGATCGTCTGATCATCACTGCACAACTAGTCTGGTGAAAACTGATAAAAGATTGTTGAGGTATAATCTCGCTGGATGTCTGAATATTCTAGACTTCTGTGATTGAAGTCTGCAGACTGTGTGCTTACATATTGACACATCTGTATCACGACAGGTCATGCTGCTTTGGATAGCAGTTCCTATTGTACTGACAATAATAAGTCTGATAATGATGATTATGAGACACGTCTGAAGAAATAAGTCTTTGCATATGATTTACAATCATATTTATGGACAGCCATCCTTGATAAAAAGACCCAAGAGGTGCTCAGCTTAAATCAGTTAAATTATACATCTCCATGATGACCTATAGTGCCAAAGCGTTTGACCATATCACCTTTCAAATTGATTACTAACAACCAGCCAATTTGGATTTAGACAATAATGATGACGTATTGCTTTTGACAACATTGGTTTCCATGGCTTAGAATATTGATTGATGGCCCCTCACTGTACTCTTTGTGTGACGGGAACTACACAGACGATTGGTTTCTGCATCATCGACTAGTTTTATGACGGCATGCTGTAGCATGTTGTCCCGGAAGGCAACATCAGCTGCTCCAGGCGGGTAGAGCATGTACTCCTCTTCTTTTATCTGCTTGTCAAAATGAGGGAAATTAGTACAAAAATAAATGTTCCATCGGTATACGTATAAGGGTTGACGTGCTCAGACAGTTTGTTGTTGTTGTTTGTTGTCATCTGTCCAGTGTACGCTGGGATACGTTCCAGTCCAATTCAACACCAACCCTGAATTAGAATGAGGGGGGTGCATCCATCCGTCCATTTAGTAGAACACACAAACACACATACAGGCACACACACAATGTCAATCCACCAGTTTGAGTCCTGCTCGTTTCTTTGTCGTCTTTGTTATTTTATTGAATTAAATTGGAAGGCTGTTCTAAACTCAGATAGCGAGCACAGATCCCCACAGAGGTTACAACGAGGGGATTGGAGTAAGCAGAGAGGAATGTGGACCCTTATAGCTTTGAAACTGTGTTCTCTTATGCATCATTATGGTCCCTGTGCATGTCTAATACTGTTAATAGTGACTAAAAGTTGTTTTTATTTGTTATGAGCAAACTGCAGTGCACTACATTATTTCACAAAGGTAAGAAAACATCTCTTCCCTGAAAGTAGGAGTATAGGTCAATGAGCTGTCATTTTTTCCGTCCTTCATTTTTGGGTATTTTTTTTAATGGGGTGTGTTAATTATTTATTTTTCTTTATGTAACTGCTCACAATGAAGTTGCTGCGTGCCTTATATAACTGCTGTTGGTCCCTCTGAAAAACACAATTCATCTCATCCTGGGTCAATGGAGGTTTTTAACTGAAATCGGTGTTTTTCAGCATGTTTGGCCACACTGTTCAGCACATGCATGAAACATAAATCCATACGGGCCTTTTGATGTCTCTTTTATATTGCTGTCCTATATGCCTGGATGCAAGCTGTTCTCCCAGCACCGCTGCAATGTCGCCAGCTGTGCCGCGGCTCCCCTGGCAGGTCAATTATGAAGCCTGATGAGACGAGATAGCGTCGTAACAGTCAGCTTTTTAAGTACACGTTTGTTTCGCGTCCCAAGCTGCTGCATTTAAATAAAAAAATGGGGAATGCAATATGCGATATGGAAAATAGACAACATCTTTTTTTTACCGTCTTGACCTTCAGGAATCCTTGGCATGGCCAATAAAGCAGTAATAGGAAGCAATGGATGTCCTTGTTTTCCATTGAAAACAGACTTCAGACTGTAAGCCTAAATTTGACATAGTAATTGTGGTATCCAGTTTCTATGACAATTCTCACATTCAAAATGACCATATTTTTGTATGTGACAGCTTGTACGACTCAATGTTAAGCAGCTCAATGTAAAACAAAATTTACATGTGAGGTAATGTATGACCTATTGGGCACATCAGGCATAACTTTTCCGCCTACGCCGTGAGCGTCCATTGAGCCCATAGACAAGCTGTTATTTGAGAGCCTCAGAAGTGTCTACCATCTGTAATGGCTCTTTCCTGGCAGGCAGCATACAGCCACAATCCATGTGTGTCCGCGGGCACCAGGCAGCGACACCAGCGAACCATATATGTCCTCCTCTAAACTGGCATTGTACCACTGCACATCTGTATTAGCTTGTCCTGTATGACATATTCACATTACACAACCAAATCAAGTGCACTTTGACCTGTGCGACGGAGTGCTGAGCCGGATGTCCTTGACCTTCTTATTTCAGGCAATGTCAGGTCTAATAGAACTGCGAGGTGAATAATCTCAGTTACAATACATGTGAAAGAAGAAAGAAAATATTTCGAAAGCAATGTGCAGAATTTGCTGAAGAAGGTGGCCTCTGACCTGGCCTTAATTACTGGCCCAGTTTAGCTGTGAATCAATTTTGCAAGGTACAGAAAATATGGGTCCCGTGTGGAAACGACAATACCATTCTGGATATGAGACCATCGAGCGAAATCCCAGACTGTGGCAAATTGTAGTCTCTTATTCTCAGGAAAATTCGCCTTTTTGAGGGAAATAATTTGGGTTAATTATTTCAGCATTCATCAAGACTTGGTGTGAAGGCTTATGCAATTTTATTTTTGTAATATTTAGGAAAAAATACAGATGAGAATAGTATAATAGTATGAACATATTTGACAGTGTGTCATTTTCACAATCAAATATCTACGCTGTAACTTGCATCTATTTTTTAAAGTTTAATTCACAAGAGATCCAAGTCCGGTCTGCCCAACGAGCCCAATATGTTGCTGCTTCCTGTTCAGACATTTTGCTAAATGCTAAATGTTCTGTTATCGCTCGCTCTCTCTCTCTTCCCAGCTCCTCATCTCTCTTCACTGTAGATTTAATTAAATCTTGCATTAAAAAAGAAACTCAATGTTTGATATGCAAATAATAATACGTCTTTTGAAAGTGCATGTACCCAGAATGAAAGAGCGATTACATCGTGGAGACATGAGTAAAAACCCGGTTGTACTCCACTTTTGACAATGAATGGTGGGGAGTACTTTCGCCTTCAGATGGGAAGATCAAGGTTCTACTAAGATTAGTCATTTTCGGTCAAAATGGCTCAATTTTAGATAACATGCTACTACTTATTTTCCTTATGGCAGCTGGTTACACAAGAAGTGGCTGCACAAGCGCAGTGTTTCAACGGCTCACATCAGATTGTAGCAGCAAATTATTATTTCAATATGTGGTCCATTGTTTGGTTGAACACAATGTTATTCAACAATGGCTAAAGCCTTAGTATAACGGTCTGTCAGATTGATGTGACTTCCCAATAATCCTTTTGCTACTAAAAGAACACGTCTGCAAATAGTCTGTATTAAAAAAAAAAGTTTTTTTTATTTGAGATTGTTTGTTATTTATTTATTTATTTTAATCTAGAAACATATCTAATACAAGCAAAACAATAGACGGTTTCAATGGAAGTGGATTGCTAGGCAACAGCTCCATATTTACTTCCTATCAGCTTATGTCATTCACTGCAACAGGAAATAAGATGTAATTAGGGTCATTGATTTGAAAAAATAGAAATTAAAATGTGGGAGGCTTGAATGTGTGACAACTTGCTCAATCAGTAATGACAGCTGTTTGTCTCCCCCAACGACTAAATGTGTGCACACAGATGCAAAACATATATATAATAATAATAATAACTTTAAAAAAGGATATATACATCGGAAGGAGTGTTTGGATACATACTTACGTGTGACTGGAAGGCTATTTGTTCTCCTTTCTTCACCTACACACACACACACATACACACACGCACACACACACACTCACGCACGCACACGCATACACACGCACACACACGCACACACACGCACACACACGCACACACATATACCATCAAGTCTGTTATTGCTCCATAGGGACCTATTCATTTTCACATGCAACGTTCAAATTAAACAGCATGTGCTGGCAGGGGGTTGGTAGATCATATGCATATACATATCCATATCAGCAAGGGGAGATGGATTGAAATGCTTCATGTAACTGAAACTGACTAGAGGGAATATGATGATTTTGCTCATTGCAAAGTAGTGGCTTCCGATTGGTCAATGAACATGCTTAGTGGTTATATATAGGAAAAGCAGTTAATGTCAGTTATGAGCATGGGGAAAATGTACATGTTTTTTTTTATTTTGCTATCATTTCAGTACTGCAATGCCCTTGAATTGGTATCTACAGACGTCACTATGGTTGCGATTATCTTCAGCGTACTCCATCAATGGAGATTTCTTTCGAAAATCCCCTTTGTGCAAATACTACTGCTAGACTTGATTGATAAATTAAGCTTCTAAGACGGACGGAAATCGTTTGAAATAATTGTTTCTTTGTCCCTTGCCATGCAGCTAATAAATGTTTTGACACACTCTTCAAGACTTTGCTTTGCCTCCCCTCTTATTTATGGGTGGCTTCCTGCTCTTTGTGCATTAGCACACATGTACACATTGTATAGTATTACTAGTATTACTCCATCTGTTTGGCAGCACCGCACTTTCTCCTGAGACCACTCGTGGTCAGTTGTAAACCTGAAGCTGGGGACGCATACATGTGTTTGTTATATTCTCCAAATGGTGTCGATTGTTTTTCGGGTTAAAAGGGTGACTGCTCTGTCTGTTTTGGGTTTTGTTTGCTCAGAGACTCAGATGGATGGATAACAGACAGAACCGGGGGAAAGAAAGAGAGATGCCAGCATTTTAGTAACACCATTGAACTGGACAAACAATTGATTGGATTGCCCTGGACCCCCGGGGTGTGTGTGTGAGTGTGTGTGTGTGTGTGTGTGTGTGTGTGTGTGTGTGTGTGTGTGTGTGTGTGTTGCATGATGTTGAAGTTGTAGGTTAATAGGAAGAGGACATACAAGGCTTTAGAAATGTGAGGGTGCACTTCTATTGGGCTGAATGTACAAGGCTCAAGTAATGAGGAATACTCTCCAAATTGAGTGTGCAATCATTGCAAATGCAATCGTTTTTTAAATATTTTGGATCTGATCAAATTTTGCAGAAACACAGAGGTTGGGAAACTGTATTAGACACAGCTGTGCACTGAACTCCTTGGAGGAATACAACCACTCCTTTTGAAGAGAGGAGAGACCTGTAGATCAATGTAGATGCTGTCTCAATTACATGTATTGAATTGGCTCATCGTCACCTCAGCGAATGTGAGAAAGGTCGACGAGAAGCTACACGAGAGAAAGAGAAGGCAAGCATGTGCTGTAGGTGCTGCTGGAGAAAAAGCAAAGTGACAGAAAAAGTGCTGGGGTGGAGGGGCTGGGGGGGGGTGGGCGCTGCGGGGTAGACTGAATGAGACAAAAAGGATGAAACAGATACAAAAAAAAAAAAAAAGGATGCGAGAGCGGGGCGTGCCTTGGGGAAATGCAGGCAATCGATAGAAAAAGATGCCAAAGTGTTTGTTGGGGGTTGGGGGGGGGGGGGGGAGACGGGGTGTTGTCTTATATAATTTCAAAATGGCAGCCCTGAATTGCAGAGCAATCTGTATTCTCTCCTCCAAGTTGACTTCTGTCTAGTGGAACCACCGACACTGTCTGCTGCGAAGTGCCTGAACCTGAGGCTAAGCCAAAGCATTGTTTATGCATCCCGGCTAACCGTTTTACACCGAGGGGATACTGATTATTAAAGGATCAGTCTGATCTCCCTGCTCCTCCAGTTATGTAGAGCAACTGAGTATAAAGTATTGTTCCCCCCAGTTTTTTTTATCACAATTTAAATCCAGCTCAGGAAATCAAAGTTTGTGTTTCAGTCTTTTTTTTCTTCTTTTTCATTGTCCTTCTTTGTTGGTTTGAAAATTGAAAAGAGAAAATCATAATTGTCAGCGCACACATCACCTGTGGACAAGAATCCACGCAACTGTGTTCAGTCCTTTTAGCGCATTGGACTAAAACCTCCCATTTCTCATACCTGTATTTGTTTGTAATCACTTCTTTTTTTTCTTTTTTTTAAACAGCATTTATTTTATAAATTCAATAAAAACGGCAAGAAAAAAGCAATTGTGTCTTTCGTTGCCTGCTGAAGAATCTAAATCAAAGCACGTCTGTTATTTATGCTATGGCTCAACTTAGAGCCCTGGGCCTTTTTTTTTCTT
This sequence comes from Cyclopterus lumpus, assembly GCF_009769545.1. Taxonomy (NCBI): domain Eukaryota; kingdom Metazoa; phylum Chordata; class Actinopteri; order Perciformes; family Cyclopteridae; genus Cyclopterus; species Cyclopterus lumpus. The sequence goes on along the minus strand of NC_046977.1, from coordinate 14,500,810 downwards.
CTCTCTCTCTCCACGGATTGCACTTAGAATATGTTATCCGACAGCCCCTACACACTCAGTTTCAAATAAAGTATATATTCTGTAGGTCCTGAGTTGGGAGATAAAATATGTGAAAAGAGAGCTGTAGAATTGGGAGCACCATGCAGAAGGGAGCAGCCAAAATAGAGAGAAAATATCAGCAGCACTGCCTGCCAGCCTCACTGAGCTGCTAAGCAGGGCTTAACGATGCCCAGGGGGTTGTGTGTCTGTGTGTGTGTGTGCACGTCAGTGTGTATTCTTGTGTTCGCTTTCCTTCTTTATAAGCCCAAAACAAGAGCTCCATGTTTCGGGGGTCAGATAGAGGCCAGAGAATCTGCTTCGCAGAACTTTGTTTGAGGGTTTGATAACTTGTCGAGTAGTCCGCAAACCATCGAAGTGGATGCAGGTTAATTGCAGCAGGATGATGATGAAGGGAAGACGCACTTGTTTACGCCTTCATTTCTACGTGCATTGGAGGCCACTTTGTGGTGGTCTCATGGTCACTTTAACAGGTGTGGAACGAGACCGGGCGCCGTGATGCGTCTCGCGGTAACATCCTGCACAAGCAGAATCGTGATCGACTGACGGGGAGGACATTTCACCGCGAGATCCCAACAGATGATGTGCTGCACACTATCTCCCAGATCACCTCTTTTCTCCTCCAGTCGACCTGACCGACCGACCAGCAGTTGCCAGTGCATCAGTCTGGGCTCGTTCTCTGAACACTGCCGTTATACTTCTTTCTGCACGCCAGGTATTTTTTAAATTATTTTTATTACTGCGATTGAAAAGCGCAGTGTGTAACTTACACCATGAACGATGGCGCTTCATTGAGATGCTCCAGTAAGCCGTGCCAGTGAGCCCACACAGCCAGGCACTGGAGTTCGGGATGAAAATGGAATGCAGCCACCATTCACTCCTGTAATTAGACACGTGCCTGCCTCAGAATGCCAACATGCATGCCACTAAAAGGTCCCCCGTCCTCTTTGGAACTCCTGAAATCAGGCGGCACCCAAACATAATTCATCCAGGCTCAAAGAGGGTGAAGGTGGATTCAGCTTTTTCCAAGTCATTTAACTCAGGCTGTGAATTAAAATTCGAGCTCTGAACACTGGCGGCTTATTTTATGAAATAAGTTGTCATATCAACCAAATTCTGAAATAATGGAGAAGAATAATGATGAGCAATAATGATTTTACAGTTTTAACCCTGCAGTGCTTCTGGTTCCAGACGAAAGCGCATCTAAAAGCATCTGAGTTACTAAAGCAGACGTTGCTCGGGAGGCAACGCTTCACCACATGTTGTCATGGCATTTTGGAAAATCATTGAGTTCCTTGCAGCAGAGGCCAGCTGGTCAAGCCCCAAAGCTGATTATTTTGGGTATGGGGGTGCAGGGTGTGTGCGTGTGTGTGTGTGTGTGTGTGTAGAGGGGCGTTGGGATTTCTCAACTATACCTCGAGGCCCATTTCTTCCCAAGGGGTGCTGATCAGAAGGAGGAAGAGTTATTTTAGATTTCAGTTCACCATCACACTTTATACGCCCAACATTTACCATTTCAGAGAAGAATCAGTAACTCACGGAATACTTGAGAAATGTGATGTTATGTGAAACCACTTGCTTACATGGATACATCTGAATATTTAGTGTAAAATCTAAAATGTTGGTTCATGGTTTTCACAGAACAATTCAGCCAAAAGAGTTCAGGATAATGACATTTTTGCCATATCTATAGAAAAATAGAAAAATAAATTAAATGGTGCTATTGTTCAAATACACATTTCTTTCTTTTATTTCACGGTTATCGGCTATAACCGGCATACACTCTGCGATTTTGTTTACAGTGTGTTTGTAATTTCTTTCAATAAAGTTATGAAATATATATGTATATTTTTTAATCAAGTTCACTACGAGATGACCAACTAAAATAAGACTATCACAAAGATTTATTTGTACGAAAATAAATACATCAGTGTGGGTTCAAAAGAAATTGGACATTTTTGACAAAGGTGTCCTCACTGCCAAAAACCAGGTTCTCCCTGGTGTGTGTGTGTGTGTGTGTGTGTGTGTGTGTGTGTGTGTGTGTGTGTGTGTGTCTCTGCATGTGTGACTGAGATAGAGGTGCGTGTGGGCTCCACTGACCTCGCCTGACCTTGCTCTCCCGTTCCCTCTCCTACTGTCATGAGTGGGCACACACACAATCACAACTGACTGCTCGGCCCCCAAGGTGCCATCACATCTGATTGGGTGCTGGTGTTGTGTCCTGTAGGGACAAACACATCCTACAGAGACGTTTTACCACCAAACAAAGGGGGGTTATCTTGCCCATGCCCATGTTGGCCTTTTATATCATATTGTCTGTGTTGGAGTTTGGTGTGTACTTAAACGTGTGGAAGATGACATGAAACTAACCTTAGTGCCACTTTGATTGAATACATCTTCTCTGGACACAGAAGTAATATTTCAGAATTCACCAACACAAACATACAGTACCAGAGGTTTCTTTTCAAAATAAACAGGAGACGTTTCCGATTGTTACAAATGTTTAGTCTATGTTTAAAATAAACGTTCAACTTACTCAGTTTGTAGGTTTACTTACGACAACAAAAGTACGAGGTTAGGTTTAAGGCAACTAAAGTAATAGGTTAGGTTTAAGGCAACTAAAGTAATAGGTTAGGTTAAGGTAACTAAAGTAATAGGTTAGGTTTAAGGCAACTAAAGTAATAGGTTAGGTTAAGGCAACTAAAGTAATAGGTTAGGTTAAGGCAACTAAAGTAATAGGTTAGGTTAAGGCAACTAAAGTAATAGGTTAGGTTAAGGCAACTAAAGTAATAGGTTAGGTTAAGGCAACTAAAGTAATAGGTTAGGTTAAGGTAACTAAAGTAATATGTTAGGTTAAGGCAACTAAAGTAATATGTTAGGTTAAGGTAACTAAAGTAATATGTTAGGTTAAGGTAACTAAAGTAATATGTTAGATTAAGGTAACTAAAGTAATAGGTTAGGTTTAGGACACACGTATTTGATTAGGTTAAGGCCACAAAAGTACAAGGTTAGGTTTAGTCATAAAATAAACTTGGTTAGGTTTAGGCCACATAGGTACTTGGTTATATTTTACTTAAGTTACATCACAAAAGTAAGGAAAAATAAGTCAATGATGACTTGGTTTCATAGGGGACACAAACAGGAGTCTCTTGAGTCCTCTGATGGTGTTGCTATCGCCATAGCCTTCTCTTATCCTGTTCAACGTCATTGCTTTTACATGTTGTATGTATTTAATTCGATTTTTTTTCTGATGTATTCTCCACCCACATCGTATATACCTTAGTAGTCCTAACTGCAGTCACAGATAATCTACCACTAACACTATCAAAAGTATTTCCAAGCACCCACAGGAACAAGAAAAATCATGTTGCCAACCAACAAAATAAGGAGATACATCACTGATAGCTGGGGGTGGTTTGAGGTTCGGTGGCGGATTTTTTTCTTGCGTTTTCCTCCTCAGACATATTATAAAATTAAAACTAAACCGACGACACTTCCCGGAGACAACAACAATTTCTGGCATCCGAGAACCACCTCCACACCCGCTGTCAGTGCTAATCAGACCCCTACATGCCTAAAATACACCACCGCCATAACCACCCTGGCGTTACACCTTCGGGTACGGTTGTGCTTGGCAAGCATTATGTATTGTGTACTGCAATAAGGGCAACATTTGAGATTTGAAGATGCTAAAATGAATGTCACCAAATAGGAGGTGGGGATTTGTGCATCTATCGGGGTTGACAAAAAAGGAGGTTGCACTGGGGTCACCGGAGATCTGAATGTGTGTTTCTAGCTGTGGTGAGTGAGGTATGAATCCATGCATGTGTGTGTGTGTGTGTGTGCATACGCCTGTACGTACGTGTGTCTGCGTGTGTAGACGAGTGTGGGAGGTGCCTGCCAGCAGGGTACGCCACAGGAACATCACCCAGAATCCCTCAGTTATCAAAGAACCTAATTGCACCATGAAAATTAGGCAGGACAAAAATAGAAAGACAAACAGCAAGAAACTGTGAGAGGGATAGAATAGAGAGGGAAAGGCTCGGAGAGAGTGAGAGAACATGAGTACTGAGTGCGTTCTCTCAAACGCGTACAGGTAACACCGAGAGCATGAAAGAGACTCAGCTCGATGGTGAGACGTGAGAGAACAGGGAAGATTGAGGAGAACCGGGGATCAGAGCCAAGATTACATTATCATCTAACAGTCTTGTGATCCCATAGATATAAATTATTTGAACACACTTTGAGGAATCATGATGATAGGACTCTCGTTTAGAGAGCCTTAATCTGTGGCGAGAATGTTTCACTTCAACACATATTTACCCAGCAAGCAGACAAAGAAACAAATGGTCTTTCACAGTTATGGTGTGAAGAGTTGGCGGACGGTGTTTGTGTGTGTTTGTGCCGGAGATGGGGGCGTACAGTTAATACATATTCACACTTTGAAGATGCGTCCACCTACAGTGTTCTGAGGGACTTTATTATTAAAGGAGCTTTTTACCGTCTCCGTCTCTAGACTGTTTCCTTTGTTCAGTCATATTAAGCTTTCAACCAGAGAGGATATTCAGTGAAATAGCCTCCTGAAAACCTGTTGGTATAATGGAACACAACCAAACAACACTAATACATGTGTATACGTAAGATACATGTCTATAGCACTTTTCAAAACCATTATTACAATGTGAGTCCCTGTTACAATTTTCTTTAAAAGACCTTGTTGTAATAAGTAGAGGAAAAGAAGCATCAAAAACTAATTAGTGAAAGCTGTTAGCGTGTTTTATATTTTGTTACTCTCTTCAGAAGCTATAAGGTTGGCAATGATGAGAATCATTGACTAGCTAGATAAAAAAATATATAGAACAACCGACAAAACCTAGCCCAGCGTTGCAAACTCTTTCTAGCAATGCTGGTTCGCCAAGTCAGCGACACCGACAGCCCGTCCCGCCAAGGCAACTCCCCCAAAATGATAATTATTAACATTGACAAGAATTGTACTCACAGCTGTTAGGCAAGCAACTTGTGGGACACACAAGAGTGCACTCAGGCAGAAAGTTAGGAAGGTGTAGGTAAACATTTAAAACACATATATATATATATATATATATATATATATATATATATATATATATATATATATATATATATATATATTATTTATGTATTGCATTTGTTGAGAATTTCATCAAATACAAAATTGTTTTTGAAGATTACCTACCCTAGATTTAGCCCAATGTCAAATACCCCTCTTAAATTCTTTTTAAATTGTGCGTGTGTGTTTGCGCGTGTGTGCGTGTGTGTGCGTGTGTGTGTGTGCGTGGAAGTGGTAACGAGGTAGGAGCAATAAAGCTATCATTTGGAGCAGCAGTGGAGGTTCACCTGTGGAGGTGTCTGTGATTGGAGAGACTTGCGCTTCACTCCGCCCCCCCCTCGCCGCGCCGCCCGCCTCCCCAAACCCGGAGCGAACGCACTCCTCACTCGCTTCCTCCACCCCCGCCGCATAACATGAGCTCCCTTCCCTTTAAGTGGACGTACGACGATACAGATGGTTTCTCAACGGCACCCCGCTTCATGCTGACGGAAACTGCTGTTATTTAGGAGAAATATCTCCCCCCCCTCCCCCTTATCCCCTTTTTACCGGTTGTGTGTGTGTGTGTGTTTTTTCTTCTTTTTTGGATGCGCCATGCAATCTCGCCGGTGGAGTTGTGGCATTCGGCTGGTGGCGTGGACGTGGGTTTGGAGTCTGGCGTTGCTCGGAGCGTGGTGCATCCCCGCAAATGAAGGTAAAAAAAAAAACAACCCGCACGGACATTTGGTGACACCGCTGTGTGATTCTACGACTTTAATGTGGCACTGCCCCCGGAAAAAAGTCCGTCTCTGGGGATCCAGACCGCGTCAACAGTTTCCGACAATGTTTCTGAAATTAATTCGAGCAAGATATGACGTTTTTTATGGCAGCTGTGTCCTCCGAAAGTGCGTAATGACAGTGTGTTTCGGAGACCGTAAGAAGGACCTTTGATCAGAGCATGCGCGTCTCTCCAGATAACCAGTCTGGGTAGAGCCGACAGACGCGCAGTGATTCACTGTGATCTTCTTAAACATCGACCTTAAATTGCCTTCTTGTGTTTGACAATAAAACAAGTAGGAAGTCATTAAACTTCAGTTTCAATATCTCTTATGGTAATGAAAAACTTTCGGGTTAGTGCTTCGATATTTCTCTTGATTCTCTTGACATGTTAGGTTTAATCTAGTCCGACATTCTGTCCTTTTTAAATATGCAGATTAAATCCTTTTAATGCTGTGAGTTCAGATGGCTCCGATGTCACTTTTCTTGTCAGATATTAACAGTTTCACTTGGCACCACCACATCATCGTGCGCAATGATTGCCATATGCGTGCGGTGAAAACTACATGTTTACTTCTGAATATAAAATATGGAAATTTGCAACGATGCTTGAAGGGAAGATGGAGAGGAAAATGGTAAATAACGTATGAATCAGTGTGTCCAATATTGTCCCACGCCATTGTCCGCACACTGAGCAGCATTTTAATAGCTCGAGATGAATGCCATTGTTAGGGGGCTACTAGACAGCATTATCCGGGAGAGAAAGAACATCCATCAACCTGCTTATTCTTCACGAGGCAGATTTATTTTTGTTCAGTTTAGCTTCACAAAAGGGTTTCCTAAAGTGGGACCATGGGACACTGTGGGTGGGGGGGAGGGGTGTAGTTCAAGTTTACCTGCAATGCAAAGGCTACCTCTTTTGTGTCAGTCTCGTCTGAATGATATTACTGTGGGTTGTTTTGGTTTCATGGAATAAAAGTGCATTGTGTACATGTTGCAAACTGGCATGTTCTACAAAAGAGTGAAAAGTTCAATACAATCACCTGAAAGGAGGAGTATTTTGCTTTAAATCTATCCAAGCCAATCACTCATGAGGTTTGTTGTCTGTACCTGCAGTTGGAGATACTTGAATTCCTGCTTTGGTCAAATCCAGCTTCAGGCTGTGAGAAGTGTGAATCAATGGCAGCTGGGATCATAAGTTTATGTGTTGACTGCAGTGAGAGAAAAGAGAGAGAGAGAGAGAAGCCCTCAAAAACACATGGTCGAACCCTGGCATCATCTGGTAATGAGCCAGACATTTCCTTTCCCCAGCTGTCTTCATCTATCACAACTATCCTTTTGTGTCCTCTGCAGCGGCACATTAATACGTTTTATTTTTATTTTCTGAGTTTCTCTCTGCCTGGAAACATTTCCTCGGCCCTTTTGCCAGATTCAACACACAATTGTAGGTGATTGTGGCACATATTTGTATCGCAAAGGATAATCACACATCAAATGCATAATTGGAGACCGTAATTAAAGGAGCCGCTATCCCTCTTATTGGGCTAATTTATTGTAATTGAAAAAGTCACAGGAACCCATTTTTTAGCTCACTTTAGACAACGTGGAAAAATCATCGGGGGACTTTGGCCACTGATGTTTTAATGCGTGTGAATGGAATAAAAAAAGTCCCCGAAGCCTCCTTAATAACATTGAGCTGTGAGGACCGTTACCCTACAGTGGGCCTCCACCGCTCATGACTGACATACTGCCGAGAAGAAAACTCTACACACTCCGCCAGCTTGATTAATTCTCTCTGCTGAAGCTAATCCATTCTTATAAAAATCAATCAATTTAATACAACATCTCGATGCAGATGCCACACGTCTGTTGTAGAGCTTCTTTTTTTGTTGTTGTTCCATTTAATAATGATAATGTCTGACTAATGAGGGCTGCGTGAAGTGACACTTTGGGGAGTTTAAAACTCATAGCGTTGCTTTTTATTGGTAATGGCGCTGGTGAAATGAGGACTGTAGATTCTGGTTGTAGAACTACAGTAAGCAGCTCGATGGAAGTGCATGTTTGCCCGCATATCTGTGGGTTCACACATCATAACACACAGACAGGAACATAAAGGGTTGAGCAGATTACTTATTTACTTACTTACCTTTGGTTTCAGAAGTGAGATGGCACATGTTTTCAGAGAAGATTGTATCAGTGGTCACTGAGGTCAAGTTGGCACTAAAACCCACCCCTTGCTAGATTGCTACAAATGTGCAATTAAAAGTAAATGGCAGCCATGTCGCTCTTCGATATTCAGCGATCATTTCAAAGAGAATTTTCGCTCTTCAAAAGTTTTTTTTTGTTGAAATATTTAGATTATCCTTGAAGTAATGTCACCGCAACCCTTTTTAAATCGCTTCCCTCGTTTCAGTGGTGATGACTTTAAATAAGAAGTTCTGTAGATCATTGTCGCGGCTGAGCTCCAACTTGTTCGGTGATTTGGATCCTTAGAGAGTGAACGAGGTAACGTATCCCTTATGATCTAGTTCCGCATCACTTCTCTTTTCTTTATGGCCTAATTAGTTGTCTAATCGCCTCCTAGGGACATCTTTTTTTATTCTCCGCAGAGCAGCGGAGATAGGTAGTGTAGTGTGTGTGTGTGTGTGTCCGTGTGCGTCTCGGATAGTGACATTTTTTTTGTTCCACTCCCTCCACCTTCCCACTGTTGGGCGTCTATTCTTTTGTTGACACCGGGGCAGGGTTGATAAGAGGATCGTCCGTCTTGTAAAGCTTATCATATGACTGGAAATATTGTGCTCAACAGCTGCTTTCAAGACGTGGATAGTATTTATGAGGGTAAACCTTTGGACGATTGATTGAACCGCTTACATGCAGTTTTGTTCTTTGCTCTGTATTGATGTTGCGCAAGGAAACTTCTCTTGCTGGCCGCTCCAGAGAGGAGCCAGAAGCAACGCCGGGGATATGTCGGCTAGATGCTCACTGTTTTATTATTTATTACCAACACGGCTGCTCTGTAAAGTTTTATCACATCCAATGGAAGAGAGATGTGAAAACATCTAGCGATGTGGACTCCAGTGTCCTCTGTAACTAGCACTCACTCACAATTTAAAATTTGGCAGATGGGAAAAGAATCCAAATAATCCAATGTAAAAAATGAAAATAGTGTGATATCCACACCTGGGCCCTATTTCTCGTATGTGGTTCAACTAAGTCGATCAAATGTCCTATTAGCCAGCTTAAATTAACACAATGATTGACATCAGGCTATCTCTGTTTCTCAAAGGCTGATCCGTGCTCAAACAATCTCGTGAAACGTCGATCACCGAAACCATGATTTTCTAACAGCACTAAGGCAATTAAACTCAAAGGAAGAGCCTCTTTTTTCTCCGCCGAGGAGCAGGAGATGATCATGAACCTATATGAAGAATTCCAGACCATAGTCATGGATCTAACACGGCCACCGCTGCGAGGGCTAGACAAGAAGCATGGCAACATATCAGTTAAATACGTAATGCTGCGTTCACATGAATATTCACAACACTTTACTCGCCCGACTATTTGTGATTTATTCATGCACTTCACTCGCGCTGGAGAGAGGGTGTGGCTTATCTCTGTGGAAACAGTTATAACTTCCGCCATCCACCATGGAAGAAATAACTATTTCTGCTTTATACTTGTTGTGTAAATCCCACAAACGTCGGAACATCAAACGCCCTTGTGATGTTATATATATATATATATATATATATATATATATATATATATATATATATATATATATATATATATATATATATATATATATATATATATATACATACACATAACATCACCCGTAGGCTCACACAGCTCGGTAACTTTCACCGACTACATCTAGATAAGTGGATGAAAATGTGCATTATTCTCATCCATTTGTCTGTGCATTGACTTTCATGGAATCTACTCGCAACGCTTTTGGTGTGAACGCATAAGTGTTCTCATCACTCCAATCCACCCGATTTATTTTTCTTTAAATGTGCCTGCTGGCAGTCGGCTTAATGGCATCCATCATCCAATGAGATCTAAAAATAAAAAAGTATTGAAGCTCCCACCTTATTTGTTTCCTTGAAAATTATCCAGCTAACTACGTTAGCCAGGTACGAGAACTAGGGCCCAGTTGTCATGGATGGGGCATTAGTTAGGCTTGTAAGTGTTTGTAATTTGCATAGCTACATTTCTATCGCGCTCGGGGGAACATTATTTGCATATCAAATATTTAGAATTTGCAAATGGGAATATGTTGGTTCGTTGGCCGCATTGCTTGTCAGTGTGATCACGTTTCATCCCAGGATTTGTCAGGTGAGTAGACAAAGTTATGAAGACAGCTGTGAACTGCAGTTTGAATCGACGGTCACGTGACTTGCATCGGGGAATCAGAGTCCATGAACCCTGAACTTTCTCTCCCATTAGAGGAACCAAGAAGCTGATCAGAGTTACACTACTGGGTCAACTGGGTCCAGTTGGGGTGGTGTGTGAGCGTAGACAACGCTACACTGGACCTATTGCATGAAAATGTCCATTCCTCTAAGAGGCAGGGATTCTCCAAACACCTCATTAGGTTATAATGACTGCTTTTCATTTGTATTGAAGCTCCCACCTTATTTGTTTCCTTGTAAAATTAAAGTGAGGGTTTATTGTGATTTTTTTAAAGCATGTACTTTACAAGTGGTTAAATATTCTGTGGCGACTCTGAGAGGGAGATATCCAAGACCAGTTAGCATGTAACATATACTCCTACTTCTATTACTACTGCTGAAATGTCGAGCTCTCCATCTGCTCCCATTACACGCAGACGGGAAGCTTCACAGCGGAGCGTTCGGTTCCACTTTTATTGTTTGAGTGCACGCTGTGTCAGACTCTGAACAAGCCAAAGTTATCACAGATGAGACAAAGAGAGACGAACTCCGGCCAGACAGAGCTTGAGTCTCGTTTTTTTTAAGAGCGGCGAGACGTTCACACAGAGCGGTGGGGAAGATGACGTTCGAACTCACGAGACGACGTTGTCACCAGGGCTGCTCAAGTGGTCATCTGATTGCGCTTGACAGCTTTCAATGAAAAAGGACTGATGGATTAAAGGATCGGTTCGAGCACCAATGAGGCACTGAACGGCTCGGAGGGTAACGCTTGGCGGTTTTCGGTCCACAAGTCTAAGTAGATAATAGCCACTCTTCTTAGTACAACACTTCACAAACACTGAATGTTACGTCAACTCACAACGTGGCTGTCAAACTACTTTAGTACTGAATTCCTTTCAAATGCTCAAACGTCCTCATTTAAGATCAGTTTAGTATGTTACAGAAAGTGATCAGCCTGTCGGCCGATAGCCGAGAGACACTCTGAGTGTGAATGAAGTATAAATGGCTCGAGTCGTGACAGCACCTGTAAGATCTGGTATGAGGAGCAGATCTGGAGTGAATACACGGGCCCACAGTTCTCTTTCAATCCTCCAAAGATCATGTAATTTCTCCAAACTCGCATCCAGAGCTACGCAGCAGTCAGCCTTAGTGCTGCACCTGTAACCATTTCAGCTGAATACGTATCATATGATTATGAATGGTTTTATGTTGGTCGTTCATCCATACTTAAGACTGCCTGTGTTTTTTTATTCTTTAACAGTGAACCTGCTGGATTCTCGCTCTGTGATGGGAGACCTAGGATGGGTGGCCTATCCTAACAATGGGGTGAGTACGACAATTGCTAAGATCTTTCAATTGTTGGTCAATTATAAAAGAAGAATACAGTTTGACAAACGCCGTTGTGGTGACGCCTGAAACATTTGTAGTGTCGTCGTTTCTTGATCGGGTTGCCTGTTTGGAGGCTCCTGTTGAGCACAAGTATACAAATGTGTTCTTGTGTTTTCTTTGACACACCTTTTTATGACATGAAATCAAAGCTATGTAGTTCAAATATCTTCGTGGTCTTAATTACCCATCCGCAAGGAATTGATTGTGTCTCACAATAAACTTGCGTGCGTCCAAAACAAATCATCAGCTCCCGCTCGTGTGCTCAGTTCATGGAGTTTAAGTTATGAACTCCCTCTATGTGTGTGTGTGTGTGTGACACCAAAGGCACCTGTGGCGTTATTATTTCACTGTGAAGTACAGGCTCTTCATTTGTTTCATCAAGGTTAGTTCAGGTCATTTCATTACCAAGAACTCTCAGTTCATTATCAGGGTCAATTTAATTCATGAATAAGATGTTGAAAGTCACCACGGGATATATTATTCTCAAGCCAGGAATTTAGATTCCATTACCAAGTGTTCCCCTGGCGAAGACTAATTAGAGAATGACTCAGAGTTGGAAAATACTTATTTTGTGGTATTATATATATATTATATGCGCTAGCATAACAACATTTAAAATTAATGTATTCTGGAGTTCCCTACCTCGACTCGTGAGACGGTAGCTGACAGCCGAATCTGCCACCTTTTTTCTTGGTAAAAAATTCAATTCCCCAACCTCCAAGGGATTGATAGCGCTGTGGTCGCTCTAAACAGGAATTAATTTGTCCATCCATTTGATCCACATGGAAAATCTCTCACATAGTCACCACTCCTGTTGGCAAATATGCAGCTGTACACGCCGGACCAATAGTGCTGACCACGGCGTTTTGTCAGCTCTGGGTATTCAAATCATGGCCCACTCTGTGTCTGTATGTAGATGGGTGAGATAGTGCTGACAAAAGCAGCCCGATGCACATTTCATATTAATGAAGATGTGATTATATCACGTGCGACCGCATAAATAACAGCTTTCGGGGGGAGGGGGGGGGGGGGGAGAAAAGACGGGATAATGCGATGGAAGGATCTCATAATGACATCCTCTCCTATTAGCTCTTGTGTTTTTATTCAGCAACAGTTTCAATTGATTAAAATTCATTTGTTTTCCCCCCTGGTCCAAGTCGACTGACACTGAAAGGACAAACATGTTGGACAAAATGGATAATGTATTCCCTGTTTGGCATTATAAATAACAGACGTTATTGTTGCCGGCCAGTATAATTCCCATCATGTTCAGCACATATACGGCAGAACCCAATCTGCAGCATACTCTCGCACGTTCTCCGCGCGCACACATGTGCACATACACGCGCGCGCGCGCGCACACACACACACACACTTGGCAGCAGCAATCTTCCGTGGCTAAATAAGATGTTGACGTTTTTTTTTTATTTAGTCTTGTTCCAGATGGTTTGTTTCATCCCTCGTGTTCTCCGCCTCCAGCCCCATTATCATCTCTTCTCTCGTTCTTCATATTTTTTTTTTTTTCCCCACTTCTCATCCCTGCCCCTGCCATCCTTCATTGTCCCCGAACAGTCACTTTTACTTCTCATCCCAGTTTTCTTCTCATTCTTGTCATCTGCTCGTCTGTTCCTTATTTCCTCTCCGCTGCGCTCTTCTCCCCAAAGCTTCAATGTGCTTTGAAAGTTCTTGAAACATGCATTTTAGCAAAAGGAGATGCGAGTGAAACAAGGGATTAAAAAAAAAAAAGAAGGAACAAAATTTTTTGAAATTTGATGGATAACCTTGAAATGTTATGACACTTTTCAATGAACGGATTGTAAAACACGAACATTTTGGTTTAATAGCTTGAAAACCTTTTCTCGCCTCGTTTATGATGAGCTCCTTGAACTGTGCAGAGTTCTTCTTCTCTTCTGCATACACAGCCTTCTTTATACACAAGCGTAATATAAACAAGTTATGAAGGCCTTATGACCTGCCCTTTTTCTTTTTTTTGTCTGGCAATGCTGAGAGACGGGTGTGGTGTGGTGTGAGACCGAGATGGAGATGAACTGGTACCATTGGAATTTCAGTTGGCTCATGAAATTTTGCATCCTCACTATTCATATTCATGTTGTGTTAGACAAATTATGGGAGAAGATATAAACGTATAAATGAAGGTGAAAATATGGAGGCATTATGGTTCTTTGCTCATTTGGGACCATTTGGCTCTCGAATACCTCCACTACTTGTACTTCCTGTTCCCATTGCATTGGAGGAGTGCTGGTTCGTAGATTGGGTGGGTTGCCAATCATCATATCCATTTTGGTGGATATGATGATTGACGTTGCCATTAAAGGGATGGATCCCACAATATGGATTATTTCATTCTGTCCATTTGTCTCAATTCCCTCCCATTTTGCTCCATCTTCATCCGAACATTAGCAGGCAATGGCCCCCGGGCCTGTAAAGGAGCTGACGCGCCAAGCCGACCTCAAAGGCACATATTGACTCAGGCTGACTGATGACACACGATGGGAAGCCTCAAGTCATCTCAATTCTTCTGTTTCGTTACAAGAAAACACAAAGACTGCCACGCTACGGGCCTGCAAAGACGAACGAGTCCAAAACAGTCGGCGTGTGACCAAAAGTTGCAAAATGAGACTGTTAAGTTAGTTCTCTTCTTTCCCTGCTTCGCTTTTCCATCGGCCTGAGCGATGTGAGGAGATCTCATTGTGATTCTTTAAGTTGTCAGAAAAACGTTTATCTCACTTTCCCAGGGTCCCGTCTCCAATTGTCTTGTTTTGTGTAACAACAATACAGCATCCTAATATGTTGTTCAGTTCACAAATGCATTTTAATAAAGAAAAACGACAAAGCCTCCCATTGGAGAAGCTGCAACCAGAGAATACTTTGCATCTTTGCTTTCAGAAATGAATTCAACGTTTAATCGATTATTAAAACGGTGAAGAGTTAATTATCTGAAGACTAATTGACTAATCGCCGCAGCTGTAATTGCAAAAATTGTTTTCCGACCAACATTGCAATTTAACTTTGATTAGTTTCTATCAATCTAACCCCAATCCTGTCGTTGTGATGGACACATATTGCAATTTGTTGCTGGCTTCGGCCAAGTGTTTTATGTACATGTTTTATGACGTGATTTAAATGATCATTGTCATTTAGAAATGGGACTGACGACCCCTAACTGTTGACGGCTCTGCAGAAAGAAGCAAGACAGAAAAATAAGGTGAAACGACGCTAAAATGGTGTAACTCGCTCGGCTGAACAGCTGCTCGGTGAGCTCTCTTTCATCGACCAGCATGTTCACTTGACCAGAGATAAAGGCGAGCGAGCATCAAAGGTGCTGAACACTCTGCAGAATACTCCGGGCCACGGCGAGGCACAGACATGGTGACGGCTAACAGGCGGCCTGACGCGCCGGGGTCCTAAACGGTCCGTCCCTAACGAGGAAGGGCAGCGGCTGTTTGAACAGTACAAGGAGTGTTTGCTTAGGTGATTCGTTGTGCTGCAGCTCCTACGCCACTTAGCAGGCCTGGTTTACCCCCTTAATGCACACGACAGCACCATAAAGAAGGGAAGACAAGGTGGCGTTAAAGGGAGAGGAGAGCAAGGCTATATGGGAGAATGGTGGAAAAAGGTGTGACAAAAGGGATGGAAGGAAAGGAGAATGGCAGAAAGCGGGGACAAGGAAGGAGACGGGAAGCTGCAAGTTGAATGGGGGCTGAGATGGAGATGGGGGGGCGAACAGTGTTTTCTAGGTTAGACTTAAGATTGGATAATTAAAGGAATAATAGAGGACACATAGAGGGAACATGATGATGGACATGGATGACATGAAAAGGCAGAGGAATGAGGCACAAGAAGAGCGGTGTTGGAGTGAATTGGATGGAAGCAGAAATAGGGGGGAAAGTGGAGGTGTAGGGGGGGGGGGTATACTCATATGGATAAGGAGGGAGAGGGACAGTTCTATCACAGTGCCATGACGGTCAGCAGTAATGGGTGGTAATAATAAGTTAGTGACAGCTTTATAGACTTAGAGCCAGGAGGGCACTCAGCACAGCCACAGGGGGTCTGCTGACGGATGTGGCACGCACGCACGCACGCACGCACGCACGCACGCACGCACGCACGCACGCACGCTAGTCAACAACATAAACACACCCACTAATGAGGAGCTGGAGGGGTGCCTTTTAGGGACAGTTCAGTGGAGGGGAGCAGACTGAAATCGAGGCTATAGCGCTGCGTGATGACGAGGTCTAAAAGGCCTGAAATTAAGAACCTCCGATTATTGGGATCATTCGCAACCGTTGGGACCAACAACAGACCGCACGCCGGCCTTGCAGATCATTTTGGTGTCATGTGTTGAGATGATTGACCCTGAGGCATTTGCTTCCAACCTAATATAATATGCAGTTTGTTCATGTTGCCCAAAGCTTTAAAAAGCTTTCTTTTTCTTTTTTTTTAAATACCAATTTTCCTGCGGTAATTCACATTCTTTGCCGTCAAATTATTTTTTTTTAATAGAAACTGCTCAAAGCAAACTGCATGAGTAAGTGGGATCTTGAGGAAAGAAACAGCAGGAGTCCTAGAAACAAATATGAGGAAAGTTCATCGGGTCAACCCCAAAGTGTCGCTGTGGCTAGATCCCACGAGGGAAATTATGAATGAAGTGACCCTTTTTTAACAAGAGGTTGTGTGAATTGCATTAAAGGGAGGTGGCCGGACCGAAGATGTCATCGTCACATTTTTAAAACAAATGGATGACAGAATCATTGAGAGTGAGAGAAAAAGAAATGGGTCAAGCAGAAGAAGATCTGCTGTCAAATGTAACCGTCAAATGAGGTTTTAAAAGCTACACTATTGTTTCTCCGGTGCCTCAGTGTGGGTGGTCCTGACCCCGCAGTGTTAGTATGTTGCTCTCTGCACCAAGCTTTGTGAATGACCTCAAAGCACCCCCCCCCCCATCCCCATCACTAATACCATGTACTTGTTTTAAAGATCCCATGTTATAAGCATTTGGACTTGGCTCATTCCTGAAAAAGCATGCTCAAAGTCATCAGTCTCTTCCTTCCTGTGACTACTGTACCAAGTCAGTCTTTTTTTTCAACACATAAAAGCCATTTGTTTAGTTTTTGTTGCTTAATATGCGTCATTTCTATATTTGATTTGCAAGGAAAAGCAGAGGAGTTTGTGTGTGTGTGTGTGTCAGAAAAACTTGCAAATGGTTCCTGTTCAAGTGTCATGTCAATTTACATTAGTAATCAAACACTGTTATTACAGTAGGGCTGCAAAGTGAGAGGACTTCCAGTGGCAACTAAGGCCACCACACTTTATACACACACTTACTGGTCCCATTTCCAGGCTAAACTGGAGATGGTCGTCTGCTGAACTCCCTGCTGGGCTACTATGATGATTGGTGTGTGTGTGTGTGTGTGTGTGTGTGTGTGTGTCTGTTTGTGTTAAGCTGTGTAAAGCACGGAGCAGACTGGTGGATCTGTGGGATCTAACGAGTAAGAGGCTTAATGTCTGCACTGGGACTGACTGGGCTGGACTCTGGGAGAGATCAGGACTCAGTCACACTCGAGCATCTACAGTATACTTGTGAGGACATAATGGACTTTGTCCAACCTTTACCCAGCCTATGTCTAACCTTTACTCTTAATGCACTAATAGTCAACCCTCGAATAGCCGTGGTGTGTGTGGTGTGTGTGGTGTGTGTGTGTGTGTGTGTGTGCACCACGCATCGTTAGTATGAGAGAAATAAATATTCTTTCTGGCGATGGAACAAACCTTTGCGGTTGTTGTCGTTGTTCACAGCTGATTTCACAGCAAGACCATGTTCACTTTATTTGTCCTCACAAAAAGTATCTCTTGAATATGTAACGCAGTTCTGTCGGCTCTTTGTCCAGACAGGCAGACAACGTGGAAAATAAATCATTCAACTGTTATTCAATTTATTTACTAATTTGGCGTTCTCTCCGCCAATGTAGCAGGACTCGCAACAGAAGTAATAAAGTACAGATGGAACATAATCCAACAATGTAATCCATCAAATCACACTTCAGGATATTCTTTTACGAATGACTCGAAGTGGGAAGAAAACTGATTTAAATAAAAACTCAAACTAATGTGGCGCTGGGAAATCTTTCACTTTCACTTCTCTTACAGAAAAAAAAAAAACTTGTATGGATAGTGTGACTAATTTATCAATTACTTTTATTTTTAAGTCTGATATTTTGTGTTCGTCATACTTTTTTAAATTATGTTTTACACACACACACACACACTCACACACTTCCATAGTACGCAGAAAAGAAGAGAGGCCGACTAATGCAGGGAGGAATGAGGAGGGGGAAAACAAGTCAGACAGAGAGACAGAAGGTTGATTAATATGGGCTATTAAGCTATAACACCAGATCATAGTCTGGTCCCTCTGGCCATATTACAGTGACATGATGAAGCGCCTGTATTAGCCATGGGAGAGTGCTAGTGATGCAGATAATAGCCACCTCCCAGGAGACTTGCAGAGGGAATTAATGCTGCTGTCTGACACAAACACACACACACACACACTTGAACACTGACGGATAATTTGCATATATGCACATATATACAGGCAGGAACGAACACGCACACACACACACACACACACACACACACACATGCTTGAACAGTGACAAAATCATTTACATATATGCACACGTACAGACAGGAACGAACGAACACACACACACACACACACACACGTATGGTTGTGCACTACACACTGATGAACACACCTTATAAGTGAGGGTTAATTGTTTTTTTTGCTGACAAGAACTCCGCCCCTCATTCATGGTAAATGCATATATACCCCCATAACACGGTCTCATTCTTTTCTGTCTGTTGCAGTAGGAGGAAACGAGGGGGAAGGGATGAGGATTCTTCTGCTATCTATACCTAGCCACACACACACACACACACACACACACACACACACACACTTTATAGTTTCCCTGTCAGTGTTAAAAGCCTCTCAGGTACAGGTACATTTCCATGGTTATCATTCATCTATGTATGTGTATCATCTCTCTGTATTATTCAAAATATTCTGATCTTGGCATTATATAGGATTATAGGATATAGGATTTCACATAAACAAAACATATAAAGCATATCAAATACAATGCAGAGTTGATGATTAAACCTTTTCGGCTTGTGACACTGTACAAGAGGTGTGTAGCGGTCACATTTTCACATTCTGTCGGTCAGAGCCAACAAAGTAATGGGGTTGGATACCCGTCTCTACCTCCCTGTTATCAAAGGGAAGTCATCCTGTTTTGTTGTGTTTCCTCTCCTCTGTGCTCTTTCCTCATGAACCCCGCTCTGTTCTCTCTCTCTCTTAGTGGGAGGAGATCGGGGAAGTGGACGAGAACTACGCTCCGATCCACACTTACCAAGTGTGCCGGGTCATGGAGCAGAACCAGAACAACTGGCTCCACACCAACTGGATCCTGACCGAGGGCGCCCAGCGCGTCTTCATCGAGCTCAAGTTCACCCTGAGAGACTGCAACAGCCTGCCCGGCGGGGTCGGGACCTGCAAGGAGACGTTTAACATGTATTACTACGAGACGGACGGCGGTGAAGAGGAAATGGAGGACGGAGAGATGAGGGATGGAACGGGGATGTCGGAGGAGGAAGACAGGGCCATGAAGGAGAGCCGATACATCAAAATTGACACCATAGCAGCCGACGAGAGCTTCACCGAGCTGGACCTCGGGGACCGCGTGATGAAACTCAACACCGAAGTCCGCGACTTGGGCCCCTTGACTCAGAAGGGCGTCTACCTGGCTTTTCAGGATTTGGGGGCCTGTATTGCTTTGGTGTCGGTGCGCGTTTTCTACAAACGCTGCCCGTTTCTCGTGAAGAGTTTGGCCAAGTTCCCCGACACCATCCCAGGCTCGGAGGCCTCGCAGCTGGTGGAGGTGGTGGGCCGCTGCGTCAATAACTCCCTGCCTTTATATGAGCCTCCCAGGATGCATTGCAGCACGGAGGGAGAATGGCTGGTGCCGATCGGGAAGTGCGTGTGCCAGCCGGGATTTGAGGAAGTCAACGGATCGTGTCAAGGTAAGAGGACGTTTAGTGGAGAAGAGTAGCGCTCGTACAAATAGCTGATTAACTGAATAATGGATCATGTTATTGACAGCAGTAATTCTGTGGCAAACATTTTTTTACTTAAAAATCCTCTCCCTGGGTTTGTGGGTGCGTGACTGTTCTCTTTGGGTTGCAATCTTCATCCTGTTTGTTTATTTTTACATCCGTGCACATGTTTGTTTTTAGTATTGTGTGCTTGAAAGAGTGTGTGTGTGTGTGTGTGTGTGTGTGTGTGTGTGTGTGTGTGTGTGTGCACAGACGGGGTTTTATTCTTTGACTAAAAGTGTTTCTCGCTGTGCATCTGTGCGTGTCGCTCCCTAGCTTGGTGGAGGGGGATTCCCCCGAGCCCGGCAGCACTTTGCTGCTCTCATCCAGCCGCCGCTCCGCTCCGACTCGAGCCCCAAACTTTCCCACCGCTGACCTTAACTGCCATTTCCACGGGCGCCCGGGTCCTCTCTTATTTTCCTCCCCTTCACTCCTCTCCAATCTTCCCCGGCGCCGTCTTTTTTAAATTACTCAATTTTAAGACTCAAAACACTAGACTAGACTTGAGCAACCAAGAGCATCTCTTGAGTGGCGTGGCGAAAAAGTTCTGAAAAGATTCCAGAGAAGTTATCACAGCGGCGCGAAGCCTGGAACATCGAAATGTGTGATTTTATTTGGTCGCTCTCGAGTGTTTCATCTCCACCAATCGAGTGTCATCCTCGAGCGATGAACTAAAAAGATTGGTCTCGAATGCTCAACGACACATGGCCGACTCTTGAACACATGCAGAGGTTTTACTCTTTTTTTTTTTTTTTTTTTTTAAATGTTTGCTTTTCTAATTTGTGTGCATGAGCAGTATGATTAAATCATGTCTTGGCTTTGATATTAAGAGGGAGGCTGTTTGGTGGCGTGCAAGGCGCCGTGCTTTCACACTTCACAAATCAGATATTCTATTGAATTCATCACACCAAGCCTCAAGAAGTAAAGCACGGCCTTTTAGAAGCAGCATAGGTCTTTAAAAAATAATAATAATAATAAACCATAGCGTAATAAAGTGTGCACGATCTCCAGCTTAACTTCGTCAGACATGCAGTCTCTGTGGGGAGGTCATTAGGGGAGAGCTGTCAGTGTGCCACTGGCCTGCCGGGAGTCATACTGCCACCGACTGTACGGTAACGCAGACAGTTACGAGACTGAATACAATAAACATCTCTGGTGTTTTTATTTTCTATACTGTGTACATCAAGTTGTGGCTATGACTATAAAAAAAAAAAAAAAAAAACATCAACTCAATTTGTGTTTTGTGTTTGAGAGAAGCATCTTTGAGGATGTTATGTAACTGTACTCAAACGGAACACATACTGTGTGTGTATCGAAGAAAGAAATACTAAGAATTACACATGTATTGTATTGTATTGTCATTGTATTGTTGGGCTCTGATTGGACTTGTAGCTTTCTGCATTATTGGCATTGTGTGCTTCAGTTGTTGACCTACTAATGTGTGTACGGTAGGACACCAAATACTGTCGACTGCAGTTTTTTGTTCTCTCCAGCTCAGAGTTACTGGCACTCTGTCGGTGCTTCGGATCACCCACCACCTTGATCCAGACTCAAATATCTCACCAACTCATCAGATGGGTTGGACAGACGTCAAAGCTCCCCATGGGTGGACTTGTTCTTTCTAAATGTGTACAACTGTTGGATGGATCATCGAGTACGTTGATACAGATATTCTAACATGTTCTCACTCCCAGCTGCTCAAATACAGCAGCTTGGACAGTGGCCCTAGGTATTCAAAGTAGTCATGTTACTTGAATTAAGTCAACGTTGACATTTGTTTTCCCGCGGGACACCAACACCGGCCTCCTGGGTGAAGGTGTGTGTGTGTGTGTGTGTGTGTGTGTGTTTGTTTGACCCATCCATCCCTTGTGAGCTCTATATGCTGACAGTAGCAGTAGGATAACGTCTGTAAGTGCAGCCTCAGAGAGCCACAAGCATGGCTGTCGACTCTTTGGTATTGTTGTTCTTAATGGTTTGTTGAAGTAAAATACATATTTTTGTATTATTTACTGTACATCCAGCACCATGTCAGCTGCATGTGCATTATCTGTTTATGTAAACTGTGTTGCAGTTATACGAGTGTTTTAGCAGCACTTTAAACTATGAAATCAAGCACAGGAAAAAGAGAAATTGAATGCATAGTTTTATAAAAAGTATATATTTGGATGTAGATATATTATTATCGGCATACTGTGCAAACTAGGCCATAAACCCAACATGGAGGAAATCTTTTTTCCATCTTCATTTTCTAGATGATGTGCAGATGATGCTAAATGATTATTCACAATAATCAGAAGCCTAAAAATGTCTTCACACTTTTTCATGGGGGAAAAAAAAACCACTACGTGTGTGACTGGAAAGGATGGAGCGGGTGTGGGCAGCAGCGAAGATTAAAAGCAGTATTTTTTTTGTTTCATCAGACATCAATTAAAAACCACAAGTGATTCTCTTCTGGTGTAGAAGGAGCTTAAAAGAGACAGACAAAAAGTGGCATTCCCTTTTGAACCTCTATCCGCCGAAGTGGTGCGACGGTTAGATGGCGATGTGATGAAAGTCTGACCCGGCCGCCGTGTTTTCACACCACGCTGACCGTACGCCTTCGTGACTCGCTTTTTCACCGTCGTGTTGCGACAGAGGGAAGTTTTGAATCGTCCAGAAGGACTAAATCATTTTTTCATTTTAATGAGTTTTGCATTCCATGAAGATGAAGCTTTGTGATATGCAAATGTGTTCCATTGGTTGAACGTTGAGAATGGGGGAAAAACATATCCGGTGGTCACAGTAGAATTTGATTTTTTTTCCTTTTTTCTTTTTGGTCCACACGTACAGCCGAAGGAAGTAAACCGTCTTAATAGTGAGCCGTCTGAGTAGAAACATCCTCTGAGCAATTATTGAAGCTACAAGATGATTTTCAGTTTCGTATGCAGATGAGACCGACGGCCTTTGAAAGTGTCTACAGAGAGAAACATGGCAGGATTTCCTCTCTGTGAGCTTTGTAACCATATGTGTTCTCTGCTTTGGAAAACACTTTTTTCGCATCGCAGTATTAAGAGTTTATTCCGTTTTGAAAGCTTGCCTGCACTTCATACTGCGAGGAGTTATGTATTCGGCCTCTTTGTGTATTTTGGGGACGATTTCTGCTTTTCACATGTGAACATTCTGAACATCTGTCTCTCTAGATATGAGAACCTGGACTGGGTCTAGTGGTTTCATCCCTACTCTATTATGTCTATTTTGCCCTCGCAGTGAATGTCGGTGTCTTTGTGGAAAAAATGTAGAAAGGTTTTAACAAAGACATTCAACACTGATAATAACCAACTTCTATTTTACAGCCGGTTCAGCCGTTTCCGTTGTTTCCTTTTAAGCATGTTTGCGTTACAGTAGTCGGTGAGTCAGTGGGTTGCAGGTCGGAGTACAATGTGGCTGCGTCGGCTGCATGTGCTGCCTAGTAGAGCGTGATTCAACGCAGCCTCGTGGATGTAGGACAGAAATCGTTACGTGCAATTCTTCCTCCCCCGCTTTTGTCTTTCTCATCCCAAGTTCTTTGTCTCACTCATTTGCTTTCTGTCTACACCTCCCCTGTTCTGTCCTCCTTTCTCCGTCTTTCTATGGCTCAATTTCTCTTCATCACTCATTGCTTTTCCATCCCTCCCTCCCTCTCTTCCTCTTTGCCGTTGCCACTTCATCGGCACTCTACTGTAATCTTAAAGAGAAAGAAAGAAGGAAAAAGAAGAACAAATTCCCCATCAACAATCTTATTATGTCTTTTTGACTCTAATGACTCACACATACACAATAGCCCATCTGGGTTTATGGAATACATTTAACCACAATACACCAGCACCCTATAAGGAGTTGCCATAGAGGGGGACATACTGAAGATTGTTGGACAGAACACTCACTGCACAGTCACATCTGTCCAGAAATGCATTGTTGGATTTGTGGTGTTCGTTGCTTTGTTCTGCTATTGTCCAGAATCCATGTTTGTTTGAGTTATTTTTGTTATCTACTCGTATGGCATCGGAGGATTAAACTGTTCATCCGTTTCCATAGTATGTGTTCATTTTTGAGTGCCAGCGTAGCAAGAGTGAGAGACACAGACGGTGCCGACATTTTACATACGAAGCATGTGGCGACGCCGTCTCCTTATACTGCAGATGTATGTTATTGTGTCAGATGACTTCTAAAGATATTGCATGTGGTTGTGTGAGATGTATAGATATAGGCACCACTTTAGCTGGGATAATTGGTGATGGCCTGCAGCACTGTCAGCCCAGTGAGACTAAAGAGAGCGGATGGGGGAGGAGGGGAGTGCATCCATGGCTAGATGGATGGATAGAGGGACGGATGGGAGGATTACAGAGGGGGGGGGAGTGATGGCACAACAAGGGGACCCAAGATAAATTGAAGGTTTCTCTCCACAGGGTGTGAGGGCAGAGAGACAGAGAGATGGATGAGTGTTGTTTCAGCGGTGATTGCAATAGAGGAAGGATAACTGAGGATGGAAGTGGGCAGATGGATGAGAGACGAGTGGGGGTGGGGGGGGAGGCATTGTAGATTTGAGTTCAGCCTCGCAGATGTGATTTAGCCTGAACACTAGAAGGAATGTGGGAATAATGAAACCTTGGAGTGCCGTTTGAATTGCATGTTGGGTTCTTAGAATGAGAGCTGACTGGTTTGGAGCATATTCATGGTGTGATGTTTGCATGGAGCATGATGCATCCTGCCTATGAAATTGGCTTAGAATAAGGTACAACACTTCAGATAATGTTGTACCTTATTCCAAGCCAATTTCTGTCATTCTGTTTATCATTTGTTTACTGTGAGCAGTTCAGAAAGAACCAGGACTGCATTAAACCCTCCGCTGGGTTTGGCTTCTTTGTCTGACCACCAGTAATAGAAGATGAAAGCCACAATACCATACTACACCTAAACCGTCATTTCAACAT
Source organism: Cyclopterus lumpus (assembly GCF_009769545.1). Taxonomy (NCBI): domain Eukaryota; kingdom Metazoa; phylum Chordata; class Actinopteri; order Perciformes; family Cyclopteridae; genus Cyclopterus; species Cyclopterus lumpus. Next base: position 14,475,998 of record NC_046977.1, on the reverse strand, counting down.
ATACTAAAAATGTATATATTTATTTAAAGTGACACATTTAGCCGAGGATGTAGCAGCATGCTGACCTGAGACCTGGACAAGGTGTTCATCTTGATAAAAGTTGGGTTGGTCAGAACTAGATTTCTGTCTTTCTGAGAACAGGATATGTTACTTTCACTTGCAAAATAAAAATACTCATCAAAACCGTACATATACAAAAACATTAAAACAAATGGTAGAGTAAGGAAGTGAATGATGGGATTTTTTTTTTTTTTAAAAGATGGACGAAAGGTTGACTGGAGTGTCGGCTGTTCCTTGAATGATTGAATATTTGTCACATGAGCTGAGTGACATGTACAGAGCTAAGTGGCACACTGTAATGATGGAATAAGGACTGGAATTCATTGTTGGTTGAATGGAATAAGGGCTAAATTGGATGTAGGAGAGATGGAATAAGAGTTGACTGCCATGTTGGGAAGATGAAATGAAGGCTGAATGGAATCCTGAGTGACAGTTTTGTGATGTTCGTATTCAGGCTGCACTGGATTCAAGTGACAGAAGAAAAGACTTGGAGGTATAAGATGGCCAGTGGAATCGAGGGGGGGGAGGGTTGTTGGGGTAGGCAGAGAAGAAGAAAAAGGATGACGACAGGCTACGAGGAATGCGAATGACAAACGAGGACGACTGATGGCATCATCAATTAAAAGAATCGTACGAAATGATGAGCTGCCGCTCACTGGGAGACGAGCACCACCGCGGAGCCTCCCCGTTCCTCGAGCGCCGTCTTAAGTGTGCCCGCGGGTGGAGCTGGATCCCCCCTCGACAATACTTTCTTTCAGTGTCGGGGCCTCCCCAGATGCTCCTCCGTGTTTGCCTGCCTGTCAGACGTCGCTGCAGCATTATGTCAAACTCGATCCGGTCACGCTGCCATCAGAAAACTGTCGCACTGGTGAGAGTAATGCGAGGGAGCTTTCTTGCCTTCTCCCCTCTCGGGAATGATGGTGTAGCGAACCCGGCGGCTCACACTTTCAGTGCGGGCCCTGCGGTTGTTGGTGACAAGGGTGTTACAGTGGCTTGCGTTGTTGCGTAACACACGAGAGATACACTCACAATTGTGACGGCATCTGCCATTTCAAAAAGTGCTCATAAGGGTCTGACTCCCAACACCTCCTCATGGGTTGCTTTCATTCATTCATTCATTCGGTTAGCTGTATATTTAAATTTTTTTTTTTTCTTTTAGTCATTGGTGAAAAATAAAAGGATTTCATGAAATCATATTTTTATTTCTCCATAGATTTAACCATCAATATTAGCCCCACTGTCAACCGAGACATGCTGATGCAAATTTCTTAATCTGAACTCGCTGAACCTGAATGGCGTTGCGAGTCAGATATTTGCTCCCTGCAGCTATTGCCGTGTGCCTTTTTTTTAAATTCTCGCTATCAGTATTCAGAAGGCTTTACTTATCCCTGAGTTCCTCCAGAGACAGAACCACGCGGTGAATGATAGTGCAAAAATGTGCAAGTGGCAGGAAGCCTTTTTTTTTGATTCCGTCATCTCCTGAAATATGAATCGACTGGAGTTATTGCATAAAGAGCTGCCATTCATCTTTTAAGATCCTGTTCAATTGGAAGCTGCTCCCGGACTTCTTTCAATACACTACTCTCTTTCTCTCTTTCTCTCCTCTCTCTCTCTCTCCATCTTCCTCCCCAGCCCTCTCTCCATCACCCCATCATCTCAACGTGGTGATGCTGTCATGACAACTAAAGTGCTTCCTGAGTGCTTGTTGGGTAAACTGACTTTCCCAGAAGTGCTTCCTCCCTGTTCCCCTCCCCCCTGCTAACATGCACACACACACATTCACAAGTTGTGTGTTATACTTGTGAGGACCCTAATTGACCCAGTGCATTCCCTAGCATCTTCAGCCATAATCAACATAACTAGGTGCCTATCCGCATTGGACCTAACCTTAACCGAAACCTAAATCTAACCTTGCCTCTAAAACCAAGTCTAAACCCTCAAACACCTCCTTTGAAAAATAATGTGGGCCAGCCGCAATGTCCTCTTAAAGATGTATGTGCACACAGACACACACACTCCTGCAGTTGGTGAAATATTAATAAAATGCTTCATTCAGCAGAGCCGGCTTCTTTCCATGAAAGCCTGGTCGTCTCCAGAGTCCCAGTCCGCGCAGGCTCGTGGGACTGGTTAGACTGGTAGTTGTGGACACGTTTGATGCATTTAGGTCATGCGATGATTTTCCCAAATGATACGCTTCGACAAAAACAATAACAGTGTGACTGCATTGTTTAGATTAAAAAAAGTTTTTAAAAAAATTCTCCTCGATCCTTCTTTAGAAGTCTGGAAAGAGGTGCAGGGGAAGTTGAAATGCATGCACACTTGGATTCAGATGGAGCAGCATTTTGATTGCATGTATGCATGTTTTATTTGACCTTACTGGCACTCTCTCCTTACTATTGGGGAGGGGGGGGGGCTGTATGAACTTGTGTATTTGCCTGTACATTTGCAAATTCAAACTTTGATATATTGCTGTGCGCCGTGAGGGAAATTGAGGAAAATATACAGCCGCAGTAAAAGATCCTGGCTATACAATTCTACTGCAGACGCTGGGAGAAAAAAAAAAAACACAAATGTGTCAATGTCTCCCAATTACCTGATCATTTATTACAACATCTGGCTGTTAAGAAACGCATCAAAACACATTTTCCTGGTGAATGGAGTGAAAGTCCAAACGGCATCTGGTGAATTAAGGCCGGGACTTGCATTCAGCACACGTGCGTCTGTAAACGTATCGTAGCAATGTAATATTGATGCGCCAACAGAAACGCAAATGGCCCGCATACTTGCATTTTAGATAGGGTCAAAATAAATAATTATTGGATTCGCAACCGATTTCACACATCCATGTCCCGCCCTTACGTCTGACCCGACAGCACAGGTCTCAGGAGTGTTGTAACGGCACTGAGATGCCGACCCATGTTCACCTAATCTGTGGGCGCTCGTGATGCGTGTTTGCAGTTGTGCGTCCGTACATTTATCAAGTAGATGAAAAGGCATTGTTGTTCAGCATCACTTGACACTTGATTCAACATGATGATGTATTGCTAATGTTTAATCTCTCCCTACTGGGGGGGGGGGGAAGGGGGGATAAGTTGATTTATGTTGGAAAGCTATCGTGACCTGTCGGACCTCTGGGTGTCGGCTTGTGGCCTGAGAATAAATGGGTGCTGAACAATGACCACCGCCTCCGCCTCCCCACAGACGGGAAACCTCATTGACTTGATTGTGTATTGTTGTGGTATTATCATCGGGGCTTTGTTTGTGTTCACACACAGGCCGACACAAATATGAGCGTGCATCGAAACATACACATGCAACACATGCGCACAAACACAGCAATGCAACAGTAATGCATGAAGGTATGACACCATCATTCATGCAAACACACACACACACACACACACACGCAACTGGACACACACGCACGCACACACACATGCTCTGTTTATGTTCCTTTCGGGCCAGCGGCTCGCTGCGGGACAAATGCAGGAACAGGATATTTACTGTGTTTCCTTGGCTGATTTATTAGTTCACAATAGTATCTGTTAATATCAACGTGGGCTTTGTGTCCAAACTCGGCTTTCTTCTGTCAAAGTTTACTTTAATGCCAATCCTGCTGAATCGGTGCACAGTTGGAAGAGTGACAGGACAGATGGAAATATGAGTTCATGTCACATTCGATAAATAGTGTGAGACGTTAGTTTATTTTTTTTGTCTGACTTTAACGCTCTGATTGAAAGTCAGTGTCGGAATGCAATAGTTTAAATACAGTTTGCGCAATTAAGACGTTTTTTGAAATATGTGTACTTTCCTTGGGCATGTCCATTTCATGTTACGTTATACTTCTACTACACTTAATGTCTCCAAAAAATGTCACTTTTTACTTCGCATTTATTGGCCAGCTGTAGCTGCACAGACTCTGCAGAACATCTTCACACAACCTACGTTAAGCATGTGGTATGATGCATTACTATGGATTGAACTACCCAACAGCACAGTTCAAATGAATTTAAATTCAACGTTTTCTTGATACGCAGTGGCCCTTAACTTTAACTTCTGTTCTACCCCCCCTCCCCCCCTTTCGAGTATGCCTCTCTCCCTCTGCCTTAATCGCTTACTCCCTCTAATCCCACCGAAAGACAGCCAGTCATATAAATCAACATGTTTACAATAAAATGTTTCCAATTAAAGAGGACGCTCGTTAGCAAGCATCAACGGACACCGCTGGATCCTTAATTGCTTGGGATGCCAGTGTGTGATGCATATTAATTACGTATTAACCTCACACACACACAAACACACACGCAAATGCACGCAGGCACATTAGTGTGTGTTGCATATTAATTACCTATTACCCTTTGTGCTGTGCATTAAGAGCTGCGTGGCATCAGAAAGACAGCTTGCCCAAGGGCAACACACACACACACACACACACACACACACACACACACCACAATACCACCAACGCCGTTTATTCACATTGCATTCTAAATGAGGAATGAGCCACTTCAGCCAGCCGCCCATGACCCATATCTAATCTCACCACAGCAAGTGTGTGCATGTCCGTGTTTGCTCGGATTCAAAGATGAGTGGGCGTATATATATATGTATATATGTATATATATATATGTGTATATATATGTGCGTGCAGCTCATTTCCACACATGTTCCGTGTTCACTTTTCCTGTCGAACATGGATAATCTATTCACCCGAAATGAGCCAGAATTAATGATAATAAATACCTTAAGTCAACTGGAATTAATTTACATTAAAGTGCCATGCAATGGATTATTACATTTTCTTTCACACCAATTTGCACATTTTTAATTGCAAATGTTTATATCACTCATGATCATTTGCAACTCCCAGGGAAAATGAAAGAGTCATTTTAATTTAGTCAAATCACGTCATATAATCTTCGACAGCACATTATGCTCAAATGTCTACTTGTTAAATCTCTTCAGCAGTAACATGTTAGGAGTCATCGAAGTATCACATACTGTTTGATTACACAGGTGATAGGCATAGCCACACCAGGAGCTGAGAGCTTAGCATAAAAAAATAAAAACAATTAATGCTACTTACACTGGCATGATATCTGTCCATATCTATCTCAAATTACGAATACGTTCAGATTTTCCCATGTGTCAGTATTTTTTATCTTATTATCTACCCTCCAGTCTACTTCACTGCCTCTGTGTGTGCCCGTCTTTTTTAAATGAGCTGCCACCCCATTTTTTTTATTGATTTGGCCATGGGGGTTCGGAGGATGAAGTCAAGGAGAGCGAGACACCCGACTATGGCAATAAATCTGTATGCAACCATAAATGTGTGCGTGGTAGCAGACAAAGGATCAGGTGTGTCCTACTGCCCTGAATGCCGCAGCCCTCCACACGCACACACACACTCGTAGAAGGTGAAACGGTTCTATATCATTACGCTGAAGCAGAGTCAAATGAAGTAACAAATGCGATAACAATCATTTAATAACTCTGGATCCATTTTTTTTTTTTTATAGCATTTATACATTCAACAAAAAAAAAATGAATAGCAGCTACAACAAAGTCAAGCATTGAGACCATCTTCTCCTATTTCACTGAATAAAATCCGCCCTAAGGACATACATACATTACTGTCTGCGCTTTGTTGAGCATGAATTATGTCATCGGCTGCATTACTATCTGCTCATTCGCAACTAGGCCAGCCTCGTGAATGCCTCAAAAGCAACGTCTTGAGCCCATCAACTCATAATCAGGATATGTGTGGCATCCCGCATGCTACACATACACACAAGGCCACATGGTGTGTGTGTGTGTGTGTGTGTGTGTGTGTGTCGCAGAGGCGAGACAGATAGCGATCCAGGGCAGAGGGAGAATTGTTCAGGTTTAATGTTCCATGACAGTGGACCAAGGTTCCGTCAAGGGGAATCAGAGCCATTGCCGCCTTACGCCTAAAACAAACACACAAATTCCCCCCCCCCCCCCCCCCCCCCCCCCCACACACACACACACACACACACACTACTCCTTTGTCTCATCTCCTCTCTTCCCACCATTCTCTCCCCTCGTCTTATTTGCTTTTCACCTACTTCTTCCTCTCCTATTCATTATCCTCCCGTCCTCTTACCTGAAGTTTAATTATGAAGTTGTTAATCCCAGTTGCAGCCTGAATGGGCTTCACAGCAACCTCCTTTTAGAAAAGATGAGGGGGGGGGGATAGCTCCTAACCTTTTACGCCCTTTGAGGACAAACACGAATGTAACATCTCCTCTTTTGTCCTCCTCTGTCTCTGTTGTATGTATGTATGTAACTCTGCTTATCGATCCAAGTCCAACCCCCCCCCATTATTATTTCATCCTCTATTGCATGTGTCTATTTGTATCTGTCTGGGCGCAACAGCCAAATCAGGAAGAAAATGATGCTGTGATAAGTCTGTGATTGGATGGCTTGGGGGCGCAGCCATGGCGACAGAAGTTGATGTATTTTCCCGTGTTAACATTCAGAGTGTGTCACCCCGCTGTCTACCTGCCCCACTTAGATCAACGGAGTGTACGTCTGTGAGTGTGGGAGTGAGGAAGAGAGATTGTGTCTGTTTCAGTGCTTGTTTGTGTACATTTCCCATATGGGGCCAGGTGGGTACAATATTGTGCAGCAGATGCCCGTGATTCTTAACCAGGTTAAGTGCCACAATGGAACAAAAATAATCATATTTTTGGGGGGGCAAGACAAGAAAACCAGAGGAAGAGAGCAGGGTGGCACAGGTTGGAAAAAAGAAATAACCCCCGAGGACAAAATTGGACTTTAAAAGGAACAAAGAAATACAAATGTGACCAAAAATGTGTTGAATTCTTCTTTAAATTTCTCTTGTGTGACACAGCCACCCAGGAAAATTGTCCATGTTGACCTCCTTTCTATTTATTTTTGTATTTACTTTTTCAAAGGAACTAACCATGCTGTCCCGCTGTTCTCCCCATGACCCCCTTCCTTTTCCTGTTTGTACGTCTACTCTTATCGTCTCATCTTTATCCAACCCCAAACATCCCATGGCGCCCGCCCCCTCCCCTCCTCGTCTCTCAGTCTGCAAAGTGGGGTTTTACCGCTCGCTGCTGGACTCCTTGGCCTGCAGTAAATGTCCACCCCACAGTGTGGCCAGGCAGACAGGGGCCACTGCTTGCACTTGTGAGGACGGATACTATAAGATCGACTCCGACCCTCCCAATATGGCCTGCACACGTGAGGATTTATATTAGCATGCGCTTACTTCTGATTTTATGACTCATGACTCAGAGATTTTGTACTTTTTTTAAAATGTCGATATCATGTTGCTGTAGTGACCTCTCTTTCCATCTCTCTCAGGCCCTGCGTCTGCTCCACGTAACGCCATCTCCAATGTCAACGAGACCAGCGTCTTCCTGGAGTGGTCCATTCCCATGGAAACCGGCGGCAGGAAGGACGTGCGCTACAACATCCTGTGCAGACAGGTCTTGCCAGATGGAAGAGGCTTGGAAGAATGCGGCCCCAACGTACGTTTTTTGCCACGCCGCGTCGGCCTGTCAAACACCTCGGTCATGGTGGCCGACCTGCAGTCACACACCAACTACAGCTTCCTGCTGGAGGCTGTCAACGGGGTGTCAGAGCTGGCCAAAGACCACGCGAAGCAATATGTGTCACTGAATGTGACAACCAATCAGGCAGGTATGTTGCGCCAGATCTGTCACCTCTGTCAATACTCTTTTGCCAATCACAGCCTCACCATGAATTCTCCAATCAGCACCACGGCTGTCCTGTTTTTAGTTTTTTCTTTTTTTCCCCGTAATCAGAATTGTTCTGAATTGTCACAACACAAACCATCACCATTTTGTCCTTTCTCTTTCACCTCGTTATTGAGACTTCCACAGACCAACCTGCAAGTTGGATTCCTGCCGCAAATATCTTTGGTAACAAAGACACCAGATGATCAAATGATCACAGTATTTTTCCAACAAATCTGTCGCTGTGTTACTTTTGTTTCATGCGCCATCCTTGCAGAGAATGAGGGAACATTGCACAGTGGAAAGCTATTTATTTGTATTTTTTTTGCATTTAGATTTGTCAGCTTGGTCCCCTCAATTAGGCGGCGCATTCCATCAATAATCTTTGCAGGAATCGGGGGCATAATGAAAGCTCTTGATTTGCAGGCTGAGTGTCTTGTGTTGGAGCAGGTGGGGGCGGGGGGGTTTCTGCATGCCTGTAAGAAATGATGAATCCGGCTGATGATAGGCAAATTTGCATGTTTATTTTAGGCCGGGAAATACTTTCACTCATCAACTATGAGCAAAGAAAGACATCTTTGCACTTGTAGCTGCAGGAAATATTCTATGAATGCAATGCCTGAGCATCTTAGACATTCTGTGTGACTATAAAGTATGAGCAAGGCACTAAACCAATAACACTGAAGTGAGCACAATTGCCAAACATAAAAGACAACTCTACTATTAGACAATGAAAGAGTCCAAATACTCCACATAGCTGTAAATAGTGGAAGCTTTGCTGGCTTTCCTTTTTTTTAAAATGGAGATTCAAATTCATATGGGCTTTGGGAGACCATTTTTTTTTTTTATGTTCATGGGAGATATGTGCCCGTGAAGTTTATTTCATTTGCTTGCAATGAAATGGCTTTCACTTGGCGTAATGAAATGAGAAAAAAAAATATGAGACTAATGCTCTCCTTCCCAAGGAGTCCATCTGTAGGGAAGGCAAGAGAAAAGAACCGTTTTGAAAGAGCGTGTTTGTTCCTGTTTGTTGAACAAATGGTCCGTTGGCAGACGAGTAACTGTAGGCAGCAGTAGGAGAGCGAATGAGACGGGGCAGATGGTTGTCTGACAGTCGAGAGGACTGGCGGGCCCTCGAACTGTGTTGTCTTTGTGCCCGTCGGCAGACTGAGTGGATTACACCAGACTGCGGAATCCACATTCAGTTTATTGGAGTTACTAGATTAAAGTTAGCCAGTCACTGGACTATGTAGAGATTAGGAATTACAGTAGATTAGATTACACACGGTTGGCTGAGTCACAGACGGATACAATGTGCCGCTCTCTGGCGTGGATGTGGTCCAGGCTCGGCTCGGGCGTGGTTTTCATTTCATTCCTTGTCGATGTTGGATAAATATACTCTCTTTAATTTGGGAACACAATAAATTCAGGGAGCAGTCACTGGCACCGCTGAGTTTGTGCCGCGATCAATAGAATAACATTAATTACCGGAACCTGTTGTGGTAGAAAGGTTGTTGTGCACTGCACCACTGACCACATCCAGCGTTATTGACGGATGTTGCCAGGCTTTTTGTTGCACCTAATTAAACCACACCCGAACCGGGATGTCGGGGTGGCCAAACCCTCCATTGTGAACTCGTCTGTACTCATCATATTTTGCGGTTAAGTGAAGGCAACAAACCCCCTTAGTGGGGAATAAAAAAAATCATAATTTGGTTTAGAATAAGTGTGCTTGTAATATAGCGCAAGGTACGGATGTAACTTTATGAGACTCAAATATAATGGGACAATATGGCGCTAGGCTTGTGGCTATGTCTCAAATGCAATGTCTCTTTCAAGAAATCATGACCCGGCCAGTTAACATAATCCACAGACCTTGTGGTAACACTGTGGTAATGGGTCATGCCCATATCTCCAAAACTAGGCAACTGGCACCGAAACCATTAAGATTGCTAAACAGAACTAGTCAATCGGGAAAATATGGATTTGGGTGTCTTTTTGAAAGGAGGTCTTTTAAAAGGACCTCCTCGCTCTCAAGAGATTCCCCAAAGTAATCAGAACAATCATGTTCACAGTAATCCTGAAGCATTAATTGTTATGATCAGTTTAGCATCCTGCCTCGCCTCTCTCTGTTCCACAGATACGCAATGAGGACTTTGATCGGCATTGTAAACATCTGTGTTTTTGGACTGCGCTTCAGCTCGCGAGGGTGCAAAAGGCCAAATCGAGATACCGAGACCAAAGTACTGAGAGACGGGGGCGCCGGCCGGGTAGGCTCGGATAGACGGAGACGGAGGTAAAGAGCCGGAGGATCTGCCGTTTGATGTGTGGGAAGTGTCGCACTCGATAAGGGATCCGTGAAATAGGTGATTTCACAGTGTCCCTGTGAAGACCTGCTGAATAATAAAGTGTTGTTACTCGTGAGGGGGAGAGGTGAAAGGCAGGAGGGGAGGACAGAACAACAGGACGGGGGTAGAGGAAGAAGCGAGGTTGCGATAAGGCGAAGGAAAGGTGAGATTGCAGGAAGCCGTAAAAGAAAAAGGAAGTACAAGGAGGTCGAGCGGGCCAAGGAGGAAAGAAGGAAAAAGAAGAGGGTGGACATTAAGTGAGTGGACACATTTAGAAAACACTGAAAGCTGTTGCAGATTTTAAAAAAGTTCATATTTGTTGCACTGCTTTGATGTTTCCGTTCACACCAATACATATTTTTGATAAGGTGGCCAACTATCAACCATTATTAGGTCACCAAACGGACGTTTCTAAGCATCTACAGTTTAGGTGATTCTTCGTGCCTTGTGTGAATAAATCTGTGAAGGTTTTTATTGGCAGTAATAAATACACAGTTCCTTCTACGCAAGGAGGAAATGTCAATCCAGTCTTTTGTCGGCCGATAAGCTTGATGATCATGTAACGAGTTCCCGCGGTAGCTCGGCTCCATTATGCCTTTTTCTTTCATCTTGCTCACAGTGCGGGAGCGCTGCGTGGTAACTGCACACTAAATGCTCCCATACATTGTTTGTGCTGTTGTGGGCTATTAATCAAATGAATCGTGATGCATTACCTCGTGGGTGGTACAAAAATAAATAAGAGCACATCCTGGGGCTCTGCCTGTGTGTCTTACTTTGGTTTTTAGTCATATAATGGATATAAAAGTCGTGGGATAGCGAGGGTGTTTGCACTAAAACTGAAAGACTGCTAATTTGTGAGTATTTTAGCTCTACTTGTTGGAAATGTATCACTTTTAGTGACTCAGTTACCACATGTACATTTGGAAAAATGTACATCCGTCTGTGGAGTCACACTTCGACTTGAGTGTTGGTACTTTGACAAGAATCTTCATTAGGTTTATTGACGTATGCGTATAGTAAGTGTGGCTCAGGAGCAGCAGCCCTTTTTAAATTCAGGAATGTCATTTTAGGTATTTTCTTTCTCACAAACAAGGACTGGGAGACGTTTTCAAAGATAGATGAGACATTTGGAAGAATAGAGCATAGGAGATAGGAGATAGGCTATAGGAAGGGGTAGGAAAGAAGCCGGCCAGGGGTCACATGGTTCATATCATTTCCTATGAGTATAATATGCTTTTTGTTATGTTAAACATATGACATCTCTGACTTTTCACTTCATAATAAGATTGCCTTCCACCATCAGTATTCCTTTCAACATACTATGCCTTCATCAGTCGGATGGCAGAAGAGAGATGAACAGGAAATACGTGAAGAGAAACGGGGAATGAGGTCTGGAGACGTTACGGCCCTGGACTTCCAGTCGTCTTCCTGTTATGACTTTTTTATGAATTCCTGATTGACTGAAATGTACCAATATGTTGTGTGACGGATCACTTTCTAGGCCGCCAAATGACTGTCACTGTTGCAATTGTATGAAACGTATGAGATTGAGCAGGCAGGTGGTTAAGTTGCAAATATATATTTTAAAAAAAAATAGATGGGAGCAGCTTCGGTTTGCAGCCTTAATAAAGCCATCTCTCTCTTTGTCTGCCATACGCGTTCATTCTGTCTCTGGGTCTCTCTGTCTGTCATTCTCTGAGGGTAGTTAAAGGATAATAAACCAGATAGTTGAAGGTCCGTATTGATTTCGGTGATGCTCCAGACAGATAGCCGTCTGAGAGGCTTATGTTCTGCACGGTGATAACGTTGCTCTCATCTGAGGCCAGAGATGTTGCACTCGAGGGTTGAACTCGTCCGCTGAATAGCTTTTCCCACATGTGCCTGGGTGAACTAGAAGCTTCGGCTCGATTTTGAAAAACAGAAAATAGCTTGACAGACATTGAGAGTTTAACGTGTGGCCTGCGATGCCGTACTGTAGTCGCTCATTAGCAGATGTAACAGGCACTGGAAGGGAGTGTGATTCCTCTGTCTTCCTCTGAAAGTGTTGCTGGGGCCCTGTCTACACGCTTTCACCAGGTCTCTCCCTCTATGTCTCACTTTTCTTCCCTTTTTGTCAACATGTATTCCACCCACTCCTCCTTCTCTAGCACCCCAGCCGTCTCTTCCAGCACCTCCTATTCTCTCTCTCGCTCGCTCTCTCTCTGCACTTGTGTTTCTCGAATGCGACTGAGACTCAACAATCGAGTGTTTTAAAACCTGAGTTGTGGCACTAAAAGTTGTCTCATTGTGTAAATGCTGTTGACAAAAATTCCGCCTCGGGTGTTAAATATGGACGTTGTGCGTCTGTGCCGTTTGACATTTGGGGAAAAGGAAAGGTTAGAGCTGAGAAGGAACGAGCAGAAATTATGTGATAATTGGATCTGTTTGGAAATGTGCTCCAAATATACACAGAATTGGGTTTAGGCACTTTCCTAAACTAAAATGAGAATAGAAATGACTTTCTGGAATTTATTTCATTTACATATTACTGCAAAACACATTTGGGTTTTGCATTAGACAAAAGAAGCCATTTTTATAATATATTTTTATTTTCTGATAATATATATATATATATCAATTAAATTAAATTATGTAATTTGCAACTTTATTTTTATAGCCCCATATCAAAAGTTTGTATAACAGTGGGCTGTACAATCTGCACATGACCCTCTATTCTATTTTAATTAAATGTAGCCTGGCAATCTGCATCCATTTTCGGAGGATTTAAACTTGTATTTTGGTGCATTGTTACCCGCTAAACTGCTGGGAAGAGAAACCCTCTCTCTCATCATCGCGTCCCAGGCTTTCTACCATTTAAGCGTTGAGTGTGTGTGTGTGATTGGGTCTCTGGTTTCAGGCTTTTAAGATGTTGCAGATAACACTTCTGTGCGACCATCCACTCAGGATACAGTTACTGTGTTTGTAGCAATGATTTATTCCCTGCGGAGTTCTGCTGAGGCTATTGAAACCAAAATGCTGTTTAGCATTTGCAGGAGAAGCGCACGCACGCACGCACACGCACACACACAGCCGCACACAGCCGCACACAGCCGCACGCACACACACTAACTATCGGGATGTTGCCTGAGGGAGCATTTTGCCTGGTGAAAAGCTCTTTATGTGTCGGAGAGTCTCCAACTGTCCCTCTGAGAGATGGGCCAACAGTTCAGGTTACAACTGGATGGCTCGACGATTGATGCGAACACACACGACTGAGCTCACTTGACATCAGAACTTAAAGAATAAATGACCAAAAGTCTTATAATGGAAATGAAATGTTGCACAAACCCAAACTAAGGGAAGGTGTTCTCCTGTAATCTTCAGACTGCCAAACATGGACCACTAAAAGCTGTGTGCCAGATGTGTAGGGTCATCGTCGGCTTCACGGGCTCCTCTGCCAGCAGCTACTGAATAGCAAGATATTAAGGGATGGTTGACTTGGGCACAGGTGGACCTTGTTGCCAGATTGCAGACAATGTTTGTTTCTTTCAGAGGCAAAGCTGCTTTGGTACCAGAAATAATCTCAGTAGTCGTGATAAAGCTCAATGGACTGCGCCAAATAACCATGGAAGAACTTTGGTAACTAACAAACGTGAATTCATGAGAAGAAACTCTGGGGAAAATATGTGCAGCATGACAGAATTAGCAAAGACCGATGTACAACACCGTGTACTTCCTAATATAGTAAACACCCCCCCCCCCCCCCCCCCTTTTCACCATCATGTTTTAAATCATTTTGGGTCTTTTTTTAATGATTTTGTCCTTTGATGTTTCATCTTCCGTTTTTAATATTTCATAACGTACAACAGTCGCAGCCAGCATTGCAACTAGCTCTGTGCACGTAAACATCAAAGAATGAGGTGTCTTCAAAAGAGGGATGTCTTATGGAGGCTGATGGCACCCAGCCGGTTTTACAACGCTGGCACAGTTTCTCTTGTGTTTATTAGGATGTCGTGTTGAAAACTGGACCAAAAATAAACAAACTTGCTCCATATTAAACGGTTGGATTTGTACTACTGTTCCTGAAATTGTATTGTGTCTTTTTTATCTTGTGTGTGTGTTTGCAGCACCGTCCCCGGTGAGTGTGGTGAGAAAAGGCATTACAGGGAAGAGCAGCATCTCTCTTTCTTGGGCAGAGCCGGACCGCCCCAACGGCATCATCCTGGAGTACGAGATCAAGTATTTTGAAAAGGTAAACATCATTTTGCTCCTTATATGAAGCTACATGTCTCTGTTCTTTGGCTGGCCTTGGGCATCCTGTGATTTCTGAGTATTATTCTAAATATCACATTATACAGAAGTTTACACCGATTGCATTGTATGCACAAGTGTATTTTGTATACTGCATGTATTATGTTCATCATATACTCATAACAATTTAGCTTTATTATTAAAACTTCACCTTCCTCGTAGTACCTTTTGACTTTAACATTAAGTCTAGATTGCATCCGTTAAGCCTCAATGACCCCTGTCGCCAATGGAGTTTTGCCTCATAACAGTGCCGTGCGCCACACATTCAACGTGTTAAATTGCTGGAAACGTGTTGACAAAGATTGTTCAAATTGCCCTCAGAAATGCAACTGAATATACATTCAATTTAGCTTGAAGTGTCTTTTATTATTCTTAAGTGGCCCTGAAAAGACTTTCATTTGACTGGGCGATAGCTGTGTGTGGTTTTTTATTTCCCCTCTTTATTTTCAAGTTGGATTTGGGTAGAGGCAGGAATTTGATACTTCTATACAGATCATTGTTCCTGTGCCCTTCCTCTTTTCTCTCTTTAGTCGTCTGTTGTCGTCTTTTCTGGGAAGGTCAGAATAAAGGTATACAGGAGAGCAGAGCAGGGTTTGTGGTCAGTGGTTAGCTAATGGCTTCTGGCTAATGGAGGGGGCATTTAGCTGTGTTTTTAAACCTGATGTGGTTACAGTTCAGAAACTGATACTTAGACACACACACACTTACACACTAGCACTCACACACGTACTACTATAGCTTAAAGGAAGGAAAGATCGGCCTTTTTCAGTCAAGATACCGATACCGGGGCTTTGTACCGAGTACTGGTCTGATGCCAGGGTTTGATTTAATATGCCGTATGCCTCACCGCGTGGAAGTGACTGAGATCCTTCTTTTATGTGTAAGGGCACAGCAGGCTTGACGTAAACATTGCTCTCCTAACTTTGTAAAGCAAAATGAACACAAAAAAAAGTATGAATCGTACACCAGCAACCTGATAAAGAATCCAACGGGGATTATAATTAAATTGTCAACCTTTTTAATGCAGCGACACTTGTGGTCCAAACGATAAACAGAAAATCAAAAAATATAGGTGGATAGGTGGACCCCTATATCTGATCCAGCGATTTTAATGAGTTTAATATCGGTGCATCCCCAGTAGCTTAGCCCAACAAATGTGCTAAAGAATGGGGCAAGAAGACTCGAAATGTTTAATATCTGCACCAACATCAAACCATCAACCCTCCTCCGTTTCTCCCACAGGAACAGGACTCCAGCTACACCATTATAAAATCCAAGGAGACCGAGATGGTGGTGGAAGGCCTGAAGCCCTCATCAGTCTACATCTTTCAGGTCAAACATGGGTTAAAACTAAACTAATAAATAGAAAAAGGCATTGATGAATAATGTGAGGACAAAAAAAAACACTTTAGTCTGAGACGAGAAGAGGTAAATAAGCAATTAAAAAGATGTCAAATGTGTGACACATGGGAATAAAAACAGTTTTGACTGTCTATGTGATTTATATATTTGCATTTGCTGCATTCCAGGTGCGAGCCAGGACCTCAGCAGGCTACGGCGCATTCAGTCGACGTTTTGAATTCCAGACCAGCCCTTACTGTGAGTACACCAGAGAGAGAGAATACAAGTTCAACATGTACATGACTCCCACCAGGTGGCAGTTGGGCTTTTGTGTGTGTGTGTGCGTGTGTGTGTGTGTGTGTGTGTGTGTGTGTGTGTGTGTGTGTGTGCTACTTGTGTCTAATCCCGCCCCTTCCTTTGGCAGTAACTGCGACCAGTGAGCGTGCTCAAGCTTCAATAGTCGCGGTGGCCATCACGTTGGCTCTGGTCCTCCTGGCGGTCGTCGCTGGATTCCTGCTCAGTGGACGGTGAGTCCTAAATACACACCTGGAGGAACACGGACGCAACCAGGGAACCATGATCTCTGTGTGCAGGTGTGAGCACATGCACTCGCGTTATATGCCCGCAGACGTCTTCCTTATCTGTCTAGTGGGCGCCTGTGGCTTATCCAGTCAACTCAAGATTGGTGGTTTCGGTCCTGTGAGCGCGTGTGGATGAGCGTTTAGATTAGACTCCGATGAGCAGGTTGGCATCTGGCCCTCCGCCATCACTGTTTGAGTATGTGTGGGAATGGGTGAACGTTGTAAAGTGCGTTGAGTGGTGGTGAGGCTAGGAAGGTGCTTTATAAATGCCATTTATATGCCAAAAGTCCATTCGCCACCTTTTCTGCTGTGAGAACTCGGGTGCTTAGCACAGCTGCAGCTCATTAAAGGAGACCCACCACGCTCAATGTCAGGTTCATGCTTGTCTTTTGGTTTTCTCCTAGAACGTGTCTACATGCTTTTTATTGTAAAACTTTTTCTTTTTTTTATTAATTTCTCTCAGTATCTGCATATGCCTGCATATTCCCTCCCCTGAGTTGAAGCGCTCTGTTTTAGCGCCTGTCTTTTTAATTAAGCCCGCCTCCCAAAACAAGCCCAGTTCCCTCTGAATCCTCAACGCTTCCGGTCTTCCTCATCTGCACAATCGCCATCTTCTCGGCATCACTACAGCAGGGGTCTCTCTCTTTCTCTCACTTTTTCTCTCTCTTCTTTTCGCTATTTTTCTCTCCCTCTAGCTCTGTGTGTGTGCGTGTGTGTGTGTGTGTGTGTGTGTGTGTGTGTGTCAACAGAGTTCAGCAGCACTTCTCCTGGTGACCTTATGGAAGTCCCGGCGGCTCCTTTAAAGGCACAGTTTCTTAACACTGGCAGTTTTCTTTGAATTGGGCGTTTTGATACTTTCACAATAAGTATATACTGCCTATAACTGCTTAATAATCAAAAAAAGACATGGACATTTCACTTTATACAATATGTGACATTTAAATGCTCTCCTACATGTCTGCAGTGACACCCCTCATCCTCTCATCTTTGGAGCAGGTCACATTTTTGGACGATGAGAATAATACGTTGCTCACTTCAGGGGAATAATGGCGAATACATGTTCCAAGCACAGAATGCAATTTATTCATTCTGATGAAAGAGGCTGCTCAGTGTGAAACCTGTGAATACAGTTATTATCCTTTTGTAAGGCACAGCGGTCATGAGCGTTTATGAACCTGTGGATAAATGTTGGCTCAGTCAGAGGATATCCACTTGTCCTCCTCTGTCCTATTGCTGACGAGCAAAAATGAGCAATATCAAATTTAATTTGTGACCCAGATATTGTTGTGTTGCAGTGCAGCACTATGGGATTAGATGCATGGCCTGAGGTTAGAGATTCGTAATGGGTCAGGAGGATTAAGGGTTTTAGGTTATGGCTTCAGCGACGATGCGCACAATCCAGTGGAATCTTTTGTCACAACTCAGATTTTACAGCAGCGTTTAGCACTCCTTACGTTACACACTGCATTAATGTTGGATCTGCAAGCCTCCGCTCTCACATGACCTTCACTTTATGGTGTCTTGTAATTGGTACCACCAATTGTATGATGTCCTTTTCACACATGCACACGCACTAGATGCATAAATGCAAATACAAGGGATGCTTTCAAACGCATGCAAAAGTAAATGTATTCAGCCCGCTGTTCTCATATGACCATCACAGACCCTCAAAAGTCTTTTATTTGTCCTGCAAAAGTTAATTAAACTCCATCTTTGCAAACCACATTCTACTGTGAGGTGTATCTAGTTAAGTTAATTAACCATTACGTCCAAACGCTTTTGCTGAACCATAATTAATACGGCTGAGGGCAGTTTTACGAGGGCCGCAGAATAAATTCATGCAGTTGCCGGACAGAACGATCGGATGGAGAGACAGTGGGGGCTCTGGTGAAGTTCAAGGATTAAAGAGCAAATCAGGAAGGAAACAGCGGTGATTTCGGGTCCAGCCTAAACGGGGATGAGGATCGCTCTGGTTTTCGTGTGGGGGAGGAGAGATGGAGGAATGCAAAATTTTCCAGCGATGGATTTGGAACACAAGCGCCGCAACCCCCTCTAACCACTGTATCCCCCTCCCCCCCCCTCCTCCCCTCTGCCTGACTGACCCTCCAGACTACATGTAGACGCAGCGCACATGTGTACACAGACGCGCATGCACGCGCATGCGTGTGCTGTACGCATGGGTTAACACACAGACGCACACATGTAGGAAGTTGGAGGGCCGGCTGGGCATGAGCGTGCCCAAACCCCTTGACTCAACAGATCTGGCAAAATAAGCAGCCTCGGGCACACACACACAGACACACACACACACACACACGCACACAGACAGACTCCCCTCCCCCAGACTATCCAGCTGTGTGCACCAAACCCCTCCAGTCAAGCCTGGCTGTCCTGTGGACATGACCCCTTGTGTGTTGTGGGCTTTTTGTGCATCTAAAACATTCAGGTTTTACAAGTCCAATAAAGTGGATCAATGCATTTCCCACTGAAAGTATAACATTTTTAATGTGAGTCTCTGTGTCCGCTCGGTCACTGCCATGCGTTCGCGTGTCAATTTTAATCTGGGTCATCTCTGATTATCTGATTATGATTATCTTGTCAAAATATTGAAATATGGAAGCTTTTGAGCTCACACCCAGACACGGATACGCATTCGCACAACAACAACAAATATAATACCGGTTTTGGTCTCTACAGGGATACACACAGGCAAGAGAGAAGGATATGATATGTCAGCAGACACAAGGCAGTGACTGAAGGAATGTATCGGGGCTTTCTTTGAAGATGGTATTATTTGAAAACTGCAATCCTTTTGCTAATGTCTAAAAAGGCTGTAAGTTTCCAGCATTTTCAGCAATGCTCTTCTAAAACCTTGAAATGTAAGTTAGCAGAACGTAGGAGGAAATAAAAAGCTTAGATCCAAGTGTTTGCTTTCATGTGTCTTTTATGGTATCTTTACTGGGATCTCTGTCTGGTACCCTTTTCTGTGTGTAAATGCCACTGCTCCCTCTTTGTTTAGATATACAGCAGATAAAATGTATAAGGGCGTACAGCATTTTTATGCTATCCTATACTATGAATTGAAAACGTTTGACTGGAACTGAGGTGTTGTCATTGTAGGTCCTCAGTATAAACCATTAACGCAAATATATTTAAGATGTATCTTAAAGCAAAAATGAAATGCCGTTACACGTGCACATATCAATACTGTGGCATGACATTGACTCCGATGCTCCCTCTCAGGCGGTGTGGCTACAGTAAAGCCAAGCAGGATCCCGAAGAGGAGAAGATGCACTTCCACAACGGTCACAGTAAGTTCACAAAGACCCAAACTCATTCCGTCTCCGTAAGTTCATCCACACTGTCCACTACATGTACAGTAGAGGGTTCAGACAGCGGCCATTTTTTGTTTTGTACGTGGAGCTATTCGTTAAATGACACAGCTACAGACCAACTCCACGGCAGCCGTGCTGGCAGAGGACACACAAAAGCTACGATGATTTATAGGCCGTGACAGCTTAATATATTTGGCCACATTTGTTGGCATCGCATCCTGCTGGCATCGGTAGCCGACCATGACGGGTTCATCGGCGCCAGAGAGCTCAGGGATGACTGTTGCCATCACGATTACATTGATTCTTGATTGATACTCATCATGCCTACAAAAAGCGCCTTAAAGAGTGTCTTGTTTCAGGGTAAATTAAAAGGGATGAATCATTATATTGTGTTCTCTATTTAGTTTTTTGTTGTCAGTCGATTTGAGTAGGAGTAAAGCTTCTCATGAAAGGTAGACTAACGATTAGGGCTATTGGAGCGTGTACTACATCACACCCATAACAATATTAAAAGGAATGCATTGTGCGTTTAATAATTCAGACCATTTTGTAGATTTTTTTTAGGAACAAATCAAGATGCTACTCGGCATTGACAAAAACATGTTGTCAATATTGCTGTAAAGCAATATTGCCTACAATGGCCTTTTGTTCAGTTAATATTATGCATGCATACATTCTGGATACAAGCCTGAATGAATGTTAGTGATGGTAAACGACATCTAAATGGTAATGATGCCATGCATGTGTGTCTGCAGTAAAGTTCCCGGGGGTGCGGACCTACATTGACCCCCTCACCTATGAGGATCCTAACCAGGCCGTGCATGAATTTGCCCAAGAGATTGATGTCTCGTTCATCTCCATTGAGAGGATCATCGGAGCTGGTGAGTCAACGCTGCGTGTGTGTGTGTGTGTGTGTGTGTGTGTGAGACACTAATTATTATTCTAAGCAGCAGTTTAGGGCTGATTTAGCCACAATAATGTCGCGCAGAATGTATTATGGTTAATTCTGAAGTGAGGTAATTCTTGAGTCAAGCATACTTTTAGTAAAAATACTCATCCTGTAACGGCTGAATTTAAACAATGCTGTCTTCATAGACTGTATAGTTCGGCCATCTCCATCTTGGTTTTTGGAACCAGAAGAAGAGAAAGCCAAGTAAAACCAGACACTGAATGGGGCATTTTAAGCCAACCAAAATGTCAACTTTCATTTATAACTGAAAAGTTCTAAGATGAAAACACGGACAACTCCAACATCGTGGTAGCAACCTGTCAATCACAAGGTAGCCACGCCCTAAATCATAACCTGCTTTATGGTCCATTTGACTCTGAATGGGGCCATCTTTTACTAAATAAGCATCACGCTGTATTGAAGAAGACTTGAAACGAGTGAATGAGACCATAAACTCATGTTTACAATGTTTACTGAGGGAATAAATCAACCGAGCAGTAGAGTCATTTTCTCACAGACTTCTGTACAACCAGACTTATATTTGCCTCCAGAGGAGTCGGATGGCCATGAGAGAGAATGCATTTAAAAGTCACATCGGCTTCACTTTTCAGACCCGTAGACAGCCGACCGGCTGTATTAAATCTTTTCTTCTACCTGCGAAAAAAACGCGTCATTGTACAAAAGCATGCTTACACTCATACTCAATTAAGCCAAGCACTGCTAGAAGATGACAGCTTGCACGGCTATGAATGGTGTTTGTGTCCTGCTGACAAACTATTTGCAACATTTGTGAGCCTCACAAGCGTTGTCGCTGTGCGGCAGCTTAACTTCAGTTGGACACTTCATTTAGATTCTATGTATCCATCTGTTGTGATGGAGAAAACTGAGCCCGAGTGTCAAAATGTGCTTGTATTGCAACTCTGATCCCGAGCAACATGAGAGCATTATTTCAATTGGTCGAGGTTTTAAATAACAGAAGAAGAACACAAATGCATCAGCTGTACACGGTTTGTTTCGTTGTTGCAGATCAAGGTCAGCTGAAATGTTAAGGCCACGGTCAAGCTCTGTCTCTTTTCCTCAGGGGAGTTCGGCGAGGTGTGCAGCGGACCGCTGAGGCTGCCGGGGAAAAGAGAGATCCAGGTTGCCATTAAGACCTTGAAGGCGGGCTACACCGAGCAGCAGAGACGCGACTTCCTGTGGGAGGCGTCGATCATGGGCCAGTTCAACCATCCAAATATCATCCGTCTGGAGGGCGTGGTGACCAAGAGTGAGTCACCAGCATGTCTGTTTCTAGTCAGACTTTGTCCTCTTTGGTTTTTGGTTGTGAGCCTAAGAATCCCTCTTCAGGATTTAGAACATATGTCCCAATGCAGATTACTGCGACTTCTCGTATGACGGTTGTACTGTGTACATATTTGGGAATCTCAAGCTAAACTTGTCAGACTCTGCTCTGATTTCTTCCGTTTATAAGCTGTACTTAGTCGGGGGGGGGGTTCATCCATCAGACCCAGCTGTTCTGCATCAGTCAGGTTTGGATGCGCTTCAACAGCTCCAACTGTGGTTCACCAAGCTCAGTTGTACTTTAAGTTGTACTTTTGAAATGACCTTTTCTCTGACATACTATTTATGTATCTATGTGATAAATATGGTAATAACTAAATGAAATGTGATTATAGTTCAGAAAGCTCCAACATTGTCATCCTGACTAGCTGAATCATCCGAAACGAACACAAACGAATGTGTGCCGTGCTTCTCGTGGTGAAGTTGTTTTCTCATATCTTGCTTCTCAGGCAAGCCGGTGATGATCATCACTGAATACATGGAGAATGGATCACTGGACACTTTCCTCAAGGTAGGACACAGGGGGACAAAGTGTGTGAAGAGAGGGGAATCTAGGGAGAAGGTAGTGAGTGATGGGAAGGAGACAGTGGATAAAGAGGAGGATTATGGGGGGTGGGAAAGAAAAGATGAGAAGGGTATATGGAAAAGCGCTGATTCTCAAGAATCAATTTTAAAACGAATTGTTTTCGCAGCATATTTGTGGTGTGTGTGTGTATGTATGAAAATGAAGTGGCGTCGGCTCTCAGACACAGATCCATGTTGGTCCGTGTCTGAGGTAATTGGCAAACGGGCACGGCTGGAGAGTCACCACTTGCTGATATGCCAATTTGGGAGGACAATTATCACAGGGGTGAAAAATTAAAAAAAAAAACATTTAATCCTTTTGGATAGGAAAATACATTTATGAGAGCTGTTTTTAAACTGTGGGAGAATATGTCCACCAAAAGCTATCATTATTCCAATTCAATACCTCATCGTTCTACACGTTCAAGCAGAAATGAAGTCGGGAAGAATATGTGATAGTCATGACTGTCTTTGGGAAGAATTAGCCTCTGTTGTGCACAATGTGTGACTGTGAAGACGTTGGCAGGTGTCAAGGGGAAAGCAAAGTTACTTTGTCACACGCTGAGGGCGGCGTAAGTATTCTTTCTCTCAGAGATTCTCGGAAACGACAATGAATTACACTGAATATTCGCAGGAGGCCGGTCCACATGGTGCAGACTTTGAAGTTACTCTATTATTTAAAAAAAAAATGTTTACTAGCCCGATTGCGAGACAGATCACTTTGCCAGAATATATGAAAGACATCTGAGCACTCGGGGCTGGAATCACGTCTGCATTGTCTAGACAATTTGGACTTCACTGAGTGGACAAGCTAGGCTTATAATGAAGGCTGGCAAACCTCTGAGTTAAGTGATCCCTCTCCAGAGCACTTACGTCTATTCACTAGTTGCAATGGCAAGATGCTCAGTTGGCGGACAAGGCTAAGTCCTGTGGAAAAAAAGAGGGTAAACTCCTGCAGCAGATGGCTAATGGTTGGAGATGAGAGAAATAAGGTCACGTGATTGCATGATGGAAACGGCTGCGATTATGGAAATTTGGGAAAAGTGAGAATAATGTGGCGCGGTGCTGGAAAGGCAATGCAGACTGGAAAGACCTGGACAAAGATGTCCTCAACCGGAATGTGTAGAGTGGGAGGACGCCGTGAGACTAAGGACAGAGGAAGGATGTGCTGCAGGGCCGTGGTCAGTGTGGAAGCTGCTGCCCATCGGGGAGCGATGCTACTGGATGGCAAAGGCAGGCAGAGGAGCGACCAGCAGGCGGAGCAGCCGGACAACCCTGTGAAGTAATTACATGGATGGCTGGTGCACTGAGGCTGGATGGAAATGACACAGGCCATGAGAGAAGCAGGGGCTGGACTGGCTCCAGGATTAAGGGTCACAGCTTTGGACAATGCAGCACAAGGCTCATAACTCTCATATTTAGCTCAACAGCTCATTTCAGATGGAAGTGGGATGGTTCTGCTGCTGCTGTGGATGGATGGATGGATGGCGTTATCATGCCGTTATTTAGACTCATTGAATTACCAGAAAACATGTCGTACATACTGTGATAAATATATGTATGAGTTGTGTGGCGAGTTAGAAG
Organism: Cyclopterus lumpus; assembly: GCF_009769545.1. Lineage (NCBI taxonomy): Eukaryota > Metazoa > Chordata > Actinopteri > Perciformes > Cyclopteridae > Cyclopterus > Cyclopterus lumpus. Next base: position 14,451,854 of record NC_046977.1, on the reverse strand, counting down.
GAAGGGAGCCTGACCTCTGCGGCCCAAAGCTGCATTAGCTGCATCTAGCATGACACACCCGATGCTCTGACAAAACTTGAGTTTCAATGTGGGTAATGTCACTGGTTTTGACGAGATACCTTATCTGTGGATCTGCGATTTTAAAGACCTTTTTTTTTTTTTTTAAGGTATTTTTGAGTAAATCAGTGGCATAGGTAGAGAGAGAACTCATTCTGTCCTTGGCAAAAAAAAAAGTTCTTTGCCCCATCATCATTCTTCCTTGGTTATTAAAAAGAGCTAATTGTCAACCTTGGGCGTGGAGTTTTAAAGGTCCCACGAGAGAAGGTTAAACCGGGGCTCGAAAGTGAGGAACAAGAATGTGGCCGTGGCTCGCTCGAGGGAGACGAGTCTCGGCTGGTGTCTGTAGGCACTGGTTTCATAAAACGTGGTGTGACTCTGAGTGCAGGGCGGCTCACATCTCTCTACAGGATTAGAGGAAGCCTTAATCATAGTTTGGGGGTTCAAAAGTGCACAGGTGATACCAAACGGCTATCACCGTTGCCATAACATGAAGGAAATTTGTTTTTTTTTAGAGATAAATTATTTGGAATTTATATTTCCAGGAAGGAGAAGCACCGACATAAAACTGAGTTCAAGTTGGATGTGCAGTGGTACTATAACTTGCAGTAATTGTGGCATTAATGGCTTTCATGCTACAAGGTAACTCGCAAGCTGCCGTTAACAGAATGCTGAGCTATCATTTTACAATGCAGAGGTCATACGCGTCCTCTATCTTCCGCCTCTTTATATAATTGTGCAGGTCGACCTGGTTTTGCAGTCTACACGCAGAAAGAAATTGAAGCACATTGATTCATTGCATTTTTCTAGTTTTTTTTTTAATATCAAACCAGGCGAGAACTCAATGAGCGTTACAGAACTAGAGCATAAACATATGATGCAGAAATCCAATGCAGTGAAGACACTTTGGATTTGGAGGAGCACTGCGTTGGCTACATGCTACGTAACTGAAAGTGCATACACAGCATCCAGTTTCAACAGCATTTATATTGGAGTGGACTGGCTGGCGGTTAACCAAGTCATACACGATTTAGTGTAAGTGTATTTGCCACATTGTTGATTTTAAATGTCATGTGATATTTTCCCTTTTCTTTTTTTTTTTCCTACACCCCCTCTGAATGTTGTCTGTTCACCAGTTCTCATAGAGCTAAATATTGACATGTCTTTTTCTTTGTGTGTCCCTTCATTTTCTTCAGAAAAACGATGGTCAGTTTACCGTCATCCAGCTGGTCGGTATGCTGCGTGGCATTGCGTCTGGAATGAGGTACACAGAGACGCGAACAAACGATCTATCACAGTACACGTCATTAGGGCTCCGTGGTTAGATTTAATCCTCCCATTTGTGTTGCTAAATGCAGATACCTGTCCGACATGGGCTACGTCCACCGGGACCTCGCAGCTCGTAACATCCTGGTCAACAGTAACCTTGTGTCTAAAGTGTCTGATTTCGGCCTGTCCCGAGTCCTGGAAGATGACCCGGAGGCGGCGTACACCACACGGGTAAGATTGGTCTTTTTTTATAGATGTACTGCAACTATTTTCTCCTTTTTTTTTTTTCTTTTCTTTTTTTTTTTTAATTGTCAAGTAATCGAGGCTCACAATTTCCTGGCCCCCAAGGTGACATCTGCAAAATGCTCAAAGATATGATTTAAAATGACATAAAACCGGATAAAAGCCGCAGAAATGTTCTTGTTGTTTCAGCACCACTGAGAGAGAGAGAAAGAGGAAACATAAACTAGAGGGCACACTGTCTTTGAGGACATTTGTGTGTGTGTTTGTGTGTGTGTGTCATATTGTGTTACATCAAACTTTGGATTTAGTTGAGAACTCTTATGTAAGAGACTCGCTCAAACCGAATACACACGCATACACCTGTGCACGCACGCACGCACGCACACTTACAGACGGCAGCAGGTTTTAAATTAAGCTGTGTGCCCCGGTCTGAGTGGCGTCCTGTCAGCCAGAGACTGGCTGCTTCCTGCAGGAAGAGGACCAATTAGTACTCCGCTCAGTCTCCGCAACACTCAATTAGCACCGAGTCTTGCTGCCTTAGTGCCAAGAATCCTGTCACTCACCTCTCACTGCCAGGCTCCATCTCTTCTCTCTCTTTCTCTCTTTCTCTTTCTCTTTCTCCTTCTCCCTCCCTCTCTGACAGCAGTGAGAATAACATAATTGACACCCTTAAAATAATCAGACCATGACACGTCCCGCTGCTGTGTTCATCAATACTGCATCGAGCTAATTTCACTGCTCATCAGCCGACAAACACATTTTCCTCTGGAACTCAGCGGTCGTCCTGTGAACTGTTCTATCTTTGCGGCGAAGGCGCGATAATGAAGATGAGGAAAACGAGCAGAGGAACGCCGAGCCCCCCAACAGTTAGGACAGGGGCTTTGTTCAAGGAAATGAAACTCTGTACGGTGAACTTGTTCATTAGTGTAATTGTAAGTTGGACCACATGCGGCACAAGTGTCTCAATTAAGGTCTGTTCTTAGTTTTTGAATGCCTGCTGATGTATTTATACACCGAGGGTCATTTGTACAAGTGTGGCACTAAGCTGTTGTCTTATTTATGTTCAGCACCACAACTAATTAAAGTCCCAATTCGAAGCTCGGTTACCTTTTTTTTTTTTTTTTTTAATCCAACCAGGTGTTTGCACTCTGTTGTGAAAGTTCTTGTATGTTGTCACAGGGCGGGAAGATTCCTATTCGCTGGACGGCTCCGGAGGCCATCGCCTACAGGAAGTTCACCTCGGCCAGCGACGTGTGGAGTTACGGGATTGTCATGTGGGAAGTGATGTCATACGGAGAGAGGCCATACTGGGAGATGTCCAATCAAGATGTAAGTTTGACGTCGTCTTGGAAACCGTGTGTGCACACGCTGTATGCATTTTGTAAGTTTGGATTTGTCCTGTTTTGAAGTGGAAGGTATGTTTTTGACCTTTTGGGTCATGCAGAGGAAGCCGGATCGTACAGCAGCCGTGCGTTGGCTAGAACGACTGGCAAAACAATCTCAACTCGAGGTCCATTTAGTAGTTGTTCTGGTGCTTTCAATAATGTCGCATGATCTTCGTCAGCAGGTGGAGTTTGCCATGGAATGATATTTATTCTGTTTTATTTAATAATAACCATACATCTTGGCTATTTCTTGACAATTTACTGATTTACAGGTGGTTATGTGGCGGAGTATTTCGTGGCCACATCCAATAACTTCCTGGAGTATGATTGTCTGGCAACAGAGCCAAAGAAAAATTCAGGATAATTAGTGACTTTTACATTTGTTACCATTTGACAAAGCCGAGCTAGCAGTCTCCTTCTCATCAGGTACCGATCTTCTCATCTATCTCTCCGCCAGAAAGAAAATAGGCGTATTTCCAAAATGTCCAAACTTTTAGCTTGAAGGAACTTGTAAGCAGCAGTTGAGAAACTGTTTCACCTGCAAGTTCAAAGGTCAAGAATGCATTTTGAACTCAAATTGTGACAGTCTTTCTTTGACCTTAGGGTTGCTTCATATCTTAATCATGCTAGATTTCTGATTACATGTATATTGATATTGGTTTCATATTTATCAATAATCCATTTATTTTGTAAATATTCTACTGTTTTAGAGCAAAAAGAACGTGGGACTTGTGTATGAGACTGCGATGAAGACGTAAAAGGAGAAAAATACAAAAATGTGAAACATAAATTGTTCCTGTCTGGAGGCTGAATGGAGGTTGGAATAAGGAAAGCTGTGCATGGACCTATTGTTCCGAATCTACTACTGCAAATTGTGGACAATGGGAATGAATAGCTTCAATGGAAACACACACAGAGACATTGCGGGATGTAGCCAAAAGGCATGCGTAAGCAAAAGAGTGAAACAGGTGAATACGCAGCGCTAAGCAGAAAAACCATGGCAGGGAGCATAGACTGAACACTCACTGAGGCTATCTGTACATCTCACAGTAGGCCGGAGGTTTTTAGAACACTTGTAAACAAAACACAGACATTTTCAGAGAGGAGAGAACGAAGCGTGTGTGCGTGTGCGTGTGTGTGTGTGTGTGTGTGTGTGTGTGTGTGTGTGTGGGAAAAGAGGAGGAGCGGCCAGCACCTACATTATCCTGCAGAGGCCATTTTAATGAGACCTGCCATCGCGTCACACGCCGATGGGAATGTCCCATTTGCCTCAGACGCACGCAGGCGAACATATGTGCGCACAGCCCTCAAGTGACCTCTTCACCCCCTGCTTCAGAGCCCTCCTTCCCTCCTTTTGGTTATTAGGCTGTCTGTCTCAGAGAAGTCTGGAGAGGGAGGGTGTGGGGAGGATGAGAGGAGAGAAGAAGACGTTTGATGTTTAATTGAAAGCGTTATGCTGGATTTTCTCTGATCTGTGCCAGGAAGTGCAGGCTTCTCGCACTCCTCTTTCTCTAAGCTCCCTCCTTCTGTTTCCCATTTCTCTCCCTCTTTGCCTCCTCACCGCTTCCTCTCGTGCTCCCGTTTGTCTCTCCAAAATGCAAACCCTGTCGGTATCGTCTCCTTTCCTGCTCTCTTTCTTTCGCCCACCTCGGCCTCTCATTTCCCCTCCTCTGATCTTTCCTCGCTGCCGGTCGGCCGCGTGTCGTTCCCCTCCGGCGCGCGGCAATGACTCGATGCCGCGCTCCACTCTTGGGTGCTTTTTTGCGAGCGTACGTGCGCTTTCAGGCGCGCACGTGTATTGAGGGTGCCTTCACGTCTTGTGTTTTGTGTGCGTTTGACACAAGCAAAGGCTGTCTGACAAATCCATTCCCTCCAGTGTCTAGCACTGGCAGAACTAGGCTGCTTTCAGACTGCTTTCCACTGCAGGGTCTAAGGAGAGAGTCGGGGTTTATTTAATAATCATCTAATTCAATCCACCCGCCCCCCATCCCCCCAAAAAAACATTTCTGTGATTCAGTGCTGCGTCTTGTTACTTGCGGAAATGATTAACTGGGCCGTGCAGCGTAACAAATGCACAAATTGTGTTTTTTATGATGTATTGCTTTGTCGATCCTCGCAGGGGGGGGTTCGTTGTTGCGCGCTACCTTCATGGAGGTTTGAGTGCGGGGTCGGATAGAGAGCAGGAGCATCCCCGGAGCAAACCTTTGGGTTCTGGAGATTTGCTCCGGAGATTTGGAAGTGAGACATTACTTCTGCTGAAGTTTATCGCAGTTGCGCTGTGAAGCAGTAATTGCATGTTCAGGCGTCAGACAAGTCGTGTCCTCTCCATTCCGTGGGAGGGAGTCTTCTTCCTCTTCAGACTTTGGACTTCGGACTTTGTCCACGCAGTAGATGTCGCACATTTGCCGTCTCTCTTTCCCAACCCTTTTTTTTTTTTTTTTTTTTCTCGGTCTATTGCCTCATTACTCCGTCTTAAAAATACACATTAGACAGCTGGTCGTCATTGTTTACTGTGCGGAGTCTTTTTGAACAAATCTAAAAACTGATCAGCATAATTTAAAATGAACTGCACACCTTAGATTCTGGAGTTTAACCGGGTGATAAATTGTTTTTGTCGCTCATGCCATCAAACTGTTTAATGCTCAGGATAAATCAGCTGGTGATCAGCTTTCCACATAACATTTCTGAATGAGGACAATGATGACCTTTTGACATCTGGATGGGAGATGATGGCTGGAGATTGCTGTACATTGAAAGTTAAAGCTAAAGGTGCTACATACAAGATTGGGGAGCATTTCAATTGCTTCTCAATGCTTCTTGGCTATGTCAAGAAGCAACTTCTACAATAGTTCTTTGCTGCTCTGTTAATGTTCTAGACATTACAAACGGTACCTTTTTTTAAAGAAGTCCAAGTCATCCTTTGGATGGGAGGTTTCACTGCTGTGGACGACTGGGTGTTACTCTCTCACTTCATCTCACTCCATCTTACTCCTTTTCTCAACATCCAAATGAAGGTAACTCATTTCTTAGCCGATCTCAACCTCCCTCTGTCTTTGTCCACCCCCGTCTGTCTGTCTGCAGGTGATAAAGGCAGTGGAGGAGAGCTATAGGTTGCCGGGTCCTATGGACTGCCCTGAGGCTCTCTACCACCTAATGATGGACTGTTGGCAGCGAGAGCGCAGCAGCCGCCCCAAGTTTGATGAGATTGTCTGTCTGCTGGACAAACTCATTCGCAATCCCAGCTCGTTAAAAAAACTGGTCAACTCCTCACACAGGTATGAGTTGATGGTGCATTTTCTTTTTAAGAAAGTCCCTTTTAAGAATTTAGTGTTGTTGTTTTGTTTTTTTTATACTCCATGCTAACACAAACATATATATTGTATGGTTTAAGCAGTCGATGGACAACTGATATATGAATATGAAGATATCCTTTCTTTTCAAAATGTTAACGTATTCCAATACTTTAGGGTTTGATTTTCACACCCGCTGCTCATAAAAGGCTACCAAATGTAATCGTGTGTTTACTTTCTTTCAGGAAGAGATACATGCCAGTTATTACATATATTATTTTCATCTTGTTTTACTTGACCTAATCATTCTTAAGGGACTTAAACCCAGCTCTGCAAGCTAATAGGCTATTCAGATGAAATAGAAACGGAGTTGTACTGAAATCTTGTGTAGCTGCGTAATTAAATCAGGATGGACAGACTAGATAACTGCTGCACGTCTGCAAAGTAGACGAGAGCAATAAATGAAAGTGGCTCGATTTTCCCGAAACCACACATTAGTCTGAATTGTATTCAGTGGGGGTATCTTTTGATTATCGTAACATTTGAATATTCAATTAGTATTTCCTCACCATGCACATGCATTGCATTAGTGTATAATGGCATGAAACGGCTATAAGCGTTAAGAAACAGAGATTTAGTCAGACGCCATCATTACCTGATTTTCTTTAATGAAATGAATGTGAAATCTGTCTGTTTTCCACTTACACACACACACACACACACACACACACACACAGTTACAAAGACATGCACGAATACGGTTAATAAATCAGTGGCATATCTAATGGCCCATGCAATAACATATGACAGTTAGCCAGATTAAAGGGACCCTAGTCCTTGTTCCACATAACACTCTTGTTCTAGCTACAGCGTGGAGAATAATGTTAGCTTGTTTAAAAGTGTGGAGAGTGAGCTGAATGACAAAGAGTTTTGAGTGGATAACATTTTCAGCTTTGCGTGATGATGCATGAATATCATAACGAAGCCTCGCTGGTGACTGTCTCGGCCTTTAAGCTCAGCCCCGGGCTTCAAAATGTAGCCCTTAATATTTCTTCTACTTTTGTCCTTTTATTTGGTGACTACTCTTTCTTTCCACCTCATCTGTCCCAGGGTTTCCAACCTGTTAGTGGAGCATGCCAGTGTAGAAGGGAACTGCAGCCCCCTGAGCCAGACCGTGGGGGAGTGGCTCGACTCCATCAAGATGGGCCGTTACACTGAGCTCTTCATGGAAGGAGGGTACTCTTCACTGGAGACAGTGACTCAGATGACATCAGAGTAAGGCCACTTCCACACACTCGCAAACATCAAGAAACCGTCCTCATTGTCCTCACTTTATATAAGGATCATTTATATAATCCTTCAAGTAAAAAAAAATGGACATGATCCAGACTCGAATGGCAACTATCAAATGCTCAATGCAGCACGTACAAAAACAACTCATCTTTCATTTCTACTTGCCGCGAAATGTTGTGAAGGTTGAAACTGGTGGAATGAGGATGCAGGATTTAGTACGAGGTTGCAAGAATGCTATAAAGTTCTAAAAAGCCTGCACCCGTTGCAGTCTATAAAGATAGATAGAGCTACAGAATATAAGTATGACTTATAACTCAAGGACCATCTAGAAACAACCATATCGGCCTAATGACATATTTTTAAATTGCTTTTATCTGGATGTCTACAACTAAACCTTGTGAGAATATAATATATTGAGTCTCTTAATTGCAAAAACAAAGCACTAAAACGTCCATAAAAATGGCATCAAAATGCAAGTTGTCTGAAACATTGTAAATAAACCTTTTTAAAGGAAACATTTTTAAGTACAGTGTTTGTTTGTCTTTTATCACTTGCATCATATATTTCTTTAATTGTTAGCACACTGCTTGTTAATATTGGGCCTGTTGTTGTTTCTCTGCTGTTTTTCAGGGATTTGCGAAGAGTTGGAGTGAACCTTGCTGGACATCAAAAAAAGATCATCACTAGTATTCAGGAGATGAGAGTCCATATGAACAACACCAATTCTACTGTAAAAATCTGATGGATATGTACAGGCATGCACACACACGCAAATGCACACATATGAACATACATATATGGACCTAGGAGTTGACGAAAAGACTTGCTGTTGGACCTAGAACGGCTTAGCACTTTCTACGGACAAAGAAGCCAAGTGTATATGGATCTAAGATGGACGATCCACATTTTTGTGGTTCTTGTGTTTGGAGTTTGCTTTTAGTGTCATTTGGGGATTTTTTGACATTGCAGCACTAAAACCAAACTGAACTGAGCCGAGTTGTGCTACATGAAGGAAAGATGATGGTGAGCTAGACTGAACTCCAAGTGAAGAGTTTTATTTCTAATTATTCTATTTGTGTGGATCTTGGGGATTGTGATATATCTGTGCCCTGTCTGGATTCTTTCAGATCAAACGTAAATCAGCAGGCTAAAACTTGTAACTTTAGTGATGTGACCCCGATGGATGTGAACAGGTTCTCTGGCAATTTCCACTGGAAGTGCAGCTCCATCACGAGTCATTGAACTGAACACCATTCTCAGGCGGGCGGGGGGGGGGTAATAATGGACCAAGAGCAACATGTTCATTAGTTTCAGTCTTTGCTTTGCCATGCTGATGGGCTTTTGGATTTAGTTGTTCTTGTCGCTGGCACGTCTTCATGCAACAAGACTGCAGCTATAACCCAGCTGTGCATCTCATGAAAGGTCCAGACTCGTATTCAGCATCATGTACTTCATTGTCTTCCAAAGCGACGCAAGACCAGACTCCACAATGCAACCTTCATCGGTTTAAAGAGGGGGACGTTTAAAATACAACAAAGTATCAAGGAACTCGTCTGGGTCTGGCTTCTTCCAGATGAGTTTGGGTCTTATTGAACCTCCAAAAGAAAAAGTGTGAAAAGATACAAAGCTTAAAGCATTATGGTAGCCTATAACTGCTCTTCTGGCTGAATGTATAGCACTACACAAAACACAACACTCGGTTGCCACATCATTCTATTGTGTTTGATATGAACATGCTGTTAAACAAGGATAGCATGTGATCAATCAGATCCTTAAAACCAGCTTCTGAATGAAGCTGTAGATTGTAAAAGATATTCAGCTGGCTATCCGTCATCTTTGCCCTGAACATCTGTAGCAATATCCACAAAGGTCTTGATGGTTTCCGACAGAACTCATTCAGCAATTAACTCCTAAACCATGAGGACTTGAAAATTGCTTCATATAACCGGATACTTTGCGCATGTTTGATGCCGGGCAACCTTCGTGTAGGTCCACACAGCTTCACTTGGAGTCAAAAAGATGTGTTTACTGAGATTCCACTGTAACCTTTGCTGAAACACCAATGGATCCTTCACCCAGATTCTGAAGAACCTTCATGCAGGCTTTACGTCAGAGATTCAAATGGACCAGTCACACAGGTTCCAATGGAAATATCGAATGTTAAAAGGTGGAATTCTGCTGGAACAACAGTAATGTAATTCCATGGGAATGCATGGATGGTACATTTGCTCATGTGATAACGGAACCGCCACAAAGATTCCAGTGGGACTGTTTACTAATATTCTAATAGAACCTTCACTCAGATTCTAACGGAATCTCTTCTAGGATTCCAATGCAGCCTTCACTCAAGAGTGCACTCAGATTTTCACGGAGCCTTCACTTAGAACCAACAACCTTCAGGTACCGCAGAAAACCCTCAACAATTTCTTCAGTTCACCATGCCGTAGAGTCTCTCTCCACCACAATAAACCTCACTTTAACAGGACTGCTGAAAATAAGGAGGCGATATTGATCAACTTGATAATCATCTATTTATTTATACTTGTTTAAAAAAAGTTAAAATCATGTAGACTGTTTGTTTGATCTTAATACTCTATTGGACTACTGAGCAGCTCTGCCTACATGTCTTTCATGTATATAATGTATGATATATTTAAAGCAGGGAGCATTGTTCTTCTGTCTACCATTATGTGGACAAGTTGGTATTGATCAAGCATCGCACGTTAGTAAATTGTAACAAATAGTCTAAATCAGCATCCCTGCTACTTAGACCATTGTCAGGTGGGGCAACCAGCACATCTGTCCCCATACAGAGGGTGCCCCCAAAGGTAAGCAGAATGAACAGATATTCATGTTATGTGGTTGGCGATTGTATTTCTTTTCAAGTTTTGGTACAAGACCTAGAAATATTTTCAGCGGCCCTAAATGAGACCACATTATTTACTCTGTTGTCTCTAAAAGCCAGAGGAGCATGCACAGGGATTGGAATATGAACTTCTGGTATGATTTAAATGTATACAATGATGTCAATGATCAAGCCCTTGCTTTACTTCTCTTTGGTATGGTATATTATACATTGCTACTCAGTGCTTTATTGCTTAAAATTGACAATTTTCACCATTGTGTTCACCTAAGCAGGAACTGAGTTCTGGCAATATATATATATATATATATATATATATATATATATATATATATATATATATATATATATATATATATATATCCTCTTTGCAGATGACATGCTAATATTTTCTTGCTGTGGCTAAAGAGTTGAAACAAAATGAGATTGTAAAGATAGTTTTATAAGAAGTGGTATCATTTGACTGTATGGAAAGCACACAAGAAGAATGTAAGGTTTTAAAGGGTTATTTCACTTTTTTAGAGGATATGTTTCGCATTTTTAAAACTCAAAACCGTCCGCTGAATTCCAGGGTAGTCAAAGCAAAAGGCCTCACTTGCGGCTTTTGAACTTTTCCGCCTGCTGATGAAGAATATACTTCTATATGGATACGCGTTTTTAAAAGTCGAAATGTTTTAACAGAGTGAAAGTTTGCTTGAAAGATAAATATCTGCAAAGTCTCTTTAGTCTACATATATCATTTTTTTTCAAGCAAGTCTTAGTCTCGTCTTCAAAACGGCAAACAACTTTTTGGCAGTAAAACATATGCAGTAGTAAGTAGACTATTGTGGCTATGCAGATCTTTAAGGTAGTGGGGGGTATGCATAAATAATACGGTGTACCTTTTATAATTGACAATATAAGACATGTACAGTGGAAGTAATTGTGCTGGGTGGTCTCCTCAGTCATGTGAATACCGCAGCATCTGATGAAGTTTCAAAGTGTTTTGATCCCACCCAAATTTCATCATATTCGATTTTTACAACCACCCTTTTCAACTTAATTTTCAACTTAAAACCTATGCCTGGGCCATGAACAATTGGTGAATAGTACACCCTTATAAGTGCCTCTCATCTTTCGAGCGCCATTTTTTTCCTCCCCTACCAAAATGCTATGCCCCAACTTTCTATGTATTTACTTTTTGCCAACAATATCTTGCGGCAATAAGAAGAATGTCACACAATGTGTATGTTGGAACTAATTTAATTTGCACTTTATAATACATTTTGTTTGACAAAAAATGTCTATAGGTGACTGACTTTCTAGTTTTTCCTATTGCTTTACTATTCAATTACTATAATTAATGAGTTCCCTTATGCTGAGTGTATCACTTCATATTCTCAATGCTTCCCATAGTATAACATTTGACCGTTAAGCACAAGGCATTGGTAATATTTTTAAAAACAAATCAAAGTAATATATATATATATTGAAAACTAAATCATCATTGACATAGAGCACCGCATTGTGTACGACACAAGGATCCACCTTCAGAACGTAACCACAGGGTTCAAGAGGAATCTGACGGTAAGCGGATGATATGACTTTGTGCAAGCGTCAATAGCACGAGCCCTTGATGTCCACAAACGTCAGACAGACATTTTGTCTCAATGTTTGTGGCATTATAGCATTCCCACTGCTAAGTGAAAGCAGGTATGGATTTGTTGTCTTCGCAAACAACCATACATATACGGTTTAGTTGATGGGTGGGTAACGCCCTTCGTTAATTCAAATGATTTATTCTCAGCGGTTTTGGAACGGCATGATTTTATCCTCGCCAAGCCATTTTCATTTAGCAGGAAGAAACCAAGCACGGCAAACCAGCAGAGACTTGTAAAGATGTATTGATGATGTAACCATGAACAAATCCACCATGCAGTGACGTTTTACACAGGGGCCACATTTTAAACTGTCAATTGACATTACGTAATACGTTTGATTCAATTTCTGAATAAACAACCTTGGTTGAAGAGGGTAATATAATTTCAATCAATATACACATGCATTTCCATAACAAGTTGTTGCATTTGTACTCGTTAAACTGAATTTAAGCAAATGTACAAAAGCAATACCTGATATTAATAGCAAAAACAATATAATATTTGCATACGCCATTGCGTGGGGATATAAACAACCATAAAAGCTTGCACATAATAGCTGACTGGTTTTAAGACATTTTCTGATTATGAAAAATAAGTGTCAGTGTCTTTTTTTAATAACCACAAGATCAAGGTGGGTGGGGTTATATCTGGGTCACAGTTTTAGTAATAACAGTCCTAATGTTTTCCTTGGACAATATAATTCTGTTTTTGACAGTCTGTTTGAGCATTTCCAACACTTCTGTCATGCAATGAGTAACTGAAAATAAAAAGTAATGGGCACAAGTAAGCCAAAAGTCCTGTTCCAAGTGTGTTTGGGATAAGCTTGAACTGATTTGACATATTTATCTGACGTGTCATGAAAACAGCCATGGACAAACATCACTCTTGGGGGGACAGGAACATTTGTGCTAAAAGTAAACTTTAAAATGCAAATTTATAGAGAAAAAAAGCTTATTTTAACAGTAACCCCACCCGCTTCACAACTGTATAGTTATCTTCTCAGGAAGTGGAAAATGTGTACATTTATTGGGACGTGGATGCATCGTCATGTCCAGCTTTCACTCGAAGTATCAACATACAAAAGCAGCTTTTGGTTATTAAGTTTTCCCAAGGTCAGAGGCAACGATCATCTTATCAGTTACTCACACATAAGGTTTTAAAGATCTGAATAACTGTTTTGTGAATCTTTTGAAAGCACAGTAACGATAAAATGGATGTGCTATTGGTTTGTCTTTGAGACTGTGTCATGTGTTATATTTGTGTTGATGTTTTTGTAGTGTGTTATCAAATTCTATATTTTTGCAATAAAACCTTTAAAAAAAAAAAATCAACTCTTATGGTAGGTGTCATTACAATGCTTTACAGGCTGGGCTGCTCCTTGATGCAACACATCCACAGGTAGGGTTAATTGATTATTGCTTTACTTTGTGTAAATAGTGCTGAAGGAATGAGTCCTAAAAACCTGGTAATGAGCATTTTTCCACTTTGGGTTCGTCAATGGCTTTATTGATGGGTTTTTTTCGTAGTTGCTTGAAATAAGGTCTGTGGTTAACAAAAGCTGAAGAGATTTTCACGTTTTGCTCGACAATATGAAATATGTCGCCCTTTTTTTCAGTAGGTTAGCTAACAAGTGGCTATATGAAACTACAAAACGTCATCAGGCCAACTGGTCTGCCTTTATAGCCTCATTGTTTATACTCGTGCAACTGTCGTGTAGTTCATCTATAGCCTAACATTGTTTATTTTCATTCTGCCGATTGCATTGGTGTTTTGTGAATATTATTATCTTGCACAACGTGTAAGTATCATAAACTTGTGTTTTCTGCAATAATCCGAAATACAATTTGGCTTTTTGTCGAGGGAACCAGTGCAATGCTAACTTCTGAGATTGGCCTACAGAAATGTATCATCCCTGCAACATTAGATTGCACCACTAGCGGTGTATAGAGTGGGTTTTATATCGGTTATATATGCAATCTCATCTTCTACTAATACCTGTCAAAACTGAAAGATTCACTACATTACATATTTAGTCATGCTAGTGGCTCTTTGGTCCAGACTGAAATATCACAACTATTTGCTGGATTTCCATTAAAGTTTGTAGAGACCTCCATTCTCTCCACAGGTTGAATTTACTCCAGACTTTGGTGGTCCCCTGACTTTGCATCTAGCGCCGCCAACAGGTCGTAATGTAAATATGTGGTTTATGAACAAGTACGCTTAGAAAAAAACAACATTATTTTCAAACGTGGGCGTACTTGATTTGGTGTTAACTAGCAAATGCTAACGTACCGAACTAAGATGGCAAAGATGTAAACATTATACCCGCTGAACAATACCACTTAGACACCCATGCATGTTCTGAGTTTGCCTCCATAAGTGGCCAATGTCGGCAAACAAAGGCTTCTCTTGCTTTTTGTAGCCTGGATTTACAGTCATCTTCTTTTGAACATATCTCAATTAGTAATGATATCTTTTATGGATGTAGCAGTGTGCATTGTTGTTTGTGATATTGCTGTTCATGTTACCCAATTAGTAGAGCAAACTACAAGCTGTGAACTTAATTGTAGATTGGTGTTTTGTCTGCATTTGTATCCCTTGTTGGTTTACATGTAATGAGCTATTTCAGGGATGAGAGTTAGCACCTCCAAATCTGAGGCCGTGGTGCTCTGCCGGAAACCGGCGGATTGCTCCCTCCAGATGGGGGCAAACTGCCTACCCCAAGCGAAGGAGTTCAAGTATCTCGGGGTCTTGTTCACGAGTGAGGGTAAGGTGGAGCGGAAGATCGACAGGCGGATCGGTGCGGCTGCAGCAGTAAAACAGGCGCTGTACCGGTCCGTCTTGGTGAAGAGGGAGCTGAGCCGGAAGGCAAAGCTCTCCATTTACTGGTCGGTCTACGTTCCAACCCTCACCTATGGTCACGAACTCTGGGTCGTGACCGAAAGAACGAGATCTCGGATACAAGCGGCCGAAATGAGCTTCCTCCGTAGGGTGGCCGGGCTCAGCCTTAGAGATAGGGTAAGGAGCTCGGACATCAGGGGGGAGCTTGGAGTCGAGTCGCTGCTCCTTCGTGTCCAAAGGAGTCAGCTGAGGTGGTTCGGGCATCTAGTCAGGATGCCTCCTGGACGCCTCCCATTAGAGGTTTTCCGGGCACGTCCTACTGGTAGGAGGCCCCGGGGAAGACCGAGGACACGCTGGAGGGATTATATCTCCCGGCTGGCCTTGGAACGCCTCGGGATCCCCCAGAATGAGCTGGAAAGTGTTGCGGGTGAGAGGGAGGCCTGGGTCGGCCTGCTGAACCTGCTGCCACCGCAACCCGACCCCGGATAAGCGGGTGATAATGGATGGATGGATGGATGGATGGAGCTATTTCAGCACAACAATGTAATTGCTAAAAGATGTTTCCAGGCGGCGCAATTAGACACATTTTATTGGTTGAAATGCCGATTGTCAAGGTAACAAGGGAGCTAGTTAGCAGTGTTTCTCTTTGTCAAGGTGCAGACTGAGAGGGAATGATATGTGAGACGGATGGATTGATGAACACGGAGGCCGTTTTTGATTGAAATTTAAATGAAATACTGCCCTAGTAAAGAAATCTCTTCCCCCCCCCCCCCCCAATGGCACGGCCCCCATCCATGTGCTGAGCTATTTGGTGAAAGTTATCGTCGACGGTGCTTCATGGCTGACGACACAATCCAGTAAACTACAGTTCATGGCTGGGTTATAGTGATATGAGCTGTGAGGCTCTGTAAAATGCAGTGTTTTAAAACCTGATGATGCAAGACTAGGCAATGATGTGTCTGTCTGATGCTTCAGCTGCTGATGTCAGCGACTCATGTTATTGTGTGTCGGCTCCAGAGCCTTGCTAACAATTAGCTTATCATATGCAAGAGTCATATGTATCTACAGAATGGGGTGAATGGTCATTATGGAGTAGTTGCTTGAAATCGTTATCACGTTGTTTTACAGTAGAAAACAATTTGCTTAGAATCCGTTTCAATTCACACATCTATTCATTATTTTGTGTTAACCTTGAATCAGGTGTGAAGGTGATGCAGTTCTTACATTGCTTAGGTAGTTTATATGTAAATATCTGTGTGTGTGTGTGTGTGTGTGTGCTTTGTAAAATCAAGGCTGTCTGATCTCTGGGGGAATCCATTGCCTGCACGGCTCAAGGTGATTATTACACTCGCACACTCATAAAGTGTATGAAGGTGAAATTAGCCATCACACCATCATCGTGGCTATTACCAAAAGCTCTGTATCAGCGGCTTCAAGAAAAGAGCTGCAGGGTGTGTGTGTGTGTGTGTACACGCGCCTGTCTGCACTGGGATTGCACTGGGGCCATATTCCCATCGGTGCTGACTGGGATTGTTCCTTGATGGGTGTCTGGTTTTGGGCGAGCCCGGCTGTCCCTCTGTCTGCACGTCTTCACATACCCGGCCCCTCGTGCTGGTCTGCCTCTCTCTGTTTTGACCGGTCCGACTGCTGCACGCCTGCACATCATCATTCGGTTTGTGACTACTCGGTCTTCATGTCTGGCTTTCTGCTTGCCTTTACGTCTCTGCCTCTTTCCGGTACCCCTGTCTATTACACTGTCGCCGTGTCAGAGTAAAGTCGGTTATCCCAGGGCACGATAAAGTAATTTTCTATTGAAGAGGTGTCAGTGGTCGAGGCGTCCCGAGGGTCATTTGAAAATCATTGCAGAGATGCCTCTTTTAATCATTATGAATGACCTTCAGCAGAACCGCAGCTGTCTGTAGGCGTAATGGTCCGGGTGGCTGGGAATCTATTGTTTTTTTTTTGCCAGTGTGTCAGAATGTAAGCATGTCTGGTGGTATAATAATGCATATCTCTGTCAGTATGTGCATCTACATGTGTGCCTGTGTTTGCATTTAATTGATGGATGAGGGTGGGCTTTGTATACAAAAAAATGTTTATAAGAAGTCCTGCAAAAAAGTACTTTGAAGTAAGTAAGAAGTGAGCATCTTTTATAGTAGGCTGGGTGTTAAAAATGGCAGTGGTGTTTTTAAGCAGACATAACCATATGTTGTTTGATTTTCTTTTTTTCAGGTACAAATTTCTCCCCTGAGTTAAAATAGTATCTGCTTGTTTTTGTGTGCTTCTATTCGTGTGATCATACTTGCCTATTCTGTAGATTACCGTTTAAAAAAAGGCCCGTACACCATAGAAATCTCAATTACAGAAAATGTCAATGCAATGTAAAGTGTTGTTCTTGTTTTCTTTTTCTTTACTCTTTAAACATGTTATGAATAAATGTGGCGGGTGTAACCATCCACGTGTTCTAGTTTCGGTAGGTTTTGGGAGCAGATATCGTTACTGATAAAGAAATGATCATTTCCTCTACTACAATTTAATAATAAAACATTATCCTCATACTCATGGTCATCTTATGTCCAGGTCCTGAGCCCTTAGCTGTCGAAATTGAATATTTGAAATCACTTCTCAGACAGGAGCTCAAGGTGCATGTGACCAGATATAGCCGCTTGCTTTTCTTTTTATCCTCTGTCTAGCAGCCATCCTTAACACCCATTAAACTGTTACAGGAGGTCTGACCCAGACCAAATAAGCTGCTGGTAAATAGCCTTATCCATTCTGCTACTGATCTGAGGAGCCTGCCATGAGAGGTCTGTGTGATGTCAAGTGGCTGGCAAGGACACACGTTTACACACAGAAACCTCAACAGCGGTAGCAGTCTGGCAGGTCTTTGTGTCGCACTGAAGATCTCTCTCTCTCTCCGCTCACAGTATCTGTCTCCTTCATACACCGGCCGCCAGAGGGACGTATTTGTCACTCGCCCAGATGTTTTTCCAAGGTCCTTTATTCGAAGCAGTCAATCATATGAGCAGAAATGTCCCTAATGTGAAGTCCCTTCGGCACAACGGCTCTGTGTGTGTGTGTGTGTGTGTGTGTGTGTGTGTGTGTGTGTGTGTGTGTGTGTGTGTGTGTGTGTGTGTGTGTGTGTGTGTGTGTGTGTGTGTGTGTGTGTGTGTGTGTGTGTGTGTGTGTGTGTGTGTGTGTGTGTGTGTGTGTGTGGAAGGTCCGTCAAGGTGAGATGAAAGTGCATTTGACCTGAGACACGGGGGGGTAATATATTTATAACAATTACAATAACTCGCACACAAGCATTTGAGTTGCTGTTTCTCTGGTCTAATGACTGTCACTCTGCGCACGCACACACACACACACACACACACACACACACACACACACACACACAGGGTTTTAAGTGACTTGGCACACACTCTTTGTTCCCATTTCCTCCATGAAACCAAGCATCTTTATCCGACACAATTTCATATGTGATTGTCTTGAATGCTCACAAAACCCATGTCCATGTTTAATCATCTGCGGCGACTTCATGAAAAAACGATGCACGTGCTGTGATGCAATATAAAAAATAAAACATTTAAAACAGTGCCAATATGTCAGATCTGTAAAATAAATAAATATTTCTTGTCATCCTGTCGTCAGACCATATTTGTGTATGTCACAAAAAAACAAAATTTAAAAAAAGCAGGAAAAGGATTTGAAGAGTTGTCCAGTGTGGTGTGCACTGCCTTATTTGGAGCTTGTTAGCCCCCTCAACCTCGCTCCATAATGAAGAGGCACTGCCTTCCCACTGAGCTGTCTCGTCTGATGATTATTTTGACATCACCCACTGAGGGGAGGGAGGGAGGGAGGGAGGGAATTGTCCCCCGGAGCGTCTGCTTGCCATACATTCTCCATAATCAGCCTCGTCATGCATGGGTAAGTGTGTGTGTGTGTGTGTGTGTGTCAGTGTGTCAGCCAGCCGCATTGGGGATAGCATGCCACTAATGGACCGCAGTCACTTAATGTTACAAAAATGCATGATTCAATTCAATCATGTAGCATTTACAGATGAAATTGTGAAACTCAACAAACACATTTTTTTTTTTTTTATGAACATCTAAAGGAAAGCTTTGTCGCTCTTTGACTGCTGCTTTAATTGCTTGTATTTAAAAGTGATATGCTGGCGTGCAAACTGTGTTAAGAGTAATATCACTTATCAATAACTGGGCTGGAGGCTAAATTAGTGATTTCTTGATCAGATTCTTTAAAACACTGCTGCGCTAACAGTTCACATGCACGGCCACATAACTTTGTGTATTAACCTTGTGATAAGGGAAATGTCAATTACCAATGACTGGTTTTCTTGCTATTTCTTTTTATATCAGATTCGGCCACATAACTTTGGCCATATAACTTTGTTTATTAAGCTTGTGATATCCCTCACAGTGGTGCTTGCACAATGCACCTACTCATAATGCTGACTGGGTTTCGCGTGTTGCATGCAAACCAGCAGCGACCCCCTGTGAAAGCACCCTGAGGGAGAGCAGTGCCAGATGTTTCTCAGTCGAAAAACATGTCACAACATTTTTTATTTGTTTAGTTTAAAATATCTTTATTAAATAACTTTATTTATTATTAAATAGTTAATAGACTGATCGTAATCATTTGGGGGATTCAGATCTGCATAAGTATGTTCAATTAATTCAATTCATGTTAGTTTGGATCCGTTCAGTTAAATGTGTAATTAGGTCGTATTCTGTTCATTAAAATTCAATCAGTTCCAATCTTTAAATAAGAAATCATTTGATCCCAGAAAGTGTCGGTACAGAAGATTGGCTAAGCATTAAAAAATATTCTAAATCAAAATGTATTCTGTAGTTTTTACATGAAAATGTGATTTCCTAGTCATATTACAGAAAAAGAAAGGACGCCCACTTTCTCTAGGACATGATATGAAAATGTGCGATTTTCCTCATATATCTATGAACTGGAGTTAATATCTGTAAATGTCTGTGAGAATCTCCCCATTTATCTTAATATCCACTGCGCTCTGCATAGACAAACTAATTACTGTGATGCATCACCTGGATAGTGTGTGTGTGTGTGTGTGTGTGTGTGTGTGTGTGTTTTTGAGCGTGTGACTATGTTCTTTCTAAGTCAGTCTCCCTTCATGTCTGTTGCATATTTGCAAGTATCCTGCTCAGCACCATATATTGTAATGCATCATATTATGTGTAATGAAGTGAGCCTCAGTCTCCTTGGAATTCCATGTAATGAATTTAAATTGTGATGTACGTTCACTGGCCAATGCACATTAATTGCCACTGCACAGAGGATTGTGATACTCTTGTAGCACAGGGAAAAAAAGTGTATGTGCGCAATTACTGTCTGCCGAGGAACTAGTCCTATTAAAAACTGTTGACGGGCACGTCTGTTGATCACCGTGAGAGACTTGCACACTGTCTCTAGTGGTTTATTTTAATTGCAATTTGTCAATGCTTTGAGCAGAACAAATGAAACTCCATTCCCCTCCGTTCTTTTGGGATGGTATTATTAACTGGAAATATGGCTCGTTCTGTAAAAGTATCTAACTAAAGATAAATGTGTGAACTGCTGCTGTAATGTGAGCCAAAATAAAGTAGAACAAATATATATTTATATTTGGCTGGACATCAGCACATTGCTCTCTTATAACATTGCCACTCACTCAACGGTTACCAAAAAAAGTATGCTGCAGAACTATAGATCATCTTTTATATTCTACACATTCTTCTTCCCGGCACCCAGTGATACCTAACCTGTATTGTTCATCCTCGAAAATGCTGACTCAGGTGGCATCACTTTATCAGACTTCATGCAACTCTTTCTGGAGTCACAAAGGCCTTAATACAGCTTTCATTTTTCATATTCTTTATGCAGAATAATCTGTAAATAGACTTTAAAAAAGCAATGAAATTCCCCTTCATGCTTGGCTGTAACTTGTTCAACCTCTGCGCTCCGCTTTTCTTTTTTTTAAAGAAAAAAGAAAAGCGTTCACATTCACATTTCAATGACGAGGATAGAAACATCTAAACAGTTTCTAGGAATGTTCAAAATGAAGGTGTTGGTGGAAATAAAATAGCCCGGTTGCTAATATGTATTTCGCCAATGCGAACATTTGCATTGATATATCATCACTGAGCATTAGCTGCCCGGGGTGACCTTTGCTTCAAAGGTAGCACTACAGTGTGTAATGAGTCATTAAGTCATGTTTCTAAAATGACGATTGATTCTGCTCCGCAGCGGCCGACAAAATGCACAGATGGAGATGTGAGAGAAGTATCGGTGAAGACAACCCCAGCAGACGACCAGCGATGAATCCCTTTGCTGTGCTTTCATCACTTTGTGCTCTTCTCTTAGAGAAAGCCCCCCGAGAGGTATTTTCTTCTTGTCAGAAAGAGAAAAAAAAATTCCTTTTGAATGGAGGAATTTGTCCGACTGGATAAAGACTGAATGATTGATGGAGACGGTTGAGACGAGAACCCTTCAGAGCAGATGTTTCACATGTCTTTCTGCTTTCACCATCCGTGTGGAGGAGAGGGAACAGGAAGTCGTGACTGCTTGACCTCATTTGGTGCAGTGGCTTACTCCGTCTCATGTTGTTGCGTTTTACTGGAGTCAAATTTTAAATGCGATTATTAAATACGTGTGTGTGTGTGTGTGTGAACCCATTCAGCTCAGTGTCAGACCTTCTGAAAGTGTATGCCGTAATACATTTAAGTCCATTAATGCCTGGGAATGAAACAGAAACCGTAAGAGGACACACACAAAAATATGAATGCCCAAACACACACACACACACACACAGAGTGCTGTATATCTCTGATAGCTTCTATTATCTAGGTCTCCCTCCTGGCTGCACATCAAACATGGATGAGCTCCAACCATAAAAGGCTCCATTTTCCTTTGATTTATACAAGGAATAAAAATCGGAAAGGTGAAAAGTCCAAACCATGCATATTTTATCAGCTCGCTGACACCAAAGGCAAGACGGAACAAATTTTAACATCGAGCAAAACTTAAAATAGACCATGATAGGACCAAGCCTTCTGACCTCATCCTGGATCAACAAAAACGTGTCTATATTGGCACAAATAAGTCCATCTTTAAAAAAAAAAAAATAGTGAAACACAACTGATTCTTTCAGAAATGGAACAAACAAGGTCCGTTTTGGGCTATTTAACGGGAATAAACACATGAAATTAATGTCTAGACAGCAATGTAAACAGGATATTTCACATCGAGATAATAGTTTTCTTGACACCGCAGAGATGGAGTGAACTGATTCTGCGTTAGCATCAAATACCAGCCCTCAGGGCCCAGTTTGTCCTATTCCTTGTTAAAAGACAGCGGTGATTACAGATCAGTACTCTGGCTATGCGAGACTTTATGTGTCCCGATAGCGTCTCCACTAATTGTGTGTGTGTGTGTGTGTGTGTGTGTGTGTGTGTGTGTGTGTGTGTGTGTGTGTGTGTGTGTGTGTGTGTGTGTGTGTGTGTGTGTGTGTGTGTGTGTGTGTGTGTGTGTGTGTGTGTGTGTGTGTGTGTGTGTGTGTGTGTGTGTGTGTGTGTGTGTGTCTGTGTGTGACATTTTCGCCAGATGTGCTGGAGAATAAATCTAGTGACATAATGATACAGTAGCTACATCTTATTACAAAGGAAATCTGAGAATCCGACTCACACAAATTTAGGGCAAGTATGTTTTGAAAATGTACACTTTGAACAAAAAATAATCCCATGGTGCACATTTGTTGTATCCAATTAATATAATTTTGCAACAAAAACAAAAGACATGGACGAAAGTCTAAAATACAGGAAATAGATTAAGCCCCACGTCATGTAATCCCCTGTATAATTCATAGTTTTATACATACTTAACGCTTTGGGTAAGGGCTCCCATATCATACAGATACCACCCAAATACAACATCACCCATTCAGACGCCTCACCTTTCTTTTTGTTAGTGTATCCCCTCTCCACCGATTCTCCCTCCATTACAACCATCAATCTGTACTGTACATCAATCTGCCCCTCCCCCCCATCCCCCTTTCTCTCCCTCCACCACTCTATCCATCCATAAATCGCTCCATACGTAGCCCCACTTTCCCGTCCTCATCTCGTCCTTCCTTCACTTTCCCCTCTCGTTCCCACTCCCCGTTTTCTCGCGTTCCCCCTTTTCTCCATCCATCCATCCCGTCTGAATAATGCAACGGCCACACAGCTGCAGAGCCATTGTCCCTGCTTCAATGTTAATGTTGTGTCCTTGTCACAATTATTGGGTCACTATCATCCATCACGGCTAATCATTGTCGTGCAGATACATGGACAAACAAAAGACATTACGGAGAACAAAGGCACATGTGTCGGGAACAAAGGCGCTCGTGGAGCAGAGAAACGTGTTGCGGTCCATGATGCTCGTGTGAAATTAAATGATGCCCTATGAAAAGGCGCAGCAGGCGCTTTATTTTTGGCTCTGTAACTGATCTGTCATATGTGAAATGTATCGTGGGTATAAATGTAAATGAATATGTTGGTAAGTGTTCAAGGACAAGTGCATCGATTATTTTCAAAGATGTTTTTTTTTAATCGAGAAAGATTTTCTTCAAATTTCAACAAATCACCGTTATGCTGAACATTTCGACATTTGGGGCTGCCGTTCAACGGTAAACCTAAATAATTGAATACGATTATAAATCAAAAAAGCATGTTTTCACACAAACACAGTTAGTTTTAGTTTTGTGTGCTGAGGATATACAATGTTTAAACTTGAAACATCTATTGGCAACCTAACAGAATGGGAGATCATGGAAATATATATATTTTTTTCTGCTACAATATTTTTTGAATATTTTCCCTGCATTTGCCAATTGGAGTGTGTCAGAACTCTCAGGACATCAGCAGGAAAAGCCATCACTCTCTAGCGTAGAGTGTCAATGTATTCACTATATTGTCAATTTATTCACTATATTGTCAATTTATTCACTATATTGTCAATGTATTCATTGTATTGTCCCCCCAAAAATTCCCCAATGAAACAAGAAATGTCATGTCCATTGCGTGACCACGACTTTCTGCTAAAATTCCCACAATGCAATGCATCACATCCCATTAGAGATGCGACTTGTCAGTGATAATGCAGTGACAATGGTGAGTAAGGGTCTGAAACCTCAAGCTCAGAGTATATGAATTAGTATAAGAAATTAGTGAATGAGTGAACAAAGATGTGATTTTGGAAACAAACCAAAACTACTTTTGGAAACCCCTAGAAGTTTAAGTTGAAAGTTGAAAAATATATTGTTTTTTTCATGATTTCTCCCTTAAATGCAAACGTTACCAGATTTTCATTCCTGATAATATAATCAATGCGATCTCACAGAAATATGACCTTAACAGCACTTTTAGGGTACAAAGCTAACGTTAAGCAACACAGTCTGTCTTTGGGTTAAAAGAACGTTGGTTATGAAACTTCTTAAATAACACATAACTGGGTTAAACAGGCAACCCACTTAGGCGGCCCACACAATTTGAAATTTAGTTTCAAATTGCCAGTCTCCTGGGTGAAAGTCCCGTGTTTGTACTTTTGTTTGTATCGTGCACCCATTTACCCCGACCTCCATCTATAAGTCTGATCCAAACATATTCTCATTGAACCTTGGAATTTGTTTGTCCACCACAACTAATTGACTTCAAATGTACATTGTTTCCGTGATGCTGGGCCATAACTTCAACACTTTACAAAGTGTGCTGATCGGAGGTTGTGATATTGTGTATGTATTTCCGTGAGATCAGGCTGAAATATGAATAAATGTGTCTCTTCTCGAATGGCTCATTTTTTCTGATGAAACAAATAATAAATTTTGCTTCCACCACAACAACAGAGGTGATTGGCAGGTCGCTCACCGTTATATGTTTTTGGTTTACTTTATGCGATGAGGAGCTTCAAAAACCCTTTCTCGGTGGCTAAAGGTTTTTGAAATGCAAAATTCATCTTTCTTGTATAGTATTGTAAGCAGCAGTCTTGTTATATGGAGTTGTTGTCATGGTGTAACGTGTAGTTCTGATCACCACAGTGGTTTGGCTTTGCTTCGGATTCAGAGATCTAAAGACCAGAGAATGATTGTGGTGGCTGACGGGTATTTTGTAGGATTATTGGTTTGATTTTTCATCAAACAAACATTTTACAGTGATGGACTCGGCTCGTATGGATCTGTACCGCTTCACTGTAGAATGTGTGATGGCGGGGGTTTGAAAGATGGGGGCTAATGGGGATTAGGTTAAACAGACCCATTAAAACATGAAAGCTTGTTGAATGCTGATGTGGGAGTATCAGACATCTCCTCTTCGAGACCCAGGGCTTTAGGGCATTGTGTGTGCACGCACGTGTGTGTGTGTGTGTGTGTGTGTGTGTGTGTGTGTGTGTGTGTGCGTGTTGCAAATGAATCAACAGTGATGAGAGCCGGCTGGTTTCTATTACCTATTTAATTATCCTCCATCAAACAAACAGGATAGCACCTTGAGATCACTTAGACCACTGCACACACACACACACACACACACACACGCACACACGCACACACGCACACCCTTGCACTGCGAGTCCTCAATAGTAGGGGGGTCACGTTTACTTTCTGTCATGTTAAATAAAGGAGAATCAAGGTCACCAAAGCCGAGAAAAACACAAATGCTTTCACAAATGAGCAAAGTCCTTTAATTAACCTGGTTCTCTGACCTTTTAAAGGAAGTAAAAACATCATAATAAAGGTAACAAATGAGGCCATTTAGTGGAGATGGTATCTTTTGATTTATCTCATTGAATTCAATGCTAATGGCCATTTTTAATGTCATTGGTTCAGGAACCGCGAGCTCGTGCTGCCATTGACTCAACGCCACCGAGGGTCAGCTCAAGCACCAGCGAAGCATCGTTTCTGCCGAGCAGTCCTTTGTCTGCTGACGCCATCTGACTGGGCATAAAAAGATAAAGCCGCTCTTGGAAATCAAAATATTTATACAGATGATTTTTTTTTCTTTTTTTTGCCATTGCCAAATCTAAAAAACAAGCCATTTGGATGCTGCAGCTGGGAAAGAGCAACACGGAGTCTGTGTCTGAGTGACAGCTGTGAGACATGTGTTACTGCTGGTGTCTGATTAGGCAGGGCGGTCTGTCCTCTGTCTCACTCTCTCTGGCGTGATTACATAACTGGCAGCGAAATCTCAGTGTGTGTACAGTATTTGCGCATTCGAAAGCAAGTTTTTTTGTGTATCGTGCGACTTGCGTAGTGTGACCTAGAAACGTCGAGCATTCTCTCACAGCTTCATTAGGGCATAAACCAAAAGTTCAGAATCTAGAACCTTAAAATGATCACCCTGTCAGCTCCCTGATACACCGTGTGCGTGTTTGTGTTGTGTGTCCTTTTGTGCAGTTGTTTGCCCACTTATTTTTCTAATGTGTTATGAGCTTCTCGCCGTTTTCTTCATGTTGGCCATCATTTATTTCCACTACCTGTTTCTCTCTGTCACTCTCATGCATGGGTTGCATGGGTCACACAAGAAAGAAACGTTCCTTCAGCCTGGAGACCGCTGCTGGTGCATGTTGATTTATTTGTCATGTAACCACCATACTTCAGTTATTTAAACCCCAAACCTCCACCTTTTCCTAAACCTTGGCTGTATGCATCTAACGTGCGGAAATTGACGCGTGCTGTTTGGACCTTCGTAGGAAAACGCACGAATAACGAGGAGTAACTTTTCCATATCACACGAACAAGTTGGATGAGGACACGTTGATAGAAACCAACATTCACCGTTGGAGAGAAACCGGAGACAGACGGCGGTTTCGCGTGTCCATCCACCCCGACTTCCTCCCTTTTGTAGATTCCGCGGCTCCAAAACAACACAACACTACTTCCTCTTTTGCTCCCGACAGACAAGAGTCATAATTTCTCCGCCCTCTAAACGGCCTCTTCACTTGAACATGTTGGCTTTTTTTTTTCGATATGGATACGAGTGACTAATTTTTGTTATTTTACTCGGGATGAAAGCCATATGCCGCAGTGTGTGTTGCCCTCGGGTCGCCATTACTGCGCGGAGGAAGCTTGTCGGGCTTGGAGATCACAGCTATGTGACGAATTCAGAAGGCTTCGTTGTTGCAATTGGAAACAAATTACCGCAGCTGCTGAATTCATGCATCCAAAGTCACCGACACTCCCAATAAGATGCATTGGGAAGGACAAAACTAAAGCGACACTTTATCGCTGGGGTTTTTACATGCATTCATCTTGTTGCAATCATCATCACATCATCATCATCATCATCATCATCATCACAGACTCACTTGTAATGTTGACTTTTTTTTATCACTGGAGCAGACATTTTTCCAACTCTGGAGGTGCACCAGATCCTCACAGTGCAGAAAAGGAACATGCTTTTTACCTCTGGAACTCTCTCCGCTGCAACTCAATAATAGAGATAAGGAAGGCAGTGCAGGAGCGTTATCAGTTCCGGGTCCTCCACACACAGGGCCACTGCAGCATTTCACTACCTCGCTTTCTCACTCGCCCTTCTCTCCCCCCCCCTTGCGTTGCCGAGTCCTGCCTCATCACCTCCCATCCCACTCCTCTGGTGTTCTCTCATCCCCCCCTCCCCGCCGCTGCATCCTCTCTCTCCCCCCCCCCCTCCCCTCTCTACCTCTCTTCCCCTCCTCCCCAAATGTCTGTCTTTTCGAAAACTGGAGCAACGTCTTAATCGAGGCTCGGAGACGTGACGGAAATTTCTAAGCAACCACGGCTCTGCAGTACAGACACACACACGCACACGCACACACGCACACACACACACACACACATTCTGCTTGGCAGCCAATTAACAGCCTGCGATCCAGCGCCAAAGGAATAACTGCATGCTGATGAGCTGGCGGCTCTACGTGTGTGTGTGTGTGTGTGTGTGTGTGTGTGTGTGTGTGTGTGTGTGTGTGTGCGTGTGTGAGTGAGTCTGTGTGTGTTTGTGATGAGCTGGTGGCCGTCAGAACCACTTACACAGATAGAAGGATATCTCTTTTATGTGTTTGGGGGGAGAGAGGGGGATTATGCCGCATTAAAAACCATCTTCGTGAGGGACAAACTAAGACAGGAACAAGGAAGTGTGTGTGTTTGTGTGTGTGTGTGTGTGTGTGTGTGTGTGTGTGAGTTTGATGCTGTCCCGCCTGTCTTCAATACATGTGTGTGTGTTTGTGCATACAAGCAGCATCATGAGAACAATGCGGATGATTTACATAGTCTAATCCACCTCCTCCTCATCCTTCCTCTATTTCCGTTATCTTTCGTTCTCCTCCACCTCCTCCTCCTCAATTCTAGCCTGCCTTCACTTTCGGGAGTTCATCCAAAGGTGAACGCCTGGAAAAAAGAAAAATAACTAAAAAAACTCATATATTCTCTTTTTGTGTCAAAAATACTGACACCAGCCTTCACACGATATCCCCGAGCAGCATAGCGCTGTGTTTGCCAGTCCAGGTTTGATCCTTTTTTCATATTTTTGGGGGGAGATAAAAAATGTGTTGAAAATAAGATTGTGGGTGAAAATCCTGCCTCCTGTGTTGTTGTTGCCCTAGTTTATTGCGCAGTCCTCTATATCAGTCTCCTCAGTACACCGGATGAATCCAATGCTGCCAGGTGAAAGGTGTAAACTACTATTACCAAGTGAAAATATATATATATATATATATATATATATATATATATATATATATAATATCACAATTACGCCAAGGTCAGCGAATAACTCATTCAAAAATAACTCATGTGTACAGTGTTTTACTTACTTTTTTCATTTAAATATTCCTTTTAAAGATAACACAAGTGCTATTTTACTTCTGTTTAACTTCCAGAAATCCAGATACGTCATATTTATTTGAATCAAATAGTGTTGTGTTTGATCTAAACCTAAACCAGCATGTGTGGTATAAATAATGAGTGGAAAGTGCAAATTACCAGTTACAGCGTTAATTAAAAGCTGTCGATGTGCATGTGAAACTTTTTTCATACGTTAGTAGAATGTTGATCTTTTGTTAAACTAGGCTGACAACTAGTGGAGGAAAGTGGCTGTGCTTTGGAGGATAGCACTGCTGGTAAATGTGTGCGTAAGGAAAGGCCACCATCTAGTGGATACATGGATATGAAAGAGGATCAGAGGAAATGATGTGCGGAACATAAAAATAGGTTTGGAAAGACTCATGCTGAGACATGAAACAAACATTGTGTTTCATCCGAGAGGCTCAAACGACTAAACATCGGCTCAAGAGGCTGTCTCTCGTGGATTCTGGTATTTCCTCTGAGGTAGCTGGTAGAACAATGTACAGGAGTCACCACATTTCCATTCAAATTAGTAGATGGATGATCTTCAACTCTAACAACCTTTCATTATGTTCCATCTTTGATAAACCAATTTTAAAAGCATGTATTTTGTATCTATTTGGAACGTAACCTGATGCAAAAAAATACATACAGCGACACACACACACACACTCAAAATTACACAAGAATGATGATTTATAAATATTAGAGAACGACATTGTCTTTATCCTTGTCATTATTAAATCATCCAATAAAGACACTATGGAACCAAATAACATCTCAAGTGTACATTTCACATATATTTTCTTCACTTGATGCTGTATTGCAAGTCAAATCCTAATTTGTACTAATAACATCATGCAGAAGATTATTTCTAACAGCAACATTCCTGATCGATCTGGAATGATCGGGTGACGGCCACAACTCAGAGTAACAGCACCCCCGAGTGGAGAGCTGTGGTAGTGACAGGAAAGTTCC
The DNA here is from genome assembly GCF_009769545.1 of Cyclopterus lumpus. NCBI lineage: Eukaryota > Metazoa > Chordata > Actinopteri > Perciformes > Cyclopteridae > Cyclopterus > Cyclopterus lumpus. Next base: position 14,422,119 of record NC_046977.1, on the reverse strand, counting down.
TGAAGACTCTGGACCTCTTCCAGTTCGAGTATAACAGCTGGGGCAGTCCCACTGCAGAGACACACAACAACACAGAAGAGAAGACATGTTAACCAGAGGACTCAACACCAAAGGCTCACTGAAGATGCTGTGCTCTCATGGAGTCCAGTCTGCCCTCAGTCCATTGGGCTTCTCCCGACCTGTACGCAGTCTGTGGCCAGAGGTCAAACCTCTGCTCCAACAGCAGGATCTAGTGCAGAGAAAACCTACAAGAGCTCTGCAGCAGTCTGGAGCTGATGGGCAAACTTCACCACGGGATCCTGGTGGAGACGGAGCCTTTATAAACCAGTGTGGCCCTGAAGCCGGCCCCCTACCAGCTGGGGAGAGAGGGAGAGGGAGAGGGAAAGGGAGAGGGAGAGCACTTTGGCCTGACCCTGGACACTCAAGACTTTTCCCCAGAAGATGGATAGATAGATAGATAATTCATCCCCAGGGGTGAATTTGGTTGTAGCAGCAGCGAGCAAGGTTACAGAGTAAACATAAAACGTTAATGTTAAGTATGAAAAAATGCACAATATATATAATACAATAAAATAGCAGAGCAGGACATATTACATTTAAGAAAAAAATCATAATAAAGAAAATGACAATGAACAAAAATGCAAAGTGTATGTGAAAGCGGTGCAAGGTTTATTTATTGATGTTGTTCAATTTGAGGAGGATCTGGCCAGAGGTGGTTTATTATAAAGAAGAGCTGTCTGTCAGGCATGAGGGCCGCAAGCTGAGAGTCAGCGGGAAGACGGAGTAGAAGCAGAAGGACATGGAAATCTGCTACAGACGCCAGGACTTCAGACGGGAGTTTAATCTGCCTGAAGGGCCGAATCCTGAGGCTGTCATCTGCTACCTGGCTCCAGACGGGAAGCTCCACATCCAGGCAGCCAAAGCTCCATGTGAGGAGGAGGCTGAAAGAGAGAGAGAGAGCTGACGATCAGGAGGAGCTTGGAGGAGAAGACACAGCTGTGTGCGTGTGCGTGTGCTTGTGCGTGTGCGTGTGTGTGTGTCTGTGTGTTCACACACAAGGCAGCAGCACACAAGACAAACCTGAGAACATGGAGTCATCTGCATGTTGTTGAAGCCATGTATAAGTAAATGTGTTGAATGATAATTAGGTTGTCCTATTATTTGTTTGTGTTTTCAGGAATGTGCTGCATTTGCAGACGTTCAACACTAGATGTCACTCAAACTCGTGTTGTTTGATGTACCCAAATTGCAGAAATCATATACTTTCCATATCTCCAATTGTGTCTCACTTTGCTAGATACTAGTCTGGGTTTTATTCGTACAGTTTAAAATACTCATACTAGTAATCAAAGCAGAAGTAGTTCTTCTACTAGCAAGTGTATTTAAAATTGAGAAGCTTTTCCATGTAGCTTAGTTAAATGACATTGTAATTACGTCAACATGCATGTGTTCCCCTTGTCTCCAATACCTTGTTAGTGTTCGGCAGCTCAGTCATCTTCCAAGCACGTTACTCTGAAGCCTCTGTCTGCCTATTGGTACCACAATCAATGATAGACACCACATACTAATATGCTGTAATACAATAAAGAGAAGAAAAGAGAGGATTGCTGCTGAATAGTTCAGTGAGGACACACTCAGTATCTTATCTCTCTTCTCTTCTTGTTGGTGTTTTTCTGCCACAGCAGAACACATTCTCCCTGGACCAGACTCATCATCTGGGGTTTCACCTCCTATCTCCTCATCGTCTCCCAGCAGGGTAAACAAGATGTTTTTTGTAGTTTACTTTGTTTTATTGCACCTTTTAAAATATGTTTAATAGGTATTACTTTTATTGCTGGTAAATATAAGGAACATATTAATGGTTGCCTTATTCATCGTCAAAAAACATAATTTGCATCCAGATGTCATACCGCCCTGTAGAAATGTAAAGCAGTGCACTTCTACAGGGATCAAGGATAACATGGAACATAAAACACTCAACAGTCCAACAACTTTATTGTAATGCTACAGTCACAACTGTGGATTTCATAAGTGTGCTTATGGTAAACATGCAGTTAAATGTGATCACTGTGCTGGGTTTGCAATAAGCTGCGTGACGCTTTGCCTTCATTTTGACTCCACGTCTGCTTTCTTAACGATATATTATGGGAAGCAACCAACATGTGATTTGATAACACCATAAACAGCATCAATAAACGATGCTGTTCGATAAAGATATATTTTTAGAATATTTTTTTGTCATACTTTTTTTTAAATGTATTTAAATCCTTGAGGAGAGCAACAAATTTGTATTATTTGTCGTCCATCCCTTCCGAATAAAAGACAAAATTGACAACATTTTACAATTAATAGTCAATTAGATAAAATGACCAGGCATATTTAACAAGTAAGAGATAAGAAATTGTGGATTTCAGGCGTGAGAAACTGAGAGTGTAAAACAATGTACCCCTTTTAAAATCGGCAACATGTAAAATAAGTGATTTAATTGAAAAGTGACTTTTTTTTGTTGGTTAACACAATTATTCTATACATTGTATACTCCCTGGCTGAATGGTAACCCCTGACAAAGTCAAGCATTGTGATGAATTAGTACTGCAGTTACAAAATAATTAGAAAGGATTAGTTGCATTTGAAATGTTTGCCGGAGAGGAGGTGAGACATTTTAAAATGTGACCTGAGTTGGAACTTAAAGCAAAGAGGAGGAAAACACGAGGAGACACAAAGTAATTCATGTGAACAGTATTCTCTTCAAACAATATGAAACAACATGACAGTTATGTGTTTTTTATTGGGTATATAGTAATATAAAACTTTGAAGTTGAAAGGGTACAAATGCATTTTAAAAGTAGCATGTACGCGCCCTTATTGTGTAATGCCCTCATAATAAAAGTACACTTTGAGGTAGATCAGTCTCCGCCTCAGTGTGACGTCACCCTTCGGAGGAAACATAGTCTTGTGCACTTCACCGGGTTCTGCCTGCTTGAGAGGAAGATGCACTCTCAGTGTGTGCGTTTCCTAAACGAGTGTGGCGGCATCATTCATCCTGCACTCGAGGAGTCCTATTTGGCAGGCAAATGAGCCTCAGCAGTGACGTGGCAGACCCTGGAGCTGCTGCCACAGGGTCAGCATCTCGTTGGGACTCCGCCTGTGCACCAGCAGAACGGACCTGTAAGCACAGGGATTTCCCCTGTCCGTCTGTGGGAGATCAAAAGTTAAAAAGCCCGGGTGATGGCTCGGGGAGAGGCCCAGCCTGTGCAGGCACATGCCCAGATACACGTCGTCTATTGGGAAAAGGCGCACCCTCTCGGACACGTCTTTCAATCGCAATGCAAGTGAGCCAGAATACACCACCCCTCCTCCGCCGGCATACGGCGGGTACACGCCTTTGTAGAAACGCTCTGGGATGTAATATTTAGTGGACGGCTCACGGTTGGGCCTTGCGTTGTAGATCACGTCCCCCACAAACAAATCCAGCTCAGTTTTGTTCGTGTAGGCTTTCCACAGGTTGTGCTCCTCCCACTGCGTGTGCAGGTAATCCAGAAGGGCGCCTGTTCGAACAAAGACGTCGTCATCCCCTTTGAACACGAAGACGGCCGTGGGGCAGTACCGCTGCAGCCAATGCCAGAACAGCAAGTCCTTCAGGGTCAAGTTGAAGAAAGTGTCTTTGAAATCCCACTGCAGGATATCCCCGTATTTGTGGTTCTCGAGCTCCAGGAGGTTTCTGAGGTCCGGGTGAGGACCTGTACTTGAGTCCTGCCTTCCGAGGAGGAACACCGTGCGCACTAGTCCTCCCTTCTTGCTGCTTTCCCCCTTCACCAGGCCACTGTGTCCCCACGTTTCACGGATGGCCTGCCTGTTTTCAAAGTTCCCCACCTGGGATTTGATGGCCATGAGGAGCATGGGAGAATCCAAACCAAAGCTACTGTTCCTCCGACACATACCGGGTTGATTGATGAGTAGGGGGTACTCCATGCAGTGCATCGCCATTATAAATGCCCTCATTTGCTCTGGCAAGCTGTTAAAATCATGCATACGAGGGAGTGAACACTTGTGCGACATGCAGGCAGAAGAGCATTCATCTTCAATGTCTGGTAAAAGCTTAACTTTCGTCTCCCCCGGGGTCCCAGTCGCGTTTCCTCGCAGTATTGGGTTGTGCTGGCGGTCCCAAACATGCTGCAACTGGTTCCACAGTGCACTGTCCTCCAGACGGAGGTTCCAGAAAGGGCCAAGTGGGTGAGAGGCCAGGGCAGAGGAGTTAGCGGTACTCCCGGAGGCAATGTAGTGGAGGGTTATTTTTGGAGGCGTGTAGGAGATGGTGACGAATATGGACACCATGATGTAAATCAGAAGGTGGCTGGTCATCATGCAGGGGAGCAGGAACATGCAGAGCAGTCTGCTGTTGCATTTGCATAATTTGCCCATTGCCTGTTAGTGTACAAAATAACACATAAAGAGATTTATTTTTATTTAGTATCTACAAATCATATCAGAGAACACATTTAAAGTGCACTCATCGCAGACTGAACCACTGCAGCGGCGCTGGTGTACCTGGGATATATCTCTTTATAGCTAACACGGCAGGTAACCCTCTGGAGTTTCTGTCTCCTTGGTGATGGTCCAGTGAGAGTTATTATCTGCTCTTGTCTACACACTCCGAGCATCAACCCATGCCTACCTGCTGATAGGCATACAGCCCCTGAAGACGCAGTGTGGTTTAATAAGAATGTAGTGGATTGACTTACATTATTAATTTGGATTTATTAAGGGTTTGTTAGGGCTTTGTGTGCCCTACATCTATTTACCCCTTTTTTTCTAAATTATCTAATTCACCTGCAAAGTCTCCAACACACTGCCTTTTTACCACATCAACTTGAATTTCAATATATGGAGTCTACACAGACAATTACTTTTAAAGACAATGAATTTAAGACAAAGCAAAACAATACTCACAAGTGCTTCTGATCGTCAAGCCGACTGAGATTTGAATAAAAGACACAGTGAATTGTGGTGTCCACCTTTTGTTGTCGTCGTGTTTTCATCCGGCTTGGTTAGAGTGCTGTTATAGCGTATGGCATCTATAGGTCTGTCGCGCATCATTTATGTCCGTAACGATTAAGGAAAACGACGGACATCCTTTAAGTCGAACACCGGCGTCCTCTTACCGCAGTACAGCCGCAGCTGAGCAACAGGTCCCCAGGTAGCTGTGCGCACTGAGCATGCGCCTCTTTGGGCTCCTTATCATCAGGACAATACTCACAGGATTAACGCAGGCTGCGATATCAATGCTGACAAAAGAACGATTTAAACTCAGGGCATCTGGAAATGATTTATCTCCACAGAAATATGATTTGACTTGATTTGCATGCAGGTGCTGCATGAGCGTTTTTTGTCGGCATATTTGCATGAATGATCAGCACTATGCCCGTCAATTGCTAATGGTTCAACATTTCTCCTACAAACACGAACAATAGACGGCTCTAAACATGATGCATATGTGCATGACGTTTTTAAGGGAAATGGCTAACGAAGAAATAGCATTTAAAACAGGGAACAATTTAATTAAAAAAATCTAAATAAACATTCAAAATGTAACAGGAAATAGGCTATAGTTTATATGTATACATTTCAGATTAGTGACCATTGACTATTCTGTTGCCTGCAAATCTACTATCATATCCGGAATATAAGGGCATCACGTGTTGGTACATAACGTAGTTTGTCATCATTAGGATAGTTTGCGTCATTTTAATAAATTGCTTTATGCTTTCCTGTAATGTCAACATGCAATACAAGTGTGTGAGCGTTACGGTGCAGAGGTGTTAAACCACAGGGATTTTTTTTATTTTAAAAAAAGGAAGCATTTTAAAGATAAGCGCATATTAGTTTGTTCTATCAATTAGATTTAATTGAAGAGCGTCACTATTATGCAACCGTGAAGAGGACAATCAAGGTACCCACTGATAAACATCCCCGACATACCTTCGTATACGAAAAGACACGTTTGACGGACGGAAACCCTCAGCCAATAGAACATACGTCTGGCAACAGGTTATCGGCTGAACTCCGGGAATAAGCCAATAGGGAGAGAGAAGAGGCGGGGCTTGCTGGCCTCTCGTCGCCGTTCGTGTTGTGTGACGTGCGAGGCGATACATGTTTGGTTGAGTTTTGAATGAGGGGCCATCATCCCGGCAGGCTCAGAGGTGGAAAATACAGTTTAAAGTCTCTCTGGATGCATTTAAGATGAACAAGCGTCCGACAGGTGACCCGAACGACTGTTCGTCGCCCTTTCATCTTCTCGTCGGGTAAGTGTGCTTTCGACAATGGCGCGGGTTTGATTCGCGAGGGACAACAACACACAGCAGACCTGTTTTATTTGTCTCACACAAAGTAGCAAGCTTGCTAGCGGATTTTTTCGTACTCTTTTTTTTTTTTTTTTCTTCTTTTTTTTTTGGAGGCGCGGGGAGGCGGAGAGGGGAGGGGAGGGAAGAGGAGGGGGGTGTTCAGTCATTTCGAGACAAAAGAAACCGGAATATTTTCACTGTATTTACAGCTCACAGCAAAAGACACCCAGGAGAGAAATCAACTCGTTTTTGTGTGTGTGTAGCTTGTCAAAGTCCACGCACGCTAGCAGTTTACTGGTGAATCGCCTTAGTCGCGTTAGCTTATTGTTCTCACCGTGTTGGTGTGTATGGTTTTGGAGAAGAAGTAGATGACCCAAACAGACAGTTTTCTCACACACGCACACAAAAAAACAAAAATGACGAGACGGCGCAGAGAAACGTTTCTTTATTTTTGCCCACAAGGCCCTAGTAGCCGTGGTCATCATTTCGAGTTGATATATATATATATATATATATATATATATATATATATATATATATATATATATATATATATATATATATATATATTTATTGTTCTTAACGGAACGACTTTCTGTTCAGTCGGAAAACGGTGTTTTGTCCCGGGGACACCCCATCAACAAAAGGTTGGAGGAGTTTTAAGCCCCCCCCCCCTCTCTCTCTTTGTGTAGACTATCAACATTTAGCAACCCGCTCCTACCTTTTTTTTCTCCTCAGTGATCCATTCTTTTTTGCTAAATAATCATTTTTGCAATGACCCCCAAATCAAGGTGACAACACCTAGCGTGTGTTATTCAAACAATTATGTTTTTTTCCCAGACTGCTTTTAATTCCGGCAACAAAGCTACCCCCACCACACACACACACACACACACACACACACACGCACACAAATAAATCTGTTATGTATCTGTGGCTCCTGATGGATAAGCATGCTTCAATGTTTATACAACACGAGCCACCACAGGTAGATTGTAGCTGATTCTTTCCAGGAGACTCGTTCTGAAAGCCACTCCAAGAGCAAGCAGTCCACGGGGTTAAGCCTGTGAAATTAATTCTTAGAAGGAGCTTGGACTTTCAGAGTACCATGCTAAGGACAGTTATCCCTTCCTCCCGCAACAGCTACATTGAGAACTCTGCATCACCGAGTGGTGCTGTCTGTGTTTTTATTCTTTTATTATTCCAGTCTAATTTATTAATAATAGTTTGCATTAATCTACATATAACACATGTGTTTTTGTTTTGAGATGACTGGGTGCATGGAGAGAAAAAATAAATAAAAAGAAGAAGACACATTTTCAATTTGATTTTAACAATTCAATTGGAGTATTCTCTGTAGGTCCTCCTGTGGCTTTGCTCCTCTGTCTGAGCATGTGTGTTTCCTCATTAGACAGGAAATTGGATCTCTCGGCAATACACCGATATTGGATACGGTTACACTTGCAAATCAGAGCTTGCACGTCAATGCCCAGAACAAACGGTCAAGTGTGTGTGTGATGTGAGCGACTATAGTGTTCCACATTTCACTAGCCTTTCTCAGCACAGTTACCTGTATGCATTTCAATTTCGGCGAGCTGCTCACCTGCTTCCAGACCAGGGGTTGAACACGGCCTGACACCGCTCCACTTGGGTGAACAGTGGTTTTAATGTAACGACAGGGTTTACTGCAGGATTAGAAAATGATTAGTTCAGGTATTGACATATAATTGTCCCCTCATACTTGTATTTCCTCTGTTCTCTTGCTTGAATGTATATTTTCTTCAACATATATATATATTTTTTATGGTTGACCAAAATCAAAAAAAAAAGACGCATGATCTTCCATACCCTCTTTGTTTGGCGCGAAATCGATAATTATTTAACTACCTTGAACGTTTTTGAGTTATTTGTGCAGAGCGACCGGCAGTATTAACAACGTATGAGAAGTTAAGTAACTGGAGCTGTGACTCACCCTCAGTTGTTGAGGTCATACTAAAGATAGAGTATTAAATAAACAGCATTTTCTATATGTACAAATACTGGCAAGATATTCAGTATGTAAGCGATCATTTCCCCATCAATAAAGGCGCCGTTAAAAATAGAGCTCTGCGTTAAAGGGATGTAAATTAGTTTACGTGGTTTTGCACAGTGACAAACATGTTTAGTACAAATGGGCGAGCTACAAACGTATAATGGCTCTAGGCTAAACAAAAAAAAATGCCATGAGCTTCTCGTGTGGGCATCATTTATGTTATCGTTAGGAGAAAATGTTATGTAATGAGTTAATGTGTCCTTTTCTCCTGTGTCCCATCTGTTTCTTATAGGTTTCTTTGGATGTACTCTTCTCACTCCCAACGTTTTGTGCTTTTGAAATGACGTTTCCCCAGACTCCTCAAGACCAATGTCTTAGTTCTGCTTGGATATAAATAACAAAGTACATATATATAGTTAAAAAAAGAAAATCTCCAGCAGGAATTCAGACAACAACCAGACAATCACCCTACTTCCCCTCTCCTTATTTCTCTTTACATGAGAAAGAGGGACATCAAAACTCGCTTAACACACACATACATAAACACACAAGCCACCATGTCCTCCATCCTTCCCTTCACTCCCCCGGTAGTGAAGCGCCTGCTGGGATGGAAGAAGACTTCAACGGGGAGCGGAGGCGCTGGGGGAGGCATTGGAGGAGTAGGGGAGCAGAACGGAGGAGGACAAGAGGATAAGTGGTGCGAAAAAGCTGTGAAGAGCCTGGTGAAGAAGCTAAAGAAGACCGGGCAGCTGGATGAGCTCGAGAAAGCCATCAGCACGCAGAACAGCAACACAAAGTGTGTCACCATACCCAGGTGAGACGAAGACACACACACACACACGCACACACCACACACACCCACACCTCTCTGTAGTTCTATGTTATTCTGTCTGTGTCTTGTCCACAGTTACGTACACAACATGGTCATTGACGCAGAGAATACTATGTGTTTCAAGATGTTTAGGTAAAGCATACATTGTCTCAACCATATGGTCTTGGTTATGGTACACACACACACACACACAATATGAGAAGACACAGTTTTTTTGTTGCACGTTTCCTGATCAATTGATGATCAAAAAAATGTTTTTTCTCGCACTAACACACTTCAAGTTGCGCTCACGGTCACACAAGCGCACAGTCCCTGTGCACTGGTATACCCCAATGCCACCAATACAGCCATCAGCACAGCGAAGTGTGTCAACACAGAAGAAAGTAAGAGGCAGGGTGATGGGCAATCACAGACTTGCAGAAAGAAAAGTTTCTGTTGCGTAACACCAGGTCCACTTCCTCAATCTGTTGTGCCATAGGTTAGTGAGGCAGCAGAAGTGAAACCTACTCGGGGGAGGGGGGGGGACAGATGTCTAACATATGTTGGCAACCAAACGTTGTGAACGTTGTTAGATCTCATTAAGACGTGTACATGCATTCCCATCGTGCGCAGCGTTGTTGACGGATTGCTCTATTCCGAGCAGTCACTGGAAGATGCAAACATTTAAAACAATGTTGTGGCAAAATAATTGCATTTAATCTATGTAAGTTAGTTTTTCAGTTTTGTGTGACATGATTAAAAGTTAAGAAAATGAATCCTAGTTTTGTTGCATCCCAGAACTGGATGTTTTTTCTATGTATTGAACTAGTTTTAGGTGTAAAACATTATTTTTCTCTGGTCAGAAATGTTCTTTGGCGCAAGAAACGTCGAGGAAAATGCTGATGTGCCTTAACTGATGGCACACGTTTGAGTAATGTGGTGGGATCGGTGCTCGACATCGGCTCCTCTCTGCTTTGAGAAGTACTCTATCTTAAAAAAAGCTACCGTAGCACATCTACTTGGAAGTAGAAACTGCAAGAAAAACTGGAAAAAGCTTGCATTAATTAGGTAGACTTACTGTGCAGTAAACAAAGTATTTATGTGACTGATTTAAAAAAAAAAAAAAAAAAAAAAAAAAGTATAACGAAGGTTGTTTGTTAACCTCTTCAACCTTCATATATATATATATATATATATATATATATATATATATATATATATATATATATATATATATATATATACACACACACACAACATAAAGCAGAAATAATGAAAGGCAGTCTTAATGCATTAAGATCTGGGCAGTTGTTTGATGTGAAGAGTTGTTTGTGAGAGTTTTCAAGAAGGAGCAAAGCCACGGCTTTTCATCCATTCCATCTCTACGTGCTCTTTCTTCTTTCCTTCGCAATAAAAAGTAATTTGACAGACTTGAAAGTCAACTTAGTTTGTGTAACTGTTTGCTTTCTGGAAACTTGCTGGACTTGCTTATATACTGTAGATACTGTAGAGCCTCAATGGTGGCAGGTCATGTGTCTGTCAGTGTAGATTGCTACCGTGTCGCATGACAAGGTGCATGAGCCAAGTCACCCAGACCAGGTGAAACCTTATCGCGACGAAGGTGGCAAAGTCAAGGGGGAGCCCCATGAGAAGCGTGTGATTAATGTCAATCAATCCACCGAGGGTCAGCAGAGACGGGAGATAACCGGGCTGCCCTGTGAAGATTTTATGAGCTTCCCCTTCTCTAATTTTCTTTCCGGTCTAACCTTTCTTTTTCTTCCCGGTGTCTTAGTTTTACAAAGTATTAATAATAGAATTTGTGCCCCGTTGCACGCCCACGTCAGTCACAGATTAGCTTACCTGGAAAGAAAGAAAGAGGCAATCAAAACCTAATTTATACCGGATGTTAGAATGTGATTTTGGTAAACCTGGTATGCGTGCGGTCAGACAACGATCGGATAGTGTCTTTGCATTTACAGCTTTTGTATTGACATCAATTCACCCACGCTTTGTGAAGAGGGTGAGAGGCCGGAGAGGTGGCAGGGAAAACAAACAGGCGTGGGGTTGGTAGAGGTGGCGTGTGTGTGTGTGTGTGTGTGTGTGTGTGTGTGTGTGTGTGTGTGTGTGTGTGTGTGTGTGTGTGTGTGTGTGTGTGTGTGTGTGTGTGTGTGTGTGTGTCTGTGTGTGCTTGTGTGTGTTTACTTTTCCATGAAAGGGTTCAGCCTCCCCTTTTCATGACTACAGTGATATCAGAGCGGGATGTTCCCGATGGGTGGATAGTTTCTCAGCAATGCACTCTGCATGGACTGCCAGCTGAGGTCGGGGAGAACTAATCACGTTGCAGTCTTAATGCACGCTGAGTAGATTTACACATGCTGCTTTGTACGGCCTAATATCAAATGTATAGAAAGTCTAAAGTATCGATCCAAGGTGTGTGTGTGTGTGTGTGTGTGTGTGTGTGTGTGTGTGTGTGTGTGTGTGTGTGTGTGTGTGTGTGTGTGTGTGTGTGTGTGTGTGTGTGTGTGTGTGTGTGTGTGTGTGTGTGTGTGTGTGTGTGTGTGTGTGTGTGTGTGTGTGTGTGTGTGTGTGTGTGTGTGTGTGTGTGTGTGTGTGTGTGTGTGTGTGTGTGTGTGTGTGTGTGTGTGTGTGTGTGTGTGTGTGTGTGTGTGTGTGTGTGTGTGTGTGTGTGTCTTCACTCTGAGGAATGTCGGCTTGGTAGCAGCTCCTGAAGTGGTGATGCTGGTTCTTGTGAGGCATTTGAATGAATGCCATTGGAGTCTTCAACCTCCAGAAGAGCGCATTTATTTGATTAACATTTTGCTTCATCTGAGGATTACAGGGTTTGGACCGTACCAAGAAATGTTATTTCTCTTATGAGTCACATCGCCTGCTTGTTTTGCGTGAGGTTTTCGTGTTTGGTGAATAAGGCAATTATTGGTACACAAACACAGTAAACACATGATGACGTGCTTTCTCTCCCTGGTTGGTGAGATGGTATTCTTGTGTTGACTTGATGCCGTAGGCCACAGTTAATACAAAGAGAGGTAGCCTTCCCTGTATAATCACACCGTAAACATTGGAATTAGTGAGTAAATAAATTGTCCTGGCTTATGAAGTTGACAGGTTATTTTTTTTCCTTCTGTTTTTTGGGCAGTGGAGGCTTTTCACAAGATGGCATGTGGAGGGTTTTGCTGATCTCTCTGTTTGAGTGGTTGCAGGAAGAAATACGACGCAGGAAGTGGGCAACAGCTTGAAGGAGTCTGGAGATAGGCACGGGAGATATAGCTTCTTGGGTTGTGGAGGACCCAAGAACGAGATAACGGTTTCATGTTTAGGTTTTTTCTGACTCTGGATGAAATCATCCCCATGGTGTTTTTTTTTTTTTGGAAATGATCTAGTTTAACCGATAATTTACGAGTCTAGCTTTTAATCTCCATGTCCACGGTGACTTTTGGGAAGACGGACAATGCGGGGCTTGTGCTGGTGACCTCTTTAGGTGAGAAAGGAAGAAGGCAAGACTTAATCTGTGTCTTGAGATGGTCCACGCGGGGTACTCTTTTGAGTGCGCTGATAAAGTGTCGATAAAGAAGGCCTTGCACAGACAGGCCTGGCAATTACCTTGCATCCGATAAGACAGCCGGATCTCCTCTACCCTCCTTTGTATCAACATGTTGAGGAAACTTACAAGTTGACGAACAGTCTGGTTGTGTGCTTTCTTCAGCCATAGACACACACACGTTGTGCTTGTATACACACGTTTGCGTTGCATCTCTTTTTTTCTGTCGTGACACATCTCGTACAGTCTATTAAACATCTTTTATTTCCTCATTCACATATTGTTGTTGTGTAGACGCATTGCACGTCACATGTTGTCTTAATAATAATACTGATGATCAGCAGAAATGTGAATCATGTGTACGTGATGGTATGTGCAATCAGGCAATGCAGGAAATCATTTATACTCAAAGCCTTTAAAAAAAACAAACATGTTTTTTGTTCTTTTTTAAAAACGAGTAAAATGATCAGACGTGCACGTTCACATAATGTGAGCAGGAAAAGAGTCTGGCATCGCGTTTCCCTCTAAACGTGTTAACATGCAGTCACAATTCAACCCTGTCTGAAGCCCCCTGCATCACCTGACTGCACCACATCACTGTCTGTCCAATTTGGATTAGTCCCATAATCACCTGTCATCCAGTTAGTGTCTCTTTTTGAAAAAACGCAAGGGAAGGGTCTTTTTTTTAATGTCCTCCCTTTGTGCCAATAAGAGACCAGCTGTACGTGTTTGTGATTTCATCCTAATGATTTGGAATGAAACGCCTCATGTTTACCATCTGTTTTATTTTATTTGTTATGCTTTTTGCACGTGTGTGTGTGTGTGTGTGTGTGTGTGTCTGTAGTAATTGCTCAGATCTATGGGGTCTAGGCTCAGGCCACAAGATAGAGCAGTGGGACTCTACAGGCATGTACGGATACCATGACCACAGCAGGTGAATATACTCACGCACTCAAACACACAACAATCGCCTTACATCTGGTCATTCATTCATTGACTGTTCATCTGTTTTTTTTCTGTAATCTGTAGTGTCACTACACACGTGTGTGTGCGTGTGTGTTTGTGTGTGGCCTTCTCTGTTTATTAAGATCACCGAAAGACTTTGAGACTATCTGTTACGTAATTGCCACTCATGATACAACCTTATCTTAAACTGCCATTTGTGTGTTTATGCTTTTTTTAAATATATATAAAAATAAGCATATACAGGCAATAAGGAAAAGTTGCGCTTTATTCAACTTGCAACCGCCAACATCTATTACAATAAGTAAATTATAGGCAAATCTGTCTTTGCAAGGTACTAGTTTCAAAATGCAATACTAATTGGCTCCCTCGAAACTGTGCTGATGAGTCTCACAAAATATACTTTAGTATAAACAGCCTCCTGATCTCAACTGGCTGGAGAGTTGGTGGTAACCCTCCCCTCCTGCAAAGACATGGGCACATTACTGAGCTTTGAGCTCTCCTCTCTCCCGACCTCCTCAGATCACTGGACGGGCGGCTCCAGGTGTCCCATCGCAAGGGCCTGCCCCACGTCATCTACTGCCGCTTGTGGAGATGGCCCGACCTCCACAGCCACCATGAGCTGAGGGCCATTGACTCCTGCCAGTTCGCCTTCAACCTCAAAAAGGATGAAGTGTGTGTCAATCCCTACCATTACCAGAGAGTGGAGACACCTGGTAATGATCCTTGAGAATTGAGTGTGTGTGTTTCCTGTGACACAGTTCTTATTCTCCTTGCACTGCTGGCTGAGATCGTCAAGGTGTCCTCTAGTAAGTCTATAATGACTGCAAGAGTTTGGAGTTGTTGCGGGTTTGTGTTGAGAAACCCCCACTCTAGTTGGGTTTGTTTATTAGTTGTCTGTGTTTTGGTCTTTGCATAAGAAGCAGAATGTTGTCCATTTTAATTATGACAATTTTGATCTGTATAGCAATATTCACACTTCTTTCTCTCGCCAGTGCTGCCTCCGGTGTTGGTGCCACGCCACACAGAGATTCTCACAGAGCTTCCTCCTCTCGACGACTTTACAAACTCCATCCCCGAAAACACCAACTTCCCTGTTGGCATAGACCCTCCTAATAACTATATACCAGGTCTGTATGCGGGGCATGGAGCAAACGCCTTGTTTTATTCTCTTCCTATCTTAGCTGCACCACTAGATGTGTATTCATGTACACGCATCACCTTTTTATGTTGACTTGCAGAGATCTCAGTCTTTCTGATCATGTGCATCAGTTTAAAATGTGTTCTTATTGCTCGTTTGTCTGGGTTGTTGTTGTTTTTACAGAGACTCCTCCACCTGGCTACATCAGTGAAGATGGAGAAAACAGCGACCAACTGATGAATCAAAGTATGGAATCAGGTAGGCCAGATGTGTTATTTTCCTCAGCCTAAAACTCAAAGCACTTTATTTTCTTGTGCTGACAAATGTACATTGTTGCAGCAGTGAACATAAACACTACAAACGGTACCAAATGGGCTTATGTAATGTCCATTCTTCTTTTCTTTCAGGCTCACCTGCAGAAATGTCACCCGGCGCCTTGTCACCTGTCAATCATGCCCTGGGTAAGGCTGCTCTTTATCAGTTCTTCTTTAATGTTATTGCAGGTTGATGCATCTCTGGAAAGTGAATTAATGTGTGATACATTGTTTGATTTGTTGTACAGCCACGCTACATCAACATTTGTCATGATGTAAAATGGGCCACAATCTTAGAATTTGTCGACAAATAAAGGTTTGGAAAATCTGTCAAACGGTTGGTGACGTGTAAAATGTTTTCCCCCCCTCGATTTTCTTGCAGACCTTCAGCCGGTTACCTACAGCGAACCCGCTTTCTGGTGCTCGATAGCCTACTATGAGCTGAACCAGCGCGTCGGAGAGACGTTCCACGCGTCACAGCCCTCGCTGACAGTCGATGGCTTCACCGACCCCTCCAACTCTGAACGCTTCTGTCTCGGGCTTCTCAGCAATGTGAACAGGAACGCAACAGTCGAAATGACAAGGAGACATATAGGTAAACACACGCCCTTCTACACACAGAGACGGGGAACACATCAGTTATTATTATCAGTCTGCTGATTGATTTGTTTGAGAAAAGTGAGTGGTATCTTTGCAGAGAAGGATACTTTTGGGAGGTCAAGGATCTGAGATGTCGAGGGTTTGGGAAAAGAAAGATTTAAAAATGAATTTGATTCAAGATATGCTGCCGAATAAACATGGTATTTTCTATAGCACGACATTTCTGAATTTGTCGTCTTCCCTTTCTTTGCCATCCCTTTTTGCATTAGGTCGCGGTGTGCGGTTGTACTACATCGGAGGGGAGGTGTTTGCCGAGTGCCTCAGCGACAGTGCCATTTTTGTCCAGAGTCCCAACTGCAACCAGCGATATGGTTGGCACCCTGCCACAGTCTGCAAGATACCACCAGGTTTGTGTGCAATAATACTGTTTCTTCCTTTTCCCCTTGAGCCAGGCGGATGCGACACAACTCACAAAAAACGCCGACATTTTGGCAAATCTATCTGGGAACTCAGCAAAGTATCTCTGCCTGCTATGGCGAACCTTCATGGTGCCAACTGTCTGGAGTGAGGAACACCTTGAGTTCTTCCACCTGGTATTAATGAAGTGAAGCTTGAGAAGGCGCAGCGACGCCCTCCACAGTGTGACAGTCTTTTCTCAGACTCTCACCCACACGCACTGACTCATCTTTGCCCATGCAACTTTGAACATTACATTCCTGGCCAAATGAGCAGTGTGAACAGTATCATTACTGAGGCACAGACACTCAGGGGTGGGGACTGGTGGAGAATAATCACCAACATGCAGCACACCCACACCTCACAACGCATATGCTCGGTGCTTCTAAGTTATGTCATGTAGCAAAACAAACATTGTCTAATCTGCAGTACATTTAAACGCTTTCAAAAAATACTCACCCCATCCTTATATTTTGTTTACTTTTTTTGCAGGCTGTAATCTGAAGATTTTTAACAACCAGGAGTTTGCTGCACTGCTGGCCCAGTCAGTCAATCAGGGATTTGAGGCAGTCTACCAACTAACCAGGATGTGCACCATCAGAATGAGCTTCGTCAAGGGCTGGGGAGCAGAGTACAGGTGTGTTTCTCTCTCTCTCTCTCTCTCTCTGTCTCTCTGTCTGTGTGTGTGTGTGTGTGTGTGTGTGTGTCTGTCTGTGTGTGTGAATGGAGGGTCGTCGGACCAGAAGCTTGCACAGTGAAGTCAATGAGTGTGTCCTCATGAAAGAGGTCATGCTGGAAGCTTGGGGACATGACGACTTGCAGGCTAAGCAGTGGCTACTGTTGGTGGTTGTTATAAATAATTTGATGGTGTGACACCGCTTCCTCCAGTTTAGGCGCCCTCCATGTCCTCATGTTTAGCACTGTCACTTGTTTGAAATTGATAAAATGGAAACAACGTTTACAATTTACTTCACCTAATCTGGCTGTTATAATTGCCGGTTTGACTGAAGCTCAACTTCTGGGTACTGTGGCTCTCAGGTCTGCCCTGTATTTAGAGGAAACGTTGCTGTTATTGCAATAAAAGGTTATTCACTTTATTATGCACAGGCAGGGGTCCTGCTTAAGTAAAACTACAAATCCTGGTGCAGCATCTTTGAAAAAAACCATAATAATAATAATAAAAGCACAAGCAATGATTGTGTGTCAGTAGTTGTAATCATTTTCAAAAGACTCGACATCCAAATCCAGCCCAGCCCTCAGATCTCAGCACGGCCCCAAACCATAATACCTGGCCCTAACAAGCAGTTCAGGTTTCACCCTCCGATCTTAAATCACAGCTGCCTGTGATCAAACAGATCAAACGTGACACGATAAAAACCTGACACCATTTCTTTTAACAAATGGTGCAAGTGTTTGGAACTTTAGTCTCGTCTCCCCCTCGACCTAACACAGGTACATGAATGCAGGTCTGTGTTTGCATATAAAGATGGGGGGGGGGGTGGGGGGGTGACAATGTTCATTATGTAAACAAGCCTTTGCGAGGTAAAAGGTTTGTTTGAGCTTTTGCATGCTATCATCTGCATTGCATGCGTATAATCGTCTCTGACATTTTACAACAAAAGGTGGAATACAATAGAGATTACACGGCATCTGTCTGCGTCCGTGTGTCTCTCCGGCCCTCCAATTGTCCATCCAGCAAACATCTGCTCTGCTCCTGGCTCTGCTCTGTGCACCGCCCTGCCAGGAGCCAGACGGCGGTGTTAGTGGGGGCTGTTTTGGCTTGTCGCCGTGTAACCCGGCTGGTTGGAAGTCAATGTCTCCGCTCTCTGTAGAGGCCGGGCCGAGCCTGGCAGGGCCACGGCGTAGTCTGCTGTGTTTGATCATCTGGTGAAACCTGGGCAATGCAAGGTCCCACTCACTTTTTGGATTATTATTTGTTGTAAATCTCTTTTGAGGAAAATGCTCTACCACTACTCCACACGTTTTAACAATAGTACTCCTACTACTTCTTGTATTGGGCTACTACTGTTTGTTTGTTTTTATTCTATATTTTAATGTATTTATTTTCAGTTAATAACTGGGATAAGAGAGTATGAATGTGTCTTGTCTATCCCTTTAGTGCTGAAAGAAAATATTAACATGTAATGTGATAGGTGAGATTGTCATTATCTACAAATACTACCAGGGTTGTGACGCACATTCTAATCAAGATATGCATAATACATATCATAACATATCATATGCCAGAACGCTTTGACTCAACAAGATGTTTTTTAACCTTTTCATGCTTCATTTCATTTTGATTATTTTTATTCCTACAGACGTCAGACAGTAACCAGCACTCCCTGTTGGATTGAGCTGCACCTCAACGGCCCCCTCCAGTGGTTGGATAAGGTGCTGACCCAGATGGGTTCCCCGTCGGTGCGGTGCTCCAGTATGTCCTAAACGGGGTTCTGCTGCGCAAAGTCACTCTGACATTTCACAACATTTGACCAGTAAGTCCTGAGGAAGACCACCGTGCAGTCTTAATCTGACACACCAACAACAACATTATCATGAAGAGTTTAAAAAAAGGATTACACAATGGACCTGGAGGATGACATCGCCGATGGACAATAGTGGAACGTTAACAACGATGTCACAGTGGGCCCGATTTTGGCTCCGTTGGATTAAAGTTAGGATTACATTCCAGTAATCATGGACCTGATAATTGAAACCACCCTGCAATATCAAACTGACGAGAGTGATGTCATTATGGACCAGACTGCATTCATGTTTATTTGACTGAGGTTCTTATCCAGAAGCGCAAAGCGGCACGGAGCTTAACTGTCCTGCTTCGGGGATTGAGCTCTCCAACCACTTTCCTTAGTTTTAGTGACCAAACTTCCATTCTATTTCTAGCTGAGATTCCCACTTTTCCTGCATTTCTCCTGATCGTCCCTGTGATGTCGTGATCACACACCCGACTACGCCGGACCGACGGTCTTCGCTCAGAAAGACCACCGGGAGGGCGCGTCGTCTCTTAATTCATATTACATACCCTGTCCTCACATGTACGTACACATCCACCAACACACAGGCGAACCGTTGCAGTTCTTGCGCCACTTAACTTTGCTACTTGTGACATAACGACAAGTCATTTGCTCTGCATGCGCGTTAAGTCGGTCGGTGCCGCTCGACCGTGAGTATGCAGCGGGGGTTTGATGTTTGAGCGAAGAATCGGAGCTGAAAAAAAGCTGCTAGCCGGCACCGATAACTGGAATGAGTCATTTTCACAGCGAGAGCATAGGACGCGTCCCTCCTCTGGAACGTCATACAATCATTCAACCTGTTTTCCGGCTGTAATAAAGACGCACAGAGTTAGCCACAGTTAACCCAACAATTTGCTCCGACTCGCACGCTCATACTCTCTTTCTCTCTTACATTCTCTTCATTAACTTTTTACTATTATATTGGCCTATTTATGAAGGAAAAGTTGTATGTTGGACTTGGAGACGTCGGTTGAAGACACGCACCCTATAAATGCAGTTCAAGAATCTCAATGTCGCCCCCTGCTGTCCAAAAGAGAAAACTATATAAACGCCCATCACTTAGAGGACGTAGAGTCCCTCTTGATTACATGCTTGAAATGACGCACGGTTTCCCCATTATTTACATTCTATTGATCGGAAGACGAGTCCTGCAGGGACTTAAAAATGTCTTCTGCACTGTACTTGCACTGCCCCCAAATGATGCACACTTGATATTGCTGTAAAAGAGCAAGATATGCTTTAAAATGTACAGTTGGCAATGTTAAAAAGCCCAATTTTAAATCGAGACAATTCCAAAAGATATCTTCCATATTTTTCAAAGAATGTTCACTATAAAGAGTTTTTCTTCCATATATTGCCTGAACTGGCTTATTAAAGAGTGTTCATTTGATTCGTAATAAAATGTCTTGCCCCCAATCTAAAAGCCAGCTGGTACCCACGTCGGTATTTAAGAGTCCAAATTGTTAGTATTCAAGCTTTAAGTATTTGAGGAGCTAGTTATACTACATGGCTATTATTTTCTTTACACAGTGTTTAAGCTACATTTTTGGATGTTCCCGTATTTTTTATATATGGATATATTTAAGATCTTCAAACCTTTTCTTCCCTTTTATTAGAATTCAGTATTTTTTTAGAATATGCCCTCCGTTCGAAAATGACCACAGCTTGACGATGAGTTATGAAGTATATACAAGAGGATTGAACACTTTAGTGATCATAAACACCATACTCTTTCCATCGAAACCTGATTTCTGGCTGCTAAAACGATGAACGTGGCCGGAGGACTTTTTTAAATCCATCAGCTGTTACAGCCGGTGTGAAAGTTTCTCTCCTTCCTCGTTCTCGTTCTCCAGCTCGATGGGTGTGACCCAAACTAAGATAGTGCTGTCCCAAAGACCGAGCGCACGTATTTACAATATGTCCTTTACACTGCAGATCCGCTGCGTCATAAACTTACCTGAAGTTTAAACTTTCCAATTTCCTTTTGGGGGTTTTGGTGACTTCCAACTTGTTAGGTTACAAATCAAGAAAAAAACAAACACGCATGCAAACTAAACTATAATTCAGACTTCTTTTCGAGATATTTGGATGTAATCCAGCAGCTGGGCTGCAGTAATATTTCCCATGAGCAGTTGGTATTCATTTTTAAAAGCTGACTTTTGGAAGGTGTATTTGTGGAAGTCTTTCTTGCTTTAGCGATGTAGGACGTTCCAACATGCAGTGTGAAAGCTGCGGCCAATCCAAACTCGGCACATGTTTTTACTTCTCATGACTCCTTATGCATGTATGGTTGCACACGCTTCAATTCCTGCGAGCGCGTTCATATATGCACACCTGATATTACGGCGTTCCAATGCGAGGCCTGGTTCCTCTTCAGCGTGTTCCTCTCGTGTGTCCCAGCGCATGAGCAGAACGTCGACAGTGAATATGTGGACCGTCTCGGCTCATACGTCACATTCCAGCTTTCTTTTCCTTTTCGGTGGTCTTAACTCGGTGCTCAGTAGTGCCAGCGTGCACACAAACCCGTTGACGTTTCCTGTTCGATCTCTACTGCAACATGTGGGGGAAATGTTGACTTTATTTTTGTACATTTCTTTTTAATTTTTTTTTTTTTAGAACTAGTTGTGGAAATCCAAATAAGGGTTTTTAACACGGGTTTTTAGTTTATCATACAACGGCTGAGATAAAAAGTCCTGGTGTTTAATCGTACATATTGTGACCATTATAAGATTAAATTGTAGAAATCGTGCGCGGCGAATCCTGAAGAATACTTTTGCTTTTTAAGGAAAACCTTTTTCTCCGTTCATCGAGCATTTTCCTGGGTCACATTTCTACCACCAGTTGGAGACCAGTTTGTCTGTTCGTATGTCCACCTGTCCGTCCTGTCGGTTTTGCTGGTCTTGTTTTTTGTTTTTTTTTTGGGGGGGGGGGGGGGGGGGGGGGGGGGTCTTTCATTTATTAGGGGAAAAAGTTGACTCGACTCTGCCGAGGAAATATATATATATAGTGTTACCTTTTTTCTTTTCTTGTTTTACGGTGGTTGTATCACTGTTTTAAAAAAACAAACAACAACACATATTTGTGTCTATGCAGTGGCGTCAAATAGTTTGGACGATGTATTCAAACACATTTCCTGATGGTTCGGTATGCTGTTTTATGCATATTACCAGGGTCCAACAAAAGCCTTTTGTATCAACTTTTTTTCCCTTCTTTTTAAACGAGTGCCACCCAAACATCGTACATCAACCAGCTGTCTCCGAATTCAGTTTTTGGAGATGGAAGATGAGCCCACATTTAGGTTTCATGTCGACCACAGCTGCACATTTCTAAAGGGTCAACGTCCCTATTTTACAGATTACATATTTTGGTTTTTATTTTTTCTTATTGTGATGACAATTGTGTATCCCCAAACACGCCTCTTCTTGAGAAGGGTTGCTGGTTGGAGAAAGTGAAGTTTCTACATGTCACTGGTGATGTTATTGTATAGTTGTACTTTAATTTGACCGTACATGCCGCTATCAGCGGAGCATATTCCATTAGACGACGAGCTGTTAGGATTTCTGTCTTCTTCAAACATTGATGACGATCTTCATATCGGCTTTCCATCTAGTCTACATATTCAATCAACTTCTTACAGTGTACACTAATAAAGCTGTTTTAATTCAACTGGAAATTGTGTCCTGTGTTGCAAATTCTGAAGTGGTGCGGTTATTAATAACTCAAAACGAAGCTCATGGGCTTAACTAGGCACAGTTTGAATATACTAATAATTGTGTTATTATATATTATTCAATGTTATTTATTAATTGGATCATGATACAATTATAATGATATGACAAATTACTTGTGTTTTAAGAATTCACTTTACAGTTTTAACACTTAAAAAAAAAAAAAAGTTGAGTAATAATACATTCTTTAAAGACACATAAAATGCAAGTGAAACTGGGGTTAACTTGTTATTTTGCATTAATGTTGCATTTATGTATGTAAAATTGACCATATATAATCAATATGTTTACAATAAATTCAGTCTTATATTGATCACATGTTCAAATGCAAATCTTTTCCTCAATTTTGATATTAAAGCTTCAACACATATCATATTTCATTTGTGTCCTTAAAGTAACTGAATGTATACAGTGGTCAAATGTATGTGGGTTAGGAGTGGGAGGAATATAGATTTGTTTGATATATATTGTGTTCACTTTTGTAATATATGGCCATGACCTCTGCCAATCCCAAAACAATGTTGTCCCCTAATGTTTTTCCACCAGGAGTAATTTTCAATATTTCATAGACTGTATAACATATTTGTATTATTGCATTTTAATATTCATAATGTAAAGACCATGTCGGCAAAATCCTAATTCAAGCACGCCTTTGTTTACTTTGTCTCACGTATACTAACGACGTGCAGGTAGGGGGCGTGGCCTACCAATGACTTGGGAACCACGTGAGGTAAGCAGGTGTCATAAATACCCACTGGCATAAACACAACAGAAAGTTACAGAGACAATTGTCACTACTTTACTAGATGTATTATTATATTATTATGAACATGTAACAGTCTTCTAAATGCATGACGCTTGCCAGCTAGCTGTGTGTTAGTGTCGAGGTGCACAACAACATTGTTAGACAGTTAAGACGTTAATAAGTATTACTATAGCTTCTCCTTTTCGTTTTAGACCCAAAAAGGAAGATTCAAGAAATACAATTGAATGCAGTTTATAAATCCACGTCACAACATTAAGTTATGGTTCATATTGTGCTCGTGGCGCTATATGCGATTCCCTCCGACCGCCAGCAGAGGGCGGTAGAAGCCCATCAATGGAAGACCTTCGAGCGAGAGTCCGTGTATTCATCAAGTTGAACCCGTTTGTATTGTTGTTCGCTTTGTAATCTCTACAACAAACTGAACCTCTTCTAATATTGTACGTCATATTCATATTTTTGTTCTTTTTTTTTTTTCAGTAGATGTTTATGTGTTTTTACATCAAGAAAAACTCAGTTTTGATACATCATAACTTGGTCTGTCTGTGAGGTTTGTGTCGGTCACAACCTGGAAATTAGGATTTTAAAGTTGCCTTTTTTTTCCTCCTTTTTTTTTTGGTAAGAAGTAGAAGTTGCATTTCAAAGCAGATTCAGCAAAGACAAATAACAGGAGTCTGAAAAAAAAAATCCAATCTTGCTTGAGCAATTATGTTTCCATTTTCCTTCACACGCACACGCACATTGGATCAAAACCCTGCAACGGTAATTGATGAATAACAAATAAATAAAATGCTAATTTCTCCCTCTGAATAATTTAGATTTGTTTACCATCAGCGAGTGGAGCCTCCGCCTCTCTCGCCTGTGCGCAGTGCAGCAGGCTACTTAGCACGGTTAAACATCTCGGAGACATTAAAACACATTAAAAACCAGCGCAGCTGAGAGGTTTTGGTGGCCCGAGAGTAGAACCCGCCTTTGAGAGCGAAGACGTGTGCGCGCGTTGTGCATTTACTTTATTTGCGTCAGGAGCGTGCACATTAGTCGGCCACATTTAACATTTAACATGTACCAAATTTAGCACAGAAAAAATGGCGCATTTTCATCTGAAGTCGCCGGATTCATTGAGTACTGCAAGTGTGTTGCTCCACTCGTGCTTTTAGATATTTTAATCGTTTTTTGTTTTGCGTGATGGTGCACATACATATACAGAGGCCTTGTGTGGGCCAAGTATGTTCCTGCCTGCCAGGGTGAGTGAGTACTCTTTCTAAGTGACCCGACTGTGCTCCATTACCAGAGCATCATTAAGCTGTTGTTGTTGGAGGCTCACCCTCCTTCCTTATGGTTGTTGGCCCTTGGATCTCATCCCTTCCCCCGAGTCCCATCGCAGCACCGAGCAGTAAGCATTTCCCAAACAAATTAATCCTACTTCCGGAGTGTACCTAAACTTTCCGGGAGTGTGTAATGTAGGCTGGTAATGGTGGCGGTCGTTCTCATCTCCCCGTGGTTTGCAGAACGGATTTCAGCTCATGTTTATGCTTCTGAATGGCCAGTTCATTCCTGTGACTGTGGCGTCCGCTTTATGGGCCGGGTATCGACCCGCCGGGCTGTAACCATGCTGTCTCTCATGCAGCGGTCCGCAAATGCAAAATGCTTTCCAATAACTGTGAGAGTAATTCAGGTTGGTAAATTACAGTCGGCGGCGTACTGTACATATTGCAACAGTGAGCTCACGCCAGCTTGTTAGGGCGTGTTATGGATTTCATGAGAACGTGAGGTTGGCCGGGTCAAATTTCTTTGCTCGTAAGCAAATGCTCCCGAAGAAGAGAATATTCTGTCGATATCACGTCGCGTTAAGAGTATATCGGAGTGTAATTATGGGCTTTGGTTGGCCTCTGTGTTAAAGAAATGACACTGTAACGGCTGTTTATAACAGTAAAGTTACATTAAACATTTAAACAGAATATTGCGTTCAAATAAATGTTTGATATTTTCTTCATTTTTTTTGCCCAGGATGTGTCTCCTCTTTTGACAAACAGTATATCGCTCATATTAAATCACATATTTCAGTAAAGATTCAAAATTCCACGCTCGATTACTAATGTGTTGGCTTCTTATCCGTTGCTATCCATCAATCCATTTGGCTTTATGTTTATGCCCATATATCGAAGGTATAAATCGCACCTGAAACTCACAGGGGAGGATAAAAAAATAAAATAAATACAATAAATATATAATAAAATTTAACTCTGCCGGTCTCACGTCTTTGATTCCTGCTGATGGCAATGTAGGTCCTGACATACGACCTGAGCGCTGACCCCAGACTGTCATCCATCATTAATATGACTTTTGTTTCTGATGTTGTGTTTGTGCCGTCTGACGTCCTGGGGTAAGGTTCCTCACATTTCACCTCCCTGACCTAAACCGTAGACGTGATGTGTGTGTGTGTGTGTGTGTGTGTGTATATACTCTCCTCTGTTGGTGTGTTTCTTTGCCGGACAAACTCTCTTTACTTGTTGGCTGCAGTTCGTAGAAAGGCACTTTGTGTGTGAGCGTGTGTTCGGGGGCCATAGGACCTGAAGAGGGGTAATCATGTATAAGTTATGTCAACTAATTAAGACTGGGCCCTAACCTATGGCTGACCCCGAGGAAATAACAATGCGCCATCGAAAAGGCTTTGTACCTGTGGCCTCTTGGCCACACCGGAGTGTTGGATGTCCTGTGTGTGTGTGTGCTCTGGCTGGCTGGTGGTGCAGGGCTACCTTGATCTGGTAACTGGAGCACGAGGAGAGAAGAAACGAGAGAGCGACGAGAACAGAGAAGGGGTGAAAGAAAGAAAGAAAAGTGCCTCTTCAGTGAAAGAAAGTAAGAGAATCAGAAGCCCGGCCCATGTAATTAGGCCTAAATGAGTTTTCCACTGACTCAGTGGGTCGTGGCGATGCAGCGCCGGGACAAAGATAGACTGGAGGTCAGGGAGTCGTGGAGTCAGGGAGACGAGAGTCGCTGTCGTCCAATGAAGAGAGGGGGCGCAGTGAGCGGCGTGGGAACGGCAGGTCTTCTCTGGTCAAGGTTTTGTAGGACCAGCTTTGGTACTGTAGTTCCTTTACATTGAGATACTTTGTGAGTAAAACACTCATATCACCAGTTTCACTCAGTTGGAGAGAATTGCTTCCCATAATTGTCTTAATTAAAGGCCATAATGTAAATAACAAGGAGGTAGCTGAAGTGGCTGGTTCACTTTCAGGTTCCTGGTGTTGTGCATGCTGGTTCACTGGCACACTCCCATTGCTCACTGGAACACTTCATTGATGTTATTAGTAACACCTTCATTTATCTGACATCTGCTGTGAGAAACAATTTTTTGGAAACGTATGATTTCCAATGTTTAATGTGTCTTGGAAAGCCAAATATTTCATCCCACTCACCCACGAGTGGCAGAACTGTTACATTTAGGATTATTTCACAGCTTCATACAAGCGATATTTGTATAATTGGGGAGTTTTTCCTGATCCGATGTGAGGTCCTGGGACAGGGATGTCGTATGTGTACAGATTGTAAAGCCCTCTGAGGCAAATTTGTAATTTGTGATATTGGGCTACATAAAATAAACTGAATTGAATTGAAATAACCACTTTTGAGCAGAGGCTGAAGCTCCAGCTGTTGTACAGGTAGTTATGTGTGTGTGTGTGTGTCTGTGTATGTTCCAGCTGTGGTAATTATACCTATAAAGCAGATTATGACACCTGTCAGGGTTACATTTGATGTAATTTCATGATGAGTCCGCTTCAGCCAAATTTATTCTTAAACTGATATATATATATATTAATGGCAAAAATAAAGTTAGAAAAAGGTCAAGAAATGAGTTACAAAAGTTAAAGTAATTCTTCTTTAAGTTCCACAGTCTCTCCTTTTCTCATTAATAGCACATTTGAAACAAAGAATATTGTGCTTGGCAGATTAAAAACACCTTTAGCGATTGCTCGGTGCCCTTTGGATTCGGAAAGACGATTATTTTTGAAATGCAGTGGGCAACCTGAAGAATGCCCATCTGTCACGCTAAAAACAAGCCTGTTTGTCTGTATCATGCTCATCATAAAATGTCATAAACAGTATGAATGCTCAATGGCTTCGGCCTGGAGGTGTTACTGTTAAAGCCATTAAGTAAACCACTTCGGTCCCTTTCAGCTGTTCTTTGGTCCCAAATGGGGGAATCTCCTCGTCAGGCTCCTGACCAGCCAGCTCTCCTCAAACCTGTGGCGCTAATGGACAAATAGTTCTGGCATTGTTGGTCTCTTTTTTTTAAAAATCCATTTGCCACAAATCAATTTGGGGAAGTGGAGTTCAAACACATGTTATGTATTCTTATTGGTCATCTGTGAGTTATACATTATCAACCAACCACAGGCCATTGGGAACCACCTGCAGGAAGTGTTTGTGGTCAAAATGACATCAGCGCGACCCATTCGTGACCTGCACTCAGGTTGGGTTCAAAAGGTCACTGGATAACAGCAGGGGGTCGGGGAGATGGGCCATGGTGGAGGTCGTACTGTAGTAAGTTTATGTCAGCTCACTATGTCGATAGGAATTATCTGGCTTAGCTGGAAATATGGAATTGTATGCCAGTTATAAAGTGTAAAAAAGCATTACAGGACCATGTAACTGGGACACTTCAGTGGAATGCAGCAATCGTTAATGTTAATAATTACACCAGTGCTATCCCATAATATAAAATGACAAAATGTTCATTATGAAAAGAGTATTTAGCACTTACTAATTAAGTCTACGTAATGCATTGAACGGTCACGCTATTATTATGCGTCAACGATCCGTCGCAACGTGTTTCCGAGTCTAACACCTCGATCCTCGTCATCCTCTCTTGTTCTGGTCCGTGTGTTTGCGCTCTATTGTCTCTATTGTCTCTATTGTCTCTATTGTGTGAAAACTACAGTATGTGTTCACGTCTTATCTTGTTACTGTGCTTAGCGACGAGATACTGTAGCGCACACACACACACACACGCACACACACATGTATATTCACACCTTTCCTTTCTTATCGTTGCACACACACCTCCACCCCCCTATTACCCCCCCCCCCCCCCCCCCCCCTACATGTGCTACATGGCGGGGTGTGTGTGGGGTTATGAAAACAGTTAGGCTTAATAATTGATGTTCTGCATTTCAATCAATTTTACCACAGTGTTAGGCTAATTAAGGTTAGCTCCATCCTCCCAGGGGCTGTTCTTGTGTGTGTGCGTGCGTGTGTGTGTGTGTGTGTGTAAGAAGGTGTGTGTGAGAGAGAGGGTACGTGTGTGTTTTCCTGTTCCTGGGGGCTCCAAGCTCAATTTATATCTGAGAATACATGGGAATTCTCTATTTCAGGAACAAGAGATGAGAGAGAGAGAGAGAGAGACTCGCTCTCTGATTCTCGCTCTTCCTCTCTCTCTCTCTCACTCTGCTCTTCCCCTCCCTCTCTCCCCTGGCAGGATCCTAAATGCAATTAACACAGTCGCTTTACTGCCTGCTAATTATTAACACACACTCACAAGCACACGCCCATCAAACACACACACACACACACACACACACACACACACACACACACACACACACATACAGTACAAACACAGAGAGCGGAAATGATTATTTTATGCTGGACTAATTTAAAGTTCATTGACGATTGTTTTAATTAATTAAATAAGAAAAGTACACACTTTAAAAAAACGTCAGGATGCCAGGCGGGCACTGCAGGCGTTTGCATATGAAGGTAATAATTATCCCCTGTGTGTGTGTGTGTGTGTGTGCATGTGTTAGCTCATACATTATATTGTGTGTGTGTGTCTGTGTGCATAGTTTGCCCAGCCATACAACCTTAAGGTGTGTGTACGTGTACGTGTATGTGTGTGTGTGCGTGTGTTAATGAGTCTTTAAACCCTCTATGCCAGTATTTAACATGAACAGGAATAACTAAAGAGTCCAATTAAGAAGCAGGGACTGCTTTATGTGCTGCAAATTTGTTTCTATGATTAAATATTCATGGGTGGGCCATGCTTACCAGAAGAGGCCGGACCTCTCCGACTGTATCAGTTTAATTTGTTTCATTATCAGTCATAAAACGGTTACTTGCACATTCAGCTTAGAAGTGCTGGGTCAACCTCCACACATGACTGACCGCTTCTACACGTGGCTGCTGGGCCTTGTATGTTTTATTAACGTTTTAAAGTTTTGTCGATTCAATATCTGTTTAGTACAATCACATTTCCATGTTGTATTTTTCTGTTATTTCTATCCCATTGTCGGCCTTTTGCTAGAGACA
Organism: Cyclopterus lumpus; assembly: GCF_009769545.1. NCBI lineage: Eukaryota > Metazoa > Chordata > Actinopteri > Perciformes > Cyclopteridae > Cyclopterus > Cyclopterus lumpus. The sequence continues at coordinate 14,392,574 of NC_046977.1, read as the reverse complement.
CACTTTTGTCCTCTAGGGGAGTAAAATATTAGGTTGTTCATCACTGCTCTCGTGGGACTTTTGGATATTTTGACATGAATCACATGGAAAAGAACAGGCATGAATAATAATACAATATATATGATGGAAAAGCACGGACGTTATTGATAACATTCAAAACGACTGGATTTAAGGGAGCTTGTGTGCTTTGAAAACAGCTGAGCCACTCAAAAGCTCAAATCGGTCCAGTCTGGAAATTGATTAATTTTAATTATGCAGATTATAACCACCAGTGTGTGTTAATGCCACTTGTTCTGCACCGTCGTGAGAATGACATTTGTGAGGATAAAAATGTGCAATATTATATCTGTTGGGAGCTTTCAGTTTTTTTTTGTGTGGTTCAAATCATGTCTACATACTTTCATCTACATGGCTGCCAATAGTTGAAGAGATTGAGAAATAATAGATTACGAATAAAATCTCATGATGTTGGAGCCCATGATGGCAACTATAAGTAACATCAGCAGTGTTCATCATAAATATTAGCAGGTAATATAATCCAGTGTGGTTTTAGAGCCCTAAAAAGTCAGGCAACGAGCTGGGTTTATATGTGTGAACTCTATTCTGCTCTTAAAAAGCTTGTGTGGTGATGTGGGTGATATATTTTGCATTTTAGAACACCATTTTTACAACACCAACATTGTTATGATTATCAACAAGGATAAGCACGCATTATTTGTTGTTTTAATCCCGTGCTAACAATATATGTGTCCTTAACATAACATTTGTTTTCTTCATTTGTTGGAATTCCCATTGACTGTCATTGATTTGTGTACTCTGCATACAACATCGTCTGCTTGCAAAGTGAAGAGTTTGGATTCTCATCCTTTTCATAGACGTCCTTTTTAATACACGCCATTCTGGACCACAATAGTTGCTCCAATGTAAGCGAAGAAGACGCGGAGAAGGACAAAGAGACACACACCGAGCTAAGGAGACAGACTTGTGTGCTGATTGGATGTGCGCTGGGAAGAACTGATCTAGTGCTGTTATTGTGTTTTTTGAAGAGTGCACGTAGTCCGCGTGTGGCCTCAAGTAACATACACCAGGTGTGTTTGTTTAATAATGTCAAAGGAAAAAGGAAAAGGGAGAACCAAACAAAAGAGACAGACAGACTCTAATATAACTAAAAGATGAAAGAGAGCGAATGAACAGGGAAAGACCTCATATGAATATGTGTGTCTGTGTGTGTGTGTGTGTGTGTGTGTGTGTGTGTGTGTGTGTGTGTGTGCGTGTGTTGCATGTGGTGGACTCAGGTGTTAAAGTACACTCCCATTACACTCCAGACACAAGGCTTGAGGTACAGAGCCACCGTCCTCCCACCTCCTGACCTCCCCTATGCCCATCTCATTTCATGCTCCTCCATTGAGTCCTCTTGTCTTTTCTTTTTTTTTAATCCCCTTTCAGCCCATTTCCCCTTTTACAGTCCGCCTCCTCTACTCTATATATTCACTGTAAGTTATTAAGATCAGTAGTTTGGGTAGATTAACTCACGAGTTTGGTACTTTTTAATCAATGCGAGATGGAAAATATTAAACCATATTATAAAGTTATGTCAGTAATTTCTTATTCTATGCAGATAGATGGAGTTTAGTAGCAGAAAAAAACCTAGGACATTTAAATCTCACAAACTCAATTTTGATCATTTGAATTGCTACTTTTAAAGGATACATTTGATGTGACACCTGCCTTTCCTCCACTAAGAGTGGGCTGTCAGGGCTACTGTGTCCTCCTTGAATGAATATGATTCTTTTTATTTGACAAAAAAGGGATTTCAGAGGGAAGTAGACAGAAAGGTCTACAATATCTGTCTAGATAATCTAAAGTCTCAAGTGACAGTGCAAAGTAAACCACCTCATCACCTGGGAACCAAGACAATGAAATTATTGATCTACACTGTCCCTGTACAAACTCCTTTAAAAACTCCTTCCAACCTATTCAACGTTAAACCACAACTTAATCCAGGAAACCAGCCTGAAAAGAAGAACATCTGAAACAAGAGTCTCCAGGCCGATGCTACGCTGTGATTGGCCGATCTGCGTTCGATGGCGGGACTTAGCAAAGTGTCACACATGATCCTCATGCCTAATTTCAGCCTCAATAGGGCAACAACTGTGGCAGCACCAAGGGTGGGGAAACTTGTGTGGACCGATGACGAAAGTGAGCAATAGAGCTGCTGGTCGCAACAGTAATCCCTTGAGATTCATGAATATGGTTTGACATATTTCTTCTTGTGTATATTGTTTTCTTAAGTTACTGCATTTGGCAGCACCTGATTTGAAAACAAAAAATTCTAACATTTCAAAAATGTGCACAACCTCCTGTCTTGCTCACACGCTACTGTTTTTTGTTTCGCCCTCCATCAATTTTGACCATTGTCTCTCCATTTCCTCTTGCCTTTTATAGAAACACCTATATTTCCTATTAATTCACCTCTTATTTCCTCATTCTGACTGTCACTAAACACAGAGGCACTGCAGCAGGGCAGAGGGAATGCATGGGGTCTAGGGGTGGGGGTAAGACCTCAGGCCTGAGGGCACAGAGCCATAATGTGGGGCTAATGTGTGTGTGTGTGTGTGTGTGTGTGTGTGTGTGTGTGTGTGTGTGTGTGTGTGTGTGTGTGTGTGTGTGTCCATCTTGTTCCTCTGTTACTCTCCACTAGCCTGACCACCTTTTGTGCATGTGCGTGTGTTTGACCGAACGCATGAATATGTGAAAGAAACTCCCATATGGTGGTGTATTTGTGCACATGTTTGTGTGCATTTGTGAGAATGAATAAATGTGTGTTGCTGTGTGTGTGTGTGTGTGTGTGTGTGTGTGCGCGTGTGTGTGTGTGTGAATGGAGGCCCCTGGCCAGGCCATACGTTATTGATGCTCCCGCCTCGGGGTATGTCGGGGGAAATGGATGTGTGTGTGAGTGTGAGTGTGCTTGTGTATGTCTGTGTGTGGGTACGGGGGTCACGTTGTGTCGTCAAACGGCGGCTGGTGAAAGATGGCCAGCGCTGATATGATCAGTCATCTGTTGATCAAGATGTACTGCTGCCGCCTCGTCACAGTTTCTCTTGGAAATTCACTGTTAACTCGTTCCTCTATCACTTCCTCTCTCTCTCTCTCTCTCTCTCTCTCTTTCTCTGTCTTTGTCTCCCTCCCCGTGTCTCTTTGAATTTCACTATTGCTTTCTTTACTTTTCTTCTCTTCTTCTTTTCATTTCCAATGGACTTTAATGTAAGTACATTTTTTTCAAAGCTGTGATGAAGATCGAAATAATGTTTGAATGAGGAAATAGAATCGTAGAATAATAGAAAACTACAAAATGCAAGAATCTAATGAATCACTCCAATAACATGAAAGATACTGAAAAAAAGAGGGAGCACAGTATGAAAGCAAAATAGAAAATATTTTGTCTGTTTTTTTTCTCACACACACACACACACACACACACACATACTCAACTCTCCTACTTGTTGTGTTCTTTGTTTCTTTCTCATGTCTTAACATGTCAGTATTTCTTTCTCTCTTTCTCTCTATGTCTCACTCTCGCCTGTATTTTTTTTTATCCCACTGTCACTCACTGTAACACAGTCTGGGTCTTGTCTCGTGTGTCTGATGTGACTTTCTGGTTTGACAGTGATGTCCACGTGTGTCTGTGTGTCTTTTTACTCTGAATCTTCTTTCTTTGCCCTCTTACGTCGCTCAATATCTGTCCTCTCTCTCTCTCTTGCATCTGTCTCTTTCCCCCTATTCTCTCTTCCTTTCATTAAAGTGTCATGTTACGATGTACACACATGCAGCCAGGAAACGGTAACACACAATCACATACATGCTCGGTAACCCACACAGATGTTTAAATGCACATGCACACTGTCCAACATTGAGTCAGAGTACAAGAGAAACACTCACATTTGAGTACACACACTGCGGTGAGTAGGTAATGCGCTTTAGAAACAGTGGTTAACTGTAAAACAACAGTCTAAAGTGCTCTGCGGTGAATAGCTAATGGACTTCAGAGAGTTTGGTTTTTTAACCTTAAGGCGCTGTTGTTTTCTGTGGTTAAAAGATATGGGGTTTCACTGTGTGGTTAAGAGCTCTGTTTGTGTGCGTATGCATGTGCATATATATATATATATATATATATATATATATATATATATATATATATATACAGTACGTTTGGTACTTGCTCAGAGATTATCAGCGGTCATTTAATTTGAAATCCAGAAATTAAAAAAATCTATAGGCTCACACAGAGTTGCTCATGAATACATTGATATAATGTGTTTGTGTGACATTCTCTGAAAAATAAATACTGTATACTCACTTGGTTAAGGCTCTTTCTGGTGTTTTTGCATGTTGTTACGTAACGCCTGCAAGTAATACGATTGTGACTCGTAGATAAGCCTCCTGTTTTGTCTTAAATAGGGAATCCAGTGTATGTAATTTAATCAGAGGTCATCATTTACATTTCATCCTTCAGATGCAGTTTGGTGGTTTATGGTTTAGCACGGTCTCCAGTTCTGTCTTCTAACTCTTCTATATAATAAATTAGTAAAGACCCGTGCATGGTGTTTCCCCCGTCTCTCTCCCGGTGCATGATGGGATATGCTCCAGCCCCCCTGATCAAGTCCTGTGTTCAAAGTCACTCCCTCCTTCATTCAGTCACCCCTCACTGTACAATCGGCACTCACTAGTTTACTCAATAGGGAAATAAACAACTTCTGCACACTTATTAATCCTCACCATTTTGAAAATCATTGAGGGCACTACACAGTGTTTTTAAATATGAAATCAGGGCCCGAGTCTTGTATAAAAGATGGAGCGTTTAATGTTTTTCCAAAGCACACTAGCTGTTGTCGCTCGGCCTGTCATGTATGGACATAACCTTGATCCTTTTTGCTGACCACATTGCAAACTGACCAACCAAATGTAAAAGTTTAAAGACTAATCGTGCCTAATTTGCATTCAGTTTTAAAATGTTCTTAAAGAAATATTAAAGAAAGAATTCTGACATTCTCAAAGTGTTATTGTACTTTTGTAACTTTGTTGGTATATAGGTATACTGTATATTAAATGTATGGACATACTGCGGTTATCTATCAATGGGAATGCTCACTTTTGCATATTTACACATTTCCGTGCGTAGCTGTGTGTGTACACAGAGTATATACGGGCACATCGATGAATATGTCTCCTTAAATCACTCACCGCTGCGTTGGTGTTGTTTTCTGTGGGAAATGGATAATGTCTTTACAATGTGTGGTTAGAGTCGAGACCAGTACAGTTCATTTTGCACTGACCCCAACTGATACATAATGTAACAGCCCTGACCACACTGATGTATTAGTGGACTAAATGACTGTATTAATGGAGCTCAATGATGGGAGGAAGGGAGGCACTAAGAGGCCTGAAAAGTGCTTTAAATGAAGGTGTGGACCAGTGAGTGTAAGAGAGTGTGTGTCTGTGTGTGTGTGTGTGTGTGTCTGATAGATTATTTGATTTGCTGTACTTGTAAGGACCAAATCAGGGAATCCATCACAAGTGAGGACACTTAAAGGATTCCCAAGTCCTCTTTTAAGGAAAGAAGTGAAACAACAAGTGAAATCGCAGGCATTCTGCATCTGCCGAATAATTGTTCTATCATATTTGTTGACATGATACGGTTGTGGTTGTGTGTATGACGTCTGACATGTTTAAAAGCATCATCCATTACTTTGGCACGGTGTCAGAGTCGGATAACGGAGCGAGAAGTGAACGTTCCCATTAACACTAATGGTGTGGTGAAAGTAGTTCAAGTAAAAGCTATAGTGGGTTTGATTTAGTAAGTAATGCCCATGCTGATCTTGAATGTCCCGGCATCTGATTGGAAGCTGTTAACGTGAAGATATATCAGAGCTCAGCCAACAATCTCTCTGACAATAAAGGTAAACTTTGTCCAATTGTATAGAAGTCTAAGAGAAAATGACTCCCACTTGATTTATTACCACAGTAAACTTTGTAAACAAGAGTGTATGGTCTCAATCGCTAGTTTAAAATAATCCTGTTCAATACAGCATGATGTTCATTGAGTAAATTAAGGTCCCATTTAGAGTCAAAGGCGAGAGCAGGATATACTTTAGGGCGGGACTACCTTGTGATTGACAGGTCGCTACCACACATTGTCCGGTCCTTTAGTCTGTGTTATCTCTTACAAATTTAACCCTTTTACAGTTTTATTTCCTTTTCATGAACTAAAAAAAAAAGTCTTGTTCGGTTGTACTTAGAGGCTGGTTGCAAAAAATAACCAAGATGGCGTCAGCCAAAATTCCAAACTCAAGGCTTCAAAACGGCGGTCCACCATCCAATGTGTGACATGTCCACTTTTTTAACATACATATTTTTATACTATATTTAACAAACTCTTTGTACAACTTACAAATCAGTTTGGATATGTGCTTCGGTGGATGTTGCGTTGGTCGCAGGTCACAGCATGTAAGGGCACGTGTATTGTGTGTGTGTGTCCTTGCCAATGGGATGATGTGTTTGTATGCCAGTGTCTGCTATCCTGACATGTCTCTCTGCTTCATGTCATTGCATTCGTCCCCTAGACGAGTAACACTATCTCCAACTCTCATTCTCCCTCTTCTTCCTCCATTCTTCCATCCTTGCTTCCTTTCCCTCTCCCTCACGCCTTACCTTCCCCGATCCCCAATCTTCTAACATTCATCCTTCATTCCCAAATCTCTTTAGCCCTCCCTTCCTCCTTTAGTTCTTCAGTGTCCGGCCCGAGTTGTAAACAACTGTCATATCTTGCCTTCTTAAATAGCCTTCACAGTTGGGCGAGATTCACACACACACACACACACACACACACACACACACACACACACACACACACACACACACACACACACACACACACACACACACAAGTATATCTCATCAATGTTTCAGAGGGAGGACTGAATATGAGCTAGCTATACCTAGTCCTCACTTATTTACATCCGGCTGCCCCCGCGCCACTGAAACCTCAACAGCAACATCAATGATTCATCAGCCAATGTTTTAGCAAAATGCATGCCTCGTCTGTCGATACGGAGGACAAGAGGAGGGGGAGAGGAGGAGGGAAATGATTGGAGGAAGGGGGGAAGTTAAGGAGACATGACAGCGGAAGCAGTGAGGGGATGGAGGGGAGGAAATATAAAGAAGATGGGAAATGCAAGGAGGCAAAGAGTAAGGAGTAAGCTGCGGAGAGAGGAGATTAAAAGAAAACAAAGCAACAGGAAGTGAGGAGGAGAGAGGTGAAAGAGAGGGATGAGGGGGGGGGAGGAAAAGAAATGAGGGAAAACTGAAAAGGAAGGGTAAAAAGGGGGAGTGAAGGATCAAGGAGAAGGGAGATGAGAAAAGGGGGAATAGTGGAAGAGTGAAAGGGGGAGGAAAGCAGGAGAGGAGAGAAACTAAGGAGCTGGTGAGGATCGATCCAAAGTTAGGAAAGAGAAAAGGAGAAAAAGGGTCGAAAAGGATGACCGAGAGTAAAACAAGCAAGAATAGATTAGAAAAAAAGAGAGATGGAGAGGAAAGGGGAGGTAAGGGAGATAAAAGGAAGGAGTGGGAAAAGAGAATCAGGAGAAATGATGAAGGGAACGGAAGGAAGGAAGGATATAGGATAGACGGGGCATCTGGACAAATTGAGAAAAAGGAAGGTTAGAAAACAAGAGACAAGAGAGTATGGAGACGACAAAAAAAGAGAAGAGGAGCAAATAGGATTTATTCTTCTCTTCCCTCCTCTTCCTCCCACCTCCTCCCCCCCCCCCCCCCCCCCCCCCCCCCCCCCCCCCCCCCCCCCTCCCTCTCCTGCTTGTCTTTTCAGTGTCTTTACAACACTTGATCCCTCTTTTACGGATGAAACAGGGTCTTTTTTTCATCTTATTTTTGTCATAAATCAATGACATTCTGCAGACGCACACAGACACAGGAGTCCGATATGTCTTTTACTCTTTAGATTTCAGTAGAACATGACCCCGCCTTCCTCCTGGGGCTTTAAAGGAGTTCACGGACATTCACACATTGATTTAAAAAAAAAAAAAAGTACCTGCGTTTTGAGATTGCGGTATGTGTGGTTTTGTGCTTTTGTGGTTTTGTGGTGTACAGTTGCACAAGACACAAAGACAGAAAGCGTAAAAGACGAATGGGCAGGAAAGGCTTTTTGTTTTGGATCCTTCATTCAAAAACAATCGGTCGTTATTCATAATAAGACTGATGCAAAACACCCAATTGTATTGAGAGCCTGAACAGTTTGTCGCGTTTTCATGATCTAATTTAGTTGTTCACCCAATTGAAATACATTCAATAAATGTTAGATCTTAGTATGATGCGCATTAGGTATTAAATCAATGATGCACAATCACTGAACTGCAATTGATTAAGTTGAACACAATCAATGTGTCAGTCATTTTACAAGACGTTTCATATAATAGCAAGACATGTTCTTCGTTTGTTTAAAAGACTTTCTTTCCTAAAAGGTATCAGTTCAACGTAGTTTAAAAACCTTACTGTTATCAATAAATGATATTTCCCATTGAGTTATACTGTGGTGATATGATCATAATGATTTGATCCTGTCATGTGTTTGTGTTGCTTTGCAATCACAAACAAAATTACGTAAATGTCTCATACATTTTTTCTTCTGATGCATAAAAGTGAAACGCAACTCCTTGCATGAAACATTACGTTATATTATATTAGTTCATGTGAATTATTCTCTGATCTACTGAAATCCCTGTATCCATAATACCCTCAAGATATTGTTTTATTTATTGTGTATCTTATTTTGAAATGTCTAAATATGTTCAATACATACATGAAAAAGATTAGCGAAGTGAATGACAGACAACCAGAGGGGTTGAGAGAGAAACAGGAAGAAAGAGAGAAAGAGAGAAAGAGAGAAAGAGAGAGGGGTAGTTGGCCTTGACTTTGAGGAAGAGTTGTTACACGGTAACAAGGACGAGACACGGCCGCTTTCTCTCTCTCTCTCTCTCTCTCTCTTTTCCTGTCATTTGGCGCCCAGGGTGAAATTATGATAATAAGAGAAAGGGAAAGCTATTACTGTGTCTGCTCTCTCATTATGCAAATGATATTAAACAGGCCCTCTGTGTGTGCTATGTGTGCGTTTCTGGTGTGTACGCAAGCCTGGGCAGCTGAGCAGCCAGGTGCATGCATGTTCTTTTCTTTCTTTCTTTTTTTTATGTCCGTGCCTCTGTCTGTGTGTGTTTGTCTGTGTGTGTGTCTGTCTGTGTGTGTGTGTGTGTGTGTGTGTGTTGGCATGTTCAAAAAAATGTCTTCCTTCAAATGCGTATTGTGTGTGCGGGGTGGGTGTCCTGGGGCTGGGGGTGCTTATCGCCACGCAGTGATTATAAGGTGTCATCCCCCCCCCCCACCCCCTCCCACGTGTTAATTACACGCCGTGCTTCCTTCTGCTCTGATGACACAACACACACATTACAAAGGTGCACTGTACGGTTGTGTGTGCATGGGATTACCGCGGGTGGCATGAGAACGGTATGTGTCCCCGTGTTGGTGTGCGTCCCCGTGTTAGTGTGCGTCCCCGTGTTGGTATGCGTCCCCGTGTTGGTGTGCGTCCCCGTGTTGGTGTGCGTCCCCGTGTTGGTGTGTGTCCCCGTGTTGGTATGCGTCCCCGTGTTAGTGTGCGTCCCCGTGTTGGTGTGTGTCCCCGTTGGTATGCGTCCCCGTGTTGGTGTGCGTCCCCGTGTTGGTGTGCGTCCCCGTGTTGGTATGCGTCCCCGTGTTAGTGTGCGTCCCCGTGTTGGTGTGTGTCCCCGTGTTGGTGTGCGTCCCCATGTTGGTGTGTGTCCCCGTGTTGGTGTGCGTCCCCGTGTTGGTGTGTGTCCCCGTGTTGGTATGCGTCCCCGTGTTGGTGTGTGTCCCCGTGTTGGTATGCGTCCCCGTGTTGGTGTGCGTCCCCGTGTTGGTGTGCGTCCCCGTGTTGGTGTGTGTCCCCGTGTTGGTATGCGTCCCCGTGTTGGTGTGCGTCCCCGTGTTGGTGTGCGTCCCCGTGTTGGTGTGTGTCCCCGTGTTGGTGTGCATCCCCGTGTTGGTGTGTGTCCCCGTTGGTGTGCGTCCCCGTGTTGGTGTGCGTCCCCGTGTTGGTGTGCGTCCCCGTGTTGGTGTGTGTCCCCGTTGGTGTGCGTCCCCGTGTTGGTGTGCGTCCCCGTGTTGGTGTGTGTCCCCGTTGGTGTGCGTCCCCGTGTTGGTGTGTGTCCCCGTTGGTGTGCGTCCCCGTGTTGGTGTGCGTCCCCGTGTTGGTGTGCGTCCCCGTGTCCCTGTATTGGTGTGCGTCCCCGTTGGTGTGTGTCCCCGTGTTGGTGTGCGTCCCCGTGTTGGTGTGTGTCCCCGTTGGTGTGTGTCCCCGTGTTGGTGTGCGTCCCCGTGTTGGTGTGTGTCCCCGTTGGTGTGTGTCCCCGTGTTGGTGTGCGTCCCCGTGTTGGTGTGCGTCCCCGTGTTGGTGTGCGTCCCCGTGTTGGTGTGTGTCCCCGCGTTGGTGTGCGTCCCCGTGTTGGTGTGTGTCCCCGTTGGTGTGGGTCCCCGTGTTGGTGTGCGTCCCCGTGTTGGTGTGCGTCCCCGTGTTGGTGTGCGTCCCCGTGTTGGTGTGTGTCCCCGTGTTGGTGTGTGTCCCCGTGTTGGTGTGCGTCCCCGTGTTGGTGTGCGTCCCCGTGTTGGTGTGCGTCCCCGTGTTGGTGTGCGTGTGCTTTAATGTTCGCCGAGCTGCAGACCTCCAGGACTCACTCAGGTGATGTCGTCGTAATTGCGGTGGGTATTTGGGGTCAACTGCACCGATGTCACTGCATGTTTACCTGCAGGCAACTGGCATCTTTGACACATTAGCCACGAGAGAGACACAGATGCACCCCAGGAAACTATATTTGAATGTGCATTTGTGTTGACTGATAACGTGCATGTTTAAGAGACAGTGTGTTATTGAAAAACAGTTTAAATCATGGATTTTTCACATTGCTCCCAGTGTGTTCATACACAATCATTGCAGTTTTCTTTTGCCATTCGTACAGCGACAGTATGAAGGAAAGACAGCCTCACAAGTTATTGACACCCCACAAACATATACCGTGTGTATGTAAACCATAGCTCGTCCTATGGTTTTGGCTCCACAGACCATATGTTCATTTCTGGCATCGTTTGAGTGGTTTCATATAAGTGTGATCGTTAATCTTCTGTCACCTGCATTAAGTAATCTGTGTCACGCTTGGACATAATGAAAAATATGAACGATTGTTAAACACTGACGCATGGCAGTCACTGAAGGTCAACGATTAAAAATCAAAGAAATAGTTCCAAGTTGACTTACGTTATAGTTCATATAGTTAATTCAGTAATTGTAGAGCAAATGATTTTGTTTAAATTTGGAAACTTTTTCAATTAAAAGTGGAAGAAAGTGTCATTTATTTTTATCTGGCTTTCTGCCAGTCAGTTAAATTGTTATTGAACAAAGAGGAATTGTAAAATAAATAATAAAACATAAAAAACCAACAAAAAAAACATAGGTAATCAAGTGCAAACAGCTCCTGAAATGTATTTTGGATACGATAACCACGATCACATCATCCAGCCAGTAATAAAATGCAGAATTGCAATGATAATCGATAGTCATTGTATCACCTGATTTCACACACAGTCAATTGCCTTTAAGCAAACCACTCAGGGAGTTATTCTGGGAAAATAATTACAATATTCTTTATGTGATTATGAAGATTTCTTACAGATATTGACAATCTGCTGAGCTTCTGTCTCTTTCTGTCTTCTCTCTCTTCTCTATTTGTGCTTGATTGCAGCACTTTGCTGCTCAAATTAATGAATTTGCTGACTTATTCTTACTTGAATATTGTTGTTATTAATTAATTTTACTTTATTTTAGATATTTGCTCTTTTCTTTTCCTTCCATTAAATGTACTTAACGCTATTATAATTCCAATTTATTTACGCATCTATTTATTTTTCTTTCCTCTTTTTCCTCCGTCTCCTCGGACACGCCTGCACATCTGGTCACATCTGTTCCCACACAGTAGCGACATGTGTCACACTACAACATATTTTAATACGTGGACACAAACACTTCGAATAACTAAAACAACCAAAGATCTGGACCATAATCAAATCATAACATCTGTTTCACACGTCTTATGTTAACGTCTCTATAATTTGTCATCTGTTTAAAAAGTAAAAAATAGATATATAGAAACGATAATAATAATAATGTTGCTGCTTTTATTTGTGAACGTGTGCTTGCTATTGGTGCTCTGTCCTACTCTACTCCATTGCTTGTTTATATGCCTCATACCACACGTCCTCGGGGGTTTATAAATATTGATTGTTACAAAGGGTGGATAGATGCTTGATAGCCTGTCCAGGCCCTGGGAATACACACACACACACACACACACACACACACACACACACACACACACACACACACACACACTTCTAAATCCCACAGTAGCCACAGCCCAATACAATCTCTCTCTCTAATGTGTTACTTTGATTCGGAAAACAAAGGCAGTATTTTCAAATGAAAATGTGTGCGATACCTTTTTTGTTGTCGTCTTCTCTCCCTATCTTGTTATATTGCCTTGTGTTAGTTCTTAGTGTACGGTATATAGACCCTGCAAATAGAGATTAGTTTACAAGGCTCCTGGAGAGATTAGACCTGTCTTCTGCATTTGTGTGTGTGTGTGTGTGTGCGTGTGTGTGTGTTTGAGTTTGAGCGAGACAGGTGAAGTGAAAGTGGACTGTAAGTTTCTGTAAGTTTTTAATAACCTTATAATTACCCTTTTAGTAACTTTTTGACACGCCCGATCCCATGACGTTACGAGACGGCCTCCACAACTCTTTGGCCTCCACAACTCTTTGGCCTCCACAACTTTTGGGGGCGTACGTACGCCGTGCTGTGAAGGATTAAAGGTGTAAAGTCTTTTCTATATTATGGTGGAACAACATGCGTTGATCTTGAATGCTTATCGACTGTGACCGCAGGGCTTGTCAATAACGAGACGATCGACTTCAAGCAGAATTGTTTGGTGTCTGTGTGGCCTCAGGGTTGAGGGTCCAACCTCGATCTGCAACCCTCGCCTTGTGATTGGCTGCCCAGTCACATCCTCTATTTGAGCACTTAAACATCATACTGTATACTCGGGGAATCAAAGCCACAAAATAAGTGAGCCCAAAATAAAACAGATTGTTGTCAAGAGAAGTTGATCACAGCGATGCTGCGTCTCTACATCATGAATTCCTATTAATATAAAGGTCCATGAAGCACTAACAGAGCACTGTGTGCCATCTTGTAGATGCTTTATAAATCCATTAATACACCGGCTGCTCTGCAGCTTTTACAAACCTGCATTTCAAAGCCTGAGAAGCGGGAGCACTTGATGATTAACAGTTCATATTTTTGTCAGGAAAGTTACATTCATGTGTCGGTGAGAGAATATGTTTTGAACGTGGTTTCCATTAACTATATTGTCAACAAAAAAAAATGGGGAAAACGACAGAAAACAGACATGCACAGTTCACATAGAGCTGCGGTTTTTGCAAATCTGAGGAGACACTCCAGTTCAGAGTGAATCTGAAGATGAAAGCTTTCCACTAAGGTTTGTTTTATTTCATCAAGCAAGATCCCTGAAGAAGAAGGTTACACAAGATCATTGATTAAAGGATAGTTTTCTAAAGGCCAGCCAGTAGGCTGTCCCTTAGTGTTCATCATGCTTTCTATAATCTAATTTTTCTTCTCCTTTTGCATCACTTGGCAGCAAACATCCAATATCTTTTAATATGAATTCAGAAACTCTTCAATTTCCCATTTTTACATGACAGAGCTCACTGCAGAGACTTCTGTAGATGTTATTTGATTTTGTCGAGATGTATGTGAATGGTGCCGCACATGTTCAAAGCCTGAGAGAGAGTGACAGGACGGCCCCTCAGAGCACACAATAGATTGAGATGATTGGATTGAGGCTTGGCTAAAAATGCGGCAGGACCACTTGAGGAGGTTGAGTGTCTGAACAGGAATAATGAGACAGCGAGATCAGACGCTGTATTACCACGATCCCATCTGCCAGATACTTCTGACCACTCCATAAACCGTCTTTCTTCCACACTTTTATTTTTAAAAAGGGTCCCCTGTGAGAGTGAGAGAATAATGAGATGAAAAGATAAGACAAGCTGTATTTCCTGGTACACAACCGAGTTACTGGACACTTGTAACACATTCCCCCTCACACATGTTAGATTATCCTCTGGGTCCATGTGACTCTGTGTGTGTGTTCTGTATCAAGGTGGCATATTTAGGGCAACATGTAGACCACCATTTTTCCACCAGTATACACACCTGGACTACATACGATGTTTTGGGGCTGTCTGTGATACAGGTAAGTCCATGTCAAAATTGTTTCCTGTTATTTTTTAGAGCCCAAAATCACAAATTTGCCTCAGAGGGCTTTACAATGTACAACATACGACATCCTCTGTCCCAGGACCCTCACATTGGTGCTGGATCCCTCCCCCCCTCCCTCAAAAAAAGAATTTTAACGAGGAGAAAGAAAAGGAAGAAACCTTTGGGAGAACAACAGAGGAGGGTTCCCTCTCCCCGAATGGACAGAAGTGCAATAGATGTCATACAGAATAAAAATCATATCAGACTTACAACACATTCAATGCACATGATATAAAAGATTCATATAATGAGCCCGCTCGCTCGTAGAAATGCAGCCTCAGCTCAGGCCGTCCCCCCCCAAAATATTGTCAAAATGGCCCAAAGATAAGGATTGAGCTATATAGCAGCATATTTAGTCCCATGCTTTTGTAAAGAGAGGTTGAGTTATTAAATATTGGTGCGGTGTGAGGGTGCCCATGTGGTCAACGTCTTTGTTTGGACACATAAGGCTGAGAGTGAGAGGAAAACAGCAGTGTGTGTGTGTGTGTGTTTGTGTGTGTGTGTGTGTGTGTGTGTGTGCGTGCCCCAGCTCATCTCTCAGGTTGTGTGTTAGTGTCTAATTCCCAGTGACAGATAACTGGTCGGACCAGCACTGTGTCAGCTCTGTTTAGCCGGGACAGGCCTCCTGGAGATTAGACCTAACTCATAACCACAGACGCCAATTGTCCTCCAACACACACACACACACACACACACACACACACACACACACACACTGACAAGCCCGCACAGACACATCTGTATAGGAGAAAATTCACTCCATAAATGGATATGGGACGACAGTGGTACACAAACAAACACATACACATGTGTACAGATGCAGGTATTATACAGACACACACGCATACGGACTCATAAACAATCCTAGACAGACGCACACACACACACTGTTCCAGATAAAAAACAACTTATTCAGTACCTGTCACCTCTGCTTAATAAATAAGAATCTGGTTTTGCCTTTTGTGTGCGGGAGGAGAAGTTTGAGGTGTGTGTTCATTTGTGTGCAGTTTGCGAAGAGATGGAGAAATGGGGATGGGGGGTGAGCGGAGGAGCGGAGCTGTCTAGATTAAGCATGTAGTCGGTGTGGTCAGGCCCCTTAATGAAAACCAATAGAGATTCACGCTGCTTTAATGAACAACACACACACCTCGCAGCTGCAATTTACACCTGCAATAAGGCCCTGTCACTCACCCTGCATCTCTGTGCGTGTGTGTGTGTGTGTGTGTCTGAGAGAGGGAGGAACAGAGTGGGCAGTGTGGCCTTTTCTATTTATTTCTTGTCTTTCTTTCTTATATTTTCTTGATCTCTCTTATTCTGTCTCTACGTTTCCTTCCACCTGTGTCTCCCCTTCTTTCTCTATACATTTTGTTATTCACTCCTTCCTGTCAGCGGTGGCGACTGAGCATTCATGACTCATGTGTGTTTGCATGTGAGACTTGCAGAGTCAATCTGGTAGGTGACACCCCTGATCTGGCTTCTACATCCAGTAAGCAACTCTGTTGTCACCGAGCTTGAGACACACACACACACACACACACACACACACACACACACGCACACACACTCATACGCTTGAATGTACCAAATCAAGTGTAAACTGAGTGACAGCTGACTTCTCTTTTTTGTCTTTTCTGTTTCCAATATGCTCGTTTGTGACAAGCCAAATTGTCACTTTGTTCAACATTAAAATATATAACACAAATAAAACAGAATTACATCTACCGGACACCTGGCCTAATGTGTCCGTCTCTGTTTCTCTTATTTACACTTTTTATTGAATTCATGCTCTTGAACAGCAGTACATGTTGCCAGAGCATGATATAATACGGATTTCATTAACCATCAACCAAAATGATTGTATAACAATAACACATTTCCATATCCGATGTGCCACCTTATTGACTCTGAGTTACTGGATTGAAGTAAAAAGAATCAGTGAAGCATACTGCATCCTCTTTGTTATTTTGTTATGATATGGTATGAGACATAAAGCCTCTTTACCAAGAAAACAATTACTCAAACATTCATCCAAACCCACTGATATTACAATTTGTTACACTTTTTTTATTGGAGTTAAACTCAGATTTGAGCTCTGGTTGTAATGCAAAAGATCAGATTCTGAGATCATGTTAATGATGCAGTGTCTTTGTCTTTTGTGATACACATTGAGATTGTTGTTTGTGTGAATGATATATTCTGTGATTGAATGATTTGACTGTGTTATGCTTCACTGAGTCAAAATGAATCTCGAGAGGCAAAAGCTTCTTTGAACTGTCGGTCAGGACCTCACCAGATGTTACTTATTAGATGATCAGATTGATGCCGGACAGCAATGCAATCATGTATTGGTAGCAGGATAATACAAATCTGATCGCAATGCACTTATTTTTCTGATATGTATGGGGGAGGAGAGGGGTCAATGAACTGAAATGGCTTTAATTATAAAATATTTGACAGATATTCAAGTGTATTAAAAACAATTTTATAAAGACAACAGAAGAGGAATTAGTTAATCAAGAGAGGTTTAAAGATGATATCATTATTTATGACATGGAAGAAATGACAGATCGCTGGAGTGCAAACAAAAAGAATACAAACGCACACATGGAGAGGAGAGAAAGGGGCGGCATGCGGCACGCGGCATGCGGCACGCGACACATGGCATGCGCCTTTCCTTCTGCAAGAGAAAGACACTCGATTTGATTCTTTATTTTGAGCAGCACGAACATCAAGAGCATCAGAGATCAAGGCTACTGGTCCTTTCAGTTATGTACATAATCATTGCAATTCTGGAGAGCGATATAGCTGCACAGCCTACGTGGTGCATGAAATGCAGTCTACGCTGTGGGATGGTATTCTGATCCGGCGGGGTAGTGAGAGGGGAGTGTTACCTTTGTCGGTAAGCTGAGGTAAAGTAACGGTAACAGGTCACAGTGGGTTATCTGAACAGGTATTTGACCTGTCTGACCTGACGGTGTTACGACTACACTGGCAACACGATCGCAGCCTGACCGGGGCTGAGTGCTGTGACTAACTAATTCAGGAGCCAGGCACACACGGGGTAGATGGGATGCTTCCTCTCTGTGTGTGTGTGTGTGTGTGTGTGTGTGTGTGTGTAGTAGTAAGGGATGTAAAGTTAGACGGGCATATGACACTTTACTTTTCCATCGTGGTTTGGTGTGCTCTCATATCCGAGTGTGGGAAAACATGGCTGGAGAGAGAGAGAGAGAGAGAGAGAGAGAGAGAGAGAGAGATTCACTGGACATCATTTGGAGAAAGAGAGTAAATACGGATACAGGGGAGAGTTTGAGTGACACTGATGAGTCTGAAATGTAAGCGCAACACCATCTCTACCTCAGTATCACTTTTATACAATCAAATGACACACACACACACACACACACATACAAACACAACACACCTTCTGCTGTGGTTCTGCCACAACATTACTCGAGTGCTTTCTCTAATGCTGCCTTGAATTCCTATCTGTTACTTCTGCCACTATGACTGCTGCTGATCTAAATACTACTATTACCACTGTTTACACTTATACTATTATACTACTTGTACTGCTGTAACTGGGACAGAATCCCACTCCTGCCATTACAACGTAAGACGGAAACTTGCAAAGCCCACGTTTTTTTCCACTGGAATAATAATTTACAGCACTGCAATATAGCTCCATCTTATTGAGTAACGCTGCCTATATTTCAAACTCATAAATGTCTCCTTTTGCGAAAACAAGTCAAGTCCTGCCACCAAAGTCTTTCAAGAGTTTTCTATAATGCAGTGTCAGTATCTTGAACTCACACAGAATAAGCCATAAGACACTCGATCCTTGATGATTTGTGTTTAAGAGTTTCTTTCTAGACACAAAATGATTTTAGGCTGCCTAGAGTTTTGGTTCATACACTATTATGGAGTGCTTGGCCCCTCATTATATACACATGTATATATTGTAATGTGTCAAAGAACCAGAGCAGGACATTTCTTTTCTTGCCTTCATTAGACGGATGGCAGCGAGAGGTAGACTGGAAACGGGGGAAGAGAGAGAGAGAGGGGTGTGACATGCAACAAAGGTCAAAGGAGGACAGATACAGAGGCAGAAGAGATGAGATCCTCTTTTCTCTTGTGTGCAGAGCAGTGAGAAGGTAATATAACACCAAATAGTTAAAAACAACAAATTCTAACGGACAACTATTGTTCGACGATTATCGTGAAAATAAAAACAACTCAAAGTCAACTTGTTTGTACAACCACCAATGCAACTCACACATTTTGTCACGGCAGTATTTTGTTCTTCTTCCCCCTCCTAATTGGATTAATCTCATATTAGATGTCATCTTAGTGTGGATTACGGCGGGAACGTCAAAACACACACACACACACACGTCTGACTTTCACTTGCGTCTCGGCTGCGTGGCCAGACGGGTGAAACGCACACCAGAACGCCTATCACCTGAGCCGCCTTGGGTACACACTATTACTTTCCCCTCTGTTACCTTACCTTCACACAGTGTAACCTCTCTTAATAATTACCTCAGCTTACACGGACGCATTGAGAGCTCAGATGACGATGACCTGCGCGGCGGTGAATTCAAGCCTCTCCCGGTTCAATTTCTGCAACGGAGGCAATAAGTTCGACGGCATCGACGCGCAATAAAGTCCGCTGGTGATTTAGCTAAAAGACATATTTTTCTCTGTATTAACCGTCCAATAGCTCTAACAAGCCGTTGTGTCGCTTCACTAAAGACTTGAGCCGTTGCTGCGACCGCCGCCTGCGACCGCCGCCTACAACCGACACACGTGTCAAAAAATGTCAAGGTGTCCCATTTTTTTAACGAATCCGGCACATTTATTGTGACATACCCACTAGGAAACGCAACTAATGCCATCAAGGTCTAATTATGAGGCAGCTCTGACTGCGCTCCGGGCGTCATCCATCATACTCTGTGCTGCTGATACTGTCTCTGCCCAATATAAACGCTCGTAATCGCGCTCCGTCTCATGTGCCATTTGTCATCCTCTATGGCCGACTGGGTTTGTACTAATCGCGACTATTACATCCGTATCACTACACATAAGCAGCCCCTAATGGACTCTGGGTAGGGTGTTGCTAATATTCATTGATTGCACCAAAACACATGTAGATTTTCTGAAAAAAAGTAACTTGGTTTGAACTGATTTACACCCAGCTTCCTCCGTATCTGCCTATAAGTGCACACGAACAGCCTGTTTCTGGGCTGAAGATGGGAAAAAAATCTCTAGCATTTTTTTATTCACTCCAACACAATTACTCTAAATACTTGCCGTCTTTATTAAGGAAACAAACACAATACAACGCCTGCACTGTTTGAATGAGAGAACGCGGTGCAGAAATACCACAATAATGAATGTCACGTTTTCTGCATTACAATGAATGCCCACGTACATCCCTGTCTCCCACACCACCATATTAATATCGCCTTAAGGGGGATGGAGGGGGAAGTGAGAGTGAGTGAAGGAGAGGCCTGCAGGCCTCAGGGCTGTCTTTTCCTCTCCTTTTGCCTTTTTTATCTTATGGCCAGTCTCCCCCTCCACAATTTGTACATCTCTTATTCACCCTCTTTTCTTATCTTCTCCTATGCGTCCTCAACCCTCTGTTTATCACTCTGTCTCCTCTTCTTCCTCCCATTCAAACGCTCCTTGCCTGGTTCCCAGATGCCTCGGGCTGGTCCCTTGGTCTGATGGCTCCCAGCAGGAGGGAGGACTCAGGATGCAGGAGTACTGGGAGCACACAGAATGCCACATAATAGGATGTTGTACAGGACTGCTCTGGACAATGTAGTTTAGATTCAAATGTTTCAATTACAACAACAACAACCACATTCTTGTTCTTTAACCTCAACCATTCAAATATACAACATTCTTCTCACCAATCATAAACAATTCAAAGCACTATTTTCCCATTTAAAGTGGTTGATGTGCAATGGGAATACTACATTTTTACCATTTTAATAATAGTAGTATAGTGTAACAGAAAGGTGGGATTAATTCAAGCAATAATGTACATAAACTGCTCATGCATCTGGTACCCATAGTTGAACACATTCAAGTTGCTCATGGACATTCCTGAAAGGCCGTCTGGGCAGTGTAGGAAATCAAGTAAACTTGCTTTCTTTTTCTTTCTTTTTTTAATCCATTACACATGTTTCTCCCAATGTATCACATATGGGAGAAAAAAATATTCAACTAATCAGTTGACCTACAGAGGTAAGAGTATAGCAATATAGTTACTAACAAATCAGCAGTTTGTAGAAATAGTCATATGTTAAGAATGAGTAACTTTTCAATGGTGGAGTCGACCGATAGTTAGCAGCATAAGTGCTACGATTGCCATTGTATATGCATAGTCTTTTTACTAAACTTAATCTGATGTGTGTGTGTGTGTGTGTGTGTGTGTGTGTGTCTTCAAAGTCTTGCCACTAAGGCTTTTCACTCATTGTAAATCACTCAGCTTTCACTTGGTTGCGAACACCAGCTGCAGTAAATGACTCAAATATAAAATGAACACTTTGTGTGTTCATCTCATCTCTTCAGTCCCGAGCCCTGACTGCACCGCATTGTAAAGTAATAAAGCAGTGCGTAGTTTTCACAGAGAGCTAGTAATTATGGGAGCGCTGTGATGAGAAGCTTTTCTCTAGATAGACTAGATTGGCCATTCATTACCAGCCCTACACACACACACAGACACACGCGCGCACACGCACACACCTACACACACTCTCACACACACACGCGGACACACACACACACACACAAGCTGTAGAGAGACAATGGAGTGCAGGCTGATTCAATCTGGGCTTGTACTTACAGACAACAATGAGATAATCAAGTAGAGCATTACACCACCCACTGCAGGGCTTGGTGTGTGTGTGTGCGTGTGTGTGTGTGTGTGTGTGTCCCAGTCTCATAGCTGCAAATCGTACCCCTTTTTAAGGGACAAGATCATGTCATTCCGTCATGTTGTGTGTGTCCGCCTGTGTGCAAACATAATAGTTAACACGATACAAACACACTCAGCAGAGGAGAAAGAGCGCAGAAAAATAAAGAAATCTCTCAGTTTCCCCATCAGCGCTCAGTGGAACATGCACTCTCTGGGGAAAGCAAGTTAAAGAAAATATCTGAGCGGATGAGATAGAGGAGGGTGAGGAGTAGAAGGCCTGTTATACCCCTTTCCGATCAAAATGAGTGTGTGTATGCAGGGTTTTTTAAACATGAAAAGAAGAAAAAAAAGAAAAATACATGATTCTCCTTTTCCATTTTGAGTACACCGTGCAATTGTGTTTATTTTTATATATCTATTACTTATTCAGTCTTTCTTTCACACTCTCGAACCAAAGTGGGTGATTTTTGGAACAATACAAAAGACGGTGTTGATTAAGTTATTGTTTAAGCAGTTACCACGATAAGCGAGGTACAATTAACATATTAACCTTATGTTTTGCACCATTTTATACATTATTATAATTTTTCCAAATCCCTGTCGAATCGCACCAGAAAAAAAAGGGCAGAAAATGAGAGCGTTTCAACCTGGCGTTTCCATCGCTGCCGATCGAAGCTGGAGCCGAGTCATTTGGTGGTAGTGTTTTCTTTTCGCACAGTGGGAAAGGGGCTTCATTTCTAGTTGCCGGGCGAGCAGAGTTTACCATAATGAGGGATGCTGTCCCTATGTCTTTCAGCCTCCTCATCTCACCAGTACTTGGTGTCTCTCTGCTTCTCAATTGATATGTGCTTGATTTCCAACAGCCCCCTCCGGCGCCCGCTGGGGAGCCTTTTTAGATTTTACGCTTGGATATATCTGTTTAACTCCCCGTTTACCCCTCTGACAGCACGACGACACGACGACACACACACACACACACACACACACACACACACACACACACGCACACACACACACACACAGACGTGCAGAGCTGCCGGCGGAGAATGTGAGGGAGAGGGATGCTACCCCACGGTCCTCTGGGAATTGGATATAATACAATACAATACAATAAAAGAGACAGAGGAGAGAAGGAGAGATGTTTTTATTGTGGCGTAAGACACCCCACATCGATGTGTGTGTGTGTGTGTGTGTGTGTGTGTATATGTCTGATATGTGTGAATGCTGTTAAGAGGATGGAGCACAGCTACAGTGAAACTCATTCATCAGTTCATGTTTGCAGGACCAGACGCTGAGGAAAAGGAGGCCTAAAAAAAAAAAAAACATATTTTCAGCGTGACATGTGGGAAAGTAAAGACAAGACCGGTAACTTATAAATGAAACTTGTTCTTTCTTTTCACCAATGTCACCTGCACAATGAATACACCAACTTCTTCCTCTCATAACTCCAGACATAGGGTCATTTATGCATCCGTGTCCTGAGGTGTGTGTGTGTGTGTGTGTGTGTTTCAGGGTTGGTATTATGCTAATGGTATTTGGGTTGGTTAATACAATACCTCGAGGGAGGAGGAGGGTCTGCGGCTACGTGACCGCGACCAACAGCCAGCAGCGTGACCGATAAACGGACGGAGTTCGTCCACGCCGCGCTTCCGATTGTTGTTTTCGGAATTATCCACGCAAAGAGTAACGGCATTGAAGAACGACACGAAGAAATGGGGGAGGCAAAAGGGCCATGGAGCACAGATATCCGTTAGATTATAAAACAATCGATAGCTAATGTGCGTATTTATGGGACTTAGAAAGAGAAATGCAATCCAAGATGAATCCATAAAATCTAAGAGCCCATTAGATTAAAATGGCAGTTTTAAAAACACTAAAGTAATTTAGTGAGACTGAATGCTCGGCAACATTTCTTTCCCCCTCTGTCTTCTGTCGTTGGCTCCCTTCTTCCATGTCCACTTTCATTGCTGCATTCATCCTACACTACATCATTAAAGTTCCCTCTGTCTCGCTCCCTTCCCTCCTACCTTCATACGTTCGGCCTTCCGGACACATTTAGCAGAGAATAGATCCTGAGCTGTGGCCCTCTTTTCATTCATTCCTTCGTCGGCGCTATTCTCTCATTTTATTGTCCTTTTTTTTTATATTCTTTTTTTCATCCTGCAGGACACAGCTCTCAATTATTTTTTTCAGAATTAGAGATTTTTTTATTAAAAGAAATATTGTGAAAATGGTTAAAATCAATCAATCAAATGTCACTGCGTCATTTAATTGTTTCAATCTACTTAGGTTATAATGTATCTCTGGAGTATAAATATTGTTTGGTAACTGGCGGTTCTTGTATTGCCCGGAAGGAAAGAAATAGATACGTAACTAAATAGATGACAAACATAATTGATCTATAATGTCTTTTATTCTCCTGAAACAGGCGTGACCGTCGGAACATAACTATCGATCCCCCTCATCGCTCTCATCGTCACCCTTTCTCTCCTTCCCTTCCCTGTCCTGAACCCTTGACCACGACCTCCAAAGGTCAGAGGTCAAGGCTGAGGGTCAGCTTGGTGACACTGAGAAGTCGAGGGACCCGCCCGCCTCTTTTTCTCCATTTAAGCAGCCGGAAAGAATGCGATTGTGGCATTAGATTGATTGTTGTTGCATGCCAGAGACCCGCAGTATCTGTGTGTGTGTGTGTGTGTGTGTCTGTGTCTGTGTGTGTGTCTGCGTGTGTGTTGTCGCGGCAACAACAATGCATTTCAATAGGCCTAATGTGAAAGCTGTCAATACTGCTGATCCAAACCACAACGCTTCATAGGAGGTTATTGCCCTTTGACTGATAGACTGTGTGTGTGTGTGTGTGTGTGTGTGTGTGTGTGTGTGTGTGTTAGTTAATTGACAGATGTTGGCTCTTACACAGCAGCCAGAGGGAAGTAGAGAAACCATGTATTGATTGGTTCAGTCATGATTGTCAGCTGTCTCCTCTTACATTTATTCTCATATTGTTTTTCATATATTGCTTCTGGGGGTTTCTCTTTTTTAGTTTTTGTCTTTCGAATGTAATAGTTGCAAGTTGTTTTTGTTTTACATTTGCACTTAAATTACCGTTCTTTTTTTGTTTTGTTAGACTTTAAATGTTTTCGATATTCATGAGCACAAGAAAATGGTCCACCTGTGACAAATGTTAATGTTTCTGATTGCTCTCCAAAGACAGCTGAGATAGAGAGTATACACTTTTGCAGATTTAAATGTAGAGGAATTGTAATTTATTCTCAATCATGTAGTCTCAGCATCATCTTATTTGTTTTTGTCCACAGTTTAGATTAGACGCCATTTATTTAATGTTTGTGCCCCAGTTGAGTTTTTACCTTGATAAATTGTCCTTGGAGCTGCGCGGTAATAGAAGGTTTCATATTCACTTTTAACGGGATATTACACAATTATTACTGGGTGACTGCACCCTGGCGTTTGTACGTTATTGTCTATGCGCGTTGGTGTACATGTTTACATGTTGACAATGATTTCTGTAGTATGTGTGCGGGAATTGTGAAATTAGATGTTATTGAGCTCCTCTGACTGGAGTGTCCCTGTGGTGCCTCTTCTCCCTGCTGGATATCAAACGACACACATACACACACACGCACACACACACACACACACACACACACACACCAAATCCCTGTGGTGATTATCAGATCCACCCCAGATCCTCTCCAAGCCTCAGACTGAAGTGGAATTCACTTTGCTTTTTATTTACTGGCTATAGAAGACCTGACGACAGCCGTATAAAGCGACCTAACAAACACACTCTTACACGTGCGCACGCATCACGGCTCCAACAATACACCAAAAATATACCTTTTCCTGTCATATTCTCATGTTAAGTATTACAATGGAAGTGTCTTTAAAATACGCTAACAGTTAATAGTTGTAGATCATTTCACTCTCTCAAAAGCAACTTTACTTGCATCAAGGTTTTTCATTATCCTTCGATCACTGAGCTGTGGTCTATACCTTTAAACTGTTTGTGTTGTGACATTCAAGTGACACAGAATGGGCTAAATGCAAATTCAAATTTAAAGAAAATACTCTCGTACTTGTTGTGTACTTCAAAAGGGTTCCCTGAAGGTGGATTTTCACGTATTAAAGCATGAGCATGTTGTAGCTTGAACGGCATCAGCTGACACAATTGTACTAAAGTTGGCCAATATTGTCCACCAGTGTATTGGTCGGCCTCTCAGCTTTTAAACCTGTAACACATCTATAACAGGTGGATTTAAATCATATCACCTGCATGTGTGCGTGTGTGTGTGTGTGTGTGCGTGTGGATAAGGATTCTTGTTAGTGCACAAGCATGTATAGTTTGTCCATTACACAAGCTTGTGCGAGTCTCTGAATGTGTTTCTAAGTGATCATATTTGTCCTCTGAATGTTGCTGAATGTAAACCAGGTCTTTCTGACTCCCCACAGACAGGCAGGTATTGAGATAGAATGGGATTTGTGCGAGGTGCACCCCTCTCTCTCTCTCTCTCCCTCTGCCTGTATGTGTGTGTGTGTGTGTGTGTGTGTAAGGATATTATGGAGATCAGAGGCAGGCTGGGAGCCTCCGAGGCTATTAGCTCATCTGTATTATATTGAGACGAGGGTATGTACACATCTGCTGATGACACCAGAGAATTGTACTCTGTGTGTGTGTGTGTGTGTGCATATGTGTGTGTTTGATCCCAGACACGCTCATTTTATTTCGTCCATGCCTGTGTGTGCATATGCACGTCTCCATGCCGTCTTGTCTAGAAAAAGACTCCAACGTTATTATAACTTGACAACTATGCCCTTGCCGACAAATTGCTCAGCTGTGGTAAAACAACTGAAATATATAAACGTAAAGTACACGGCGCACAATTTGTTTGTGTTCCTTTCTTTATTTTTCCCTCTCTTTGAGCAGCCGGGATTGATCTATCAAGGGAGTTATTGCTATCAAAATGTAAAACATTTGAATATGTGAATCGTCAAAATGAACCCCCAAATATGTGAGGTGCGACATGAAGCGGCGACATATTGCTCAAATCACTCCGTCTTTGAGTCTTAGAGTGCTCATTTTGCATCCAGGCCTCTTTTGTATTTGATCATATCACCTGTGAGAATTAGCAGTAAAATCGTCTTCTGACATTTCATTACATTCTCTTCCTGTATCAAGTGTCTGGTTAGATAAATCGAGTGGCTTATTTGAAACTCATCTTCAAATGCCTTTTTCCCCAAATACAGTGCTTCTTGATCGGCCTGTTTTTTTTGTTATGCATTAGCATGAGCTGCATTGCACCAGAGAGTTTTTTTCTTTCTCTCTCTCTCTCTCTGTCAACCCAGAGGATCCGGGTCAATTGATGAATACAAATGTCACCTAATGTCCCATCATCTAGACAAAAAAGGTGGTGAGGAGAGTGAGGGAGGTGATGGAATAAAACGAAAAGAACCCCGCTTCCCCTTCTTCTGCAGACGTGAGCAGCTTTTAACCCGCTTTGATTGATACGGTATCAGAAGTTACTCGATTAAACGGCGTTTCACACTGCATAGATTCCTACTTAAAAGTCTCAGGACCTCTAAATTATTTATTGATATCTGTTCCAATCTACATCTGGCTAAGGAGGACTCTGTGTGTGTGTGTGTGTGTGTGTGGGTGGAGGCGAGGGGTTCGGGGGGGTTGGCTGGTGCTTCCGCAGCGCCTAGAGGAACTTGTTTTCCATGTGCACTTGTTCACCTGCCCGTCTCCTCTAATGGGGCTCAGCAGGGAGGGATGAATAGGGCTGAAAGTGGCAACGCGGCGGTGAAATTGCATCGTGGCAGCTCAGCGTGCACGGGCCTTGCCTCTCTCTCTCTCTCTCTCTCTCTCTCTCTCTCTCTCTCTCTCTCTCAAAATCCTACCGCTGTCTTTTCCTTTTCAACTCCCACTCTCACCAATAGGAGAAGAAAAACAAGGCATATTATAAACAAGACACATATTCAGTAATTCACAGATGAACACAAACCATCGAGTAAGGAAGAGAGGAAACACAGACACACACACACTCACTCACACACTCACATGAGCGATCAGGTAACGCACCGGGCCAAGAAAGTTAGGAGATATTGGGTAATATCTTGTGGCAAGCGGCTCAGGAATCTTTTAAAAGTTCAGCAGTGAAACAAAGAAATGTCTTATTCTGTTCATTGCATCAGCGTATGGGGAAATATACACCTCTGATTTAAGACCAAGCTTTTTGTAGGCATCCAAATCTCTCGGTTTCCCAAAGATTGAAAGGGTCAATAATAAAGTATTGGCAGGGAAGTGGTGGAGTGATTGGAAGTTTGTGCAATAAGCATTGCATCACATAGGCCTGGAGTGCTACCACAGCTTTATACTTTTGGGATCCATTTTAAGTGAGGCAGTTGTGAGCAGTAGGCTCCTCTCTCTATATGTGTATATATATATATATATATATATATATATATATATATATATATATATATATATATATATCGGACGTGATCGTTTATGTCGATCACGTCCGATCTTTCAGATTCCATTTTTTAAACATGCTTACTTTTGTTGGCTTGACTTCAACCTTTTTGAACTATGTTTAGCTGGATTAATTACTTGAATTATTTATCCGTTATGAAAATGAAATACAAGTTCTGTCGATCAACTCATAGACTCACAGAACATGTATTGCATGCTGCGTGCATCGATCCCGTGCTTGTATCATTGCACGTGCACACATTCACACATTCACACATTCACACCTGCACCTATCAGCCTGCAAACTCTTAGGCGAGTGTGAAGGTGCGTTCGAGTGACTCACGGTCGGGATTGAGACGTCACTGCGACCTTGAGGGATGAAACATTGGATGGAGGTCTCTGCTGTTGGTTGGATGGAGTTAGAGGAAAAGTAGTGAGTTCATTTACTTTGTGTTGTGCAGAGGAAGGTGAAGGGGGGGCTTTAGCTCTGGAGGCTGCCCCATGTTTCTCCCTCCACTGTTTATTGAGGGCCTGTCTCAGGAGCCAGGTATTGATTTCTGCCTGGATGAGATGGGATAGCCCTGGAAGACTCGGTGACGGATGGATGAGAGGGAACGGAGGGATAAGTGGAGGAGTGTAGCTCTTGTCCCATGTACAGAGGCTGCTTCAATTGTCTGTAAATGTTAACTTTGCCTTGACCCCTACTGATTTGTCCCTGTTTCAGGAAAAAGATACAGTGGATTTTAAGTCAAAGGCCTCTCCACATCGGGGACGTTATTTCGAAAGTAAATATAGTTTTTGGAAATCAACTTATTGTCTTTTCGGAACAAGGTTTATATTTTTTTTAGCTTTCACACTGTGAAAAAGGCATCAACCAATAACATTTCATTCCTTTTGTTCTTACCTTTCACAATAAAAGCCCTCAGCATATGCAGAACTCTAAATCAATCAGAGCGTTTCAAAGGAAACTCAATGAAATAGCTTACAGTTGCTTATAGGCTAGGATCCTGGTAGTTGGTCCTTTGGAATACAACATTTAGTAAAGGCCTTCATTTGTTTGTATCACCTCTTGGTATCAATTTTCATGAATAATTCACTTTTAATGCAGGCTTTTTAAAAATGTAAATTTTAAAAAGTAATTTTTACAGTTGCAGTACGGTTAGAGGAATTAGGATGGTAAGAACAATAATATATAATATCTCTTCTCTTGTAGGCAGTTAGCATTGCACTGTTTCCCTCGTCAAAAAGCCAATGGGACTTTTTTTTTATTGGATTTGAGATTATTGCAGAAAATAAACTCTGTGGCAAACATACGTTTATGACACTTGCGGGTTTTGTTCAGCTAGATAATCTTCTCAAATGAACTCCACTTTTATGCTTTGTGAAGTGTAAATGCAATCCGCAGAAGTAAAGAGCGGCTACAAAACAAACTTCACCACGGTCACATGGTTTCAGGACAGCGGCACTAAACTCAAGGAGGACTAGTGTTCTCGGGATGATGTCTTCTCATTTAGCCACGTGTTAAAATCTCTTAAGCTCGTGTTAATCACAGACCTCATTTAATGCATCTAACCCCTAAACCCTTTCAAATAGCCCATTGACTGAGACGAGGGAAATGGGAGTTAACAAATACAAACTCATGTCTGCGTTTCAGGACTCCTGCAGCACAATCACCAGTTTACCAAACACATGTGAGCAATCATGTAACTTCTTCTAGCATTTGACAGAGTGAATGATGAGTGAAATGTATATGCTGTATTTTAGGACCTAGAGAGAGTGTAAGCTACTTTGATTCTCCGCTTTCAACATGTCCGTCAGCCATTAGAGAGCATTGACTTTGATTCTGAAGTGCAGGCTTGTTTTCCATCAGGGGTGAACTGTACGCTTCGGTAACAGTTCTGCGAATCAGCTGCCACTGTGAGAGAACAACTGGGAACTCATTTAACAGCTCTTGACAAAGTGCCCTTGAGCAAAAACATTGAACTCTCCAGAACTGGAAGTGCTCAGTAGGGACTCAGTAACAGGACGAGAGATTGTGGACAGCTTGCCAAATGTGAATGTGTGGAAATGAATTAATGTAAAGAATTGAGTTGGTGCACGAGAGAGAATGGATGCCCAGCAGATCCTTTCAAGGATAAATACAAAGCTTTAACACACTCATACTCAAATAGACCTGTCTTAAGCCACTGCCGATTGTCAGATAAATCTCTCTATTTTTTCCCTCATATTTCTGTCTTTCTTTACTCCTTATTTCTTTTTAACTCCGCTCCTCCTGTTTTAGATGCACGGCCTGCGAGGTTGTGTCAAGCCCAGACTGTTCCATTTCAACGGCACACAAATTATACTCTTTTTGGGCCGTCTATCACAAACACACAGTCTTGACTTTATCAAGGTTGTATAGTTGATCGTTCCCTGGTTAAGTGCCCAGTGAAAGTCACAAAACACACACACACACACACCTCCCAGCACCCTCTGTCAACTTAACGGCTGCCGATCAATGGCAGGAGGTCAGCCTGGTGATAGAAGCTCGGAGCAGCATGTGTGCGTCTGTATATGTGCGTCTGTGTTCTTCTGTGTGCTTTTGTGTGTCAATGCGAGTGTTTATTTGTGTGTGTGTGTGTGTGTGTGTGTGTCCGTCTGATAGAGAGCAGGGCTTAGGACCGCCGAGCGATTGAGAGGCGGGGGGTGGGGGGTGAAAAAAGTGTCCAAGATTCATTTTTTCTCATCTGGAACGGAGGGAGAGGAGGGGAGGCCGGTGCGTTATTTTTCTTGGCTTTAGCCCTCACGGCTCTAAGTGGGTATTGATCAGGTGCCTTAATGCAAACCTGTCAAATTAATTTTGCAGGGAGAGAAGGCTGTGACTGCTGCGAGATTGCTTCAGCATCGAAGGGGGGTGTAGGGGGTGGTGGGTGTTGGCTGGATGGATGGATGAAGGGGGTAAATGTTATAGGTGGGGAGCCTATGAATTTTAATCATCATCTGAATAGGAAGCTGGCATGCCACTGTTTTTTGTGTTTACTTCTACATCCTTTTTCTGCATCCTTTCCTCTGGCAGTCTTACTTTATTTTCTTGCTTTTGGTTGACAACCTAACACACGACTCAGCGTGTGAGGCATGTGCCTGTAAGCAGTCGCAGCACAAACAAAAAGAAAGAAAAATAACTTTAACCTCTCCCGTCCTTTTTTTCCACACACTCCAGCGGCGTTGTTTTACAACGCCGCTGTGAGGTCTCCTCCCTCAACCGCTACATTGGATCAGGCTAATCTCCGGCCAGCTCCTTCATCCCATTAGTTAGTTAACTGTCGGCCGGGGTCGTTTCACACCGGGAAGAATTAAAAAGAGCCATAAGTAAGTTTTACGATGAGGGATTAGAGGGATAGAGCGGTGTTAGAGGTGAGCGGGCGAGCCCATCTGCATGTGATCTACTGCAGCGCGTGTTATCCGCCTCTCACCCCCCCTCTCTCTCTCTCTGTTAGTTTATCTGAGAGCTGTAAGTTCTACACAGAAGGCTGTGGCCCCTTTCCATCGACCCTCCCAGCCGTTAAGGTGTGCTTTATGGTCTATATAGTGCAGAATAAAGACACACACCCTCTATGAATGTGTGAGATATATCTCACACATTCATAAATGCATGGAGAGCCTTGTTTGATGCACTTTCAGACACACCAGTCAGTGTGCATGCAAGAGTTACAAGTACCGCGTAAACTAATGGCTCAGATACACACACACACACACACACACCTACACACACACGTCTCTACGGTCAGACTACATCAATACCGGAAAATGTGGTGGGCTCCACTGCAGACAAATCATCGTAATAACTTTCTCTCTGGAAAGAGAGGCGTGACAGAATTATAGTGTTAAGTATCATGTTGATTCAGAATGAGCTTTGCAGTGGAGATTTTAAAATGTCTCATATTCTAGATGACATTTTAACTATAAGTTTTAAATTCATGAACCTCAGGCGAGGTTGTTCAGAGCAACACTCCACATCTCTCCCATGTCTCTCGTTGTCCATCTGGTCCGCAGTGTGGCCCCACACTTGTACCCGGTGGGACGTGTGTCAGTCCACAGCAGCACACGTGTGTTTGTGGTTGCATGTGACAACACTTTTTTGATTACAGTAAGCATGGTTCCAGATGATTTTTGAACTGGCGAACCGATATCTACTTTCCTAAAAAAAAAACAATACAAATTGAAGATTGTCGCTTAAGGCATGTTGCCACAACATACCAAACAGTATTTTCTTATCTGAAAGTGCTTTTATTTTGTTATGCTAATAGGACCTTTTACCGACTTAAGTCAGTACTGACTTCATTTTTAAAAATATACTTATTTGCTTTCTTGCCGTGAGTTAGATGATACGATCCATCACTCTCATGTCTGCCATGGGAAGCTAGAGCCAGTGATTAGCTTAGCTTAGCATTAAAATACTGAAGGCAGGGTTCACTTCTAGCCTGGCTCTAGCCAAGGTTCATTCTAGCTCCATATTAAATAGACAAAAGTGAATAAGCATTTTCCAAACTATTCCTTTAATCAATCAGTTGTTAATTAACTGTCACTTTGCCCAGAGTGTTCCAATGAAATTAAATAGTCTGCTAATTGATTTCAATTAGTTGTTTTTGGCACAAACAACTAATGTCATTTTTGACAGCTTGCAGCGGTGCTTTGAAACATGTACGTTTTTCGTGTACTGTATCTGTCACTCTGACTGAAAATGAGACGCAGGATCATTTGACTTTTGAACCTTACCCGTTTAAATAAATTCAGCATAAGATGTTTTTTTCTTTCTTTCTGTTCACTGTTTTGTTCATCGCATGCATTCTCTTTCTTCTTCTTCACATTATTTTACTTTTTTTCCCTGTCTCTTTAAGCCCTACTGGCCTCGTTATACATGTAAACATCAGTATACCAAAGTGATTCTTGATTTAAGCTCCCCGAATAGAAAGCTCATTTCAAGATAGATTTCCCTATGCAGGGCAGTATTTGCATATTCCTAAAAAAAAGCTTTTTTTTCTTCCTCTCTCCAGGGCTCACACAAACACTGCCTTCATTTGAATGGTCTCACTAGCTAGCTAGCTGCCCCTGCACTCAAGATGAAAATGTATTTGGTAGGCGTGTGTGTGTGTGTGTGTGTGCGTGTGTGTGTGTACATGTGTGTGTACATGTGTGTGTGGAAATGAATTTTGGTGAGCTGCAGATTGTCTGGCTCATCTCAACAGAGGTTCCATTACCTCTCAGTGGCTTTCATCTTCTCTTCGAGTGAGAAGTCCTCACATCTGGAATGAGACACGGTGTAACACACAGACACACACAAATGCCGACTGAAGATACAAATAGATGTGGTGCCAAAAAGAGAGAGAGAGAGAGAGAGAGTATGTGGCAAGACCTCAAATAGATTTCATGACCAAATACAATCATTTTCAGCAGGCTCATATATTTATTTGCTTTGCTGTTCAGCTGAACGGCATAACTTTGTCAGATCAGAGGCATTATTCTATATACATCATTTGACTTGATTGATAACAGTAATGCATTTGAAAACAACGATTTTAGGCCTTTGGTTGATCCCTCTACTGGATTCAATGCTCTCGAACACCACAGCAGGGTTAGAGACAAATTGCTGAGGAGGAAATATAGTCTTCTTAGATCAGCTAGACATTTGTATACTGTCATTTAAAAACTATATTTTGAACCCATGGACAGACACAGCGGGTGATGGAGAGATCTGTCATGTCCAGGAAAAGTTGTGTGTCTTGTGTCCATGTCGTCTTGTGATTTCCTGTTTTTATTTTGAAGGTCAACTCTCCTCTTGTTTCAGGCAACTTGCTCCTTCCCCTGTGTGTTTCTCCTCTGGTCTGATTGGCTGCCTCGCTCCTGATTGTTTCCACCTGTGCCCTTACCCTGTGTATATATTGTCTGCGTCTCCCTTTGTCCTGTGCCAGTTCGTCTTGTATCTTGTATTTTGTGTAAGAGAACCACCCATTTCCATGAATTTCTCCAGTCACCAGGTTATGATATTTTGTTACTTTGTTCATGTAGATTTTTTGTTTGTTTGCTCCAGTTAATTAATTAAATGTTTTGTTGTTACTTTGCCTTGAGTCGTGCGTATGGGTTCTAGTCTTTGTTCGGTCTTGACAAGATCATATTGACTCAGATCTTAAAGAAGGTTGAGCAGAATGTACCCAAAGATCAAAGCTGCATACAACGTAGGCAGGAAAATAAAATAAGCTGAAATCTTCCTCTCTGATTGACTTCTTTAGGTGAGGCTGACATTTGTCTGAAGTTGCGCCAGTTTAGCAGCGCATGAAACTGCAGCGCTCGGAAACTTCATGCATCTTCAAAAAATAAAATAATGTCATAAAAACGAGTCTGAGATCAGATTCCCTACAACAATATTTATTGTAGGAAATGAAAGTGTGTGTGTGTGTGTGTGTGTGCGCGCGCGTGTGCGTGTGCGTGCGTGTGCGCGCGTGTGCGCAGCAGACAGATGACGTGGACCAGGAAGGCAGATGCAGACTGTCACAAAGCAGGAAATTCACAGACTGACACGACTGATGGTGTTTAGTTATGACTGACACACACACACACACACACACACACACAAGCAAACACTTATGGAAGTCTGGAAGTTTTGCAAATTGTTCTTAAACCAATTATGTATAAGTTTTTTTGGAAAAGGAAATCTGTGCAGGATATGTGAGGACCATCTGCAGATCCCTTATTCGTACTGTTATTTCCTGACAGCTGTGTGTGTGTGTGTGTGTGTGTGTGTGTGTGTGTGTGTGTGTGCACGTATGTATCTTGGAGAGGGAGCAAAGCTTGAAACTTTGTGGAAACTTGATTAAACAAAAAAAAGTAGTGGCACAGTGCTTGAAACAGACTATGAATATTAATGGGATGAGACAAAAAAAGAATGAACAAAGAAAAAAGGAATTTGGGCGCATTCAAAGGACCATTGAAAGTCTGTTCTCAGAACCAGTAAGTGGATAAAATAACACATATTACAATGTAACTAACCAATTTGACAAATAAGATACTCTTCCATTTAGATTAATTACATATAGCTATCTTAATACACAAGGCCACAAAGGCCTAAAGAGCATGTACCCCAAAATTGAAATCATGTCGCTTTGTGAACGTTTTTCAAAGAAACATATGTTTTTGGTTTGTTTTACATAGCGCCACTCAGCCTGGCTCATGTTGCAAAAATATTAGCATTGATGCCAAATGCCAAAACGACAAACATGTCTATATGTCTCAATTGAAGAATCATTAAGATTAGCAAGGACTTGATGCATTATTTTTTTTTTTTAATAATAAAGTTATGTGTGTATAAAAAAAAGAAAATTGTCTTTAACAGCCAGTAAGCTTAATTTTTGTTATTCTAGTCGGTTGCAAACTGTCTTATGAATGGGACATATACGTTAAAAATAATCTTTAATCTGTGTGTGTGTGTGTGTGTGTGTGTGTGTGTGTGTGTGTGTGTGTGTGTGTGTGTGTGTGTGTGTGTGTGTGTGTGTGTGTGTGTGTGTGTGTGTGTGTGTGTGTGTGTGTGTGTGTGTGTGTGTGTGTGTGTGTGTATAGGGGGGCTCTCCCGTCAGTCCTCATAACCATCAAAGGCTGCATCCCATTCACAGCAACAAGACAGAGACGTAAAGCAATCTGCCGGACCAAAAGCATTTAATTTTGAAATGGCTGCCCAATGAATCCCCATTCAGATGAACACACGCGCATATACACACAAATGATTTTGCATACATGCACTCAAAGTGTGCACGTATACATGCACAGATGTACACATATGCCCCCCCCCCCCCCCCCCCCACCCCCTCCGATCTATTACCTCAACCTACCCCCCCCCCCCCCACACACACACACACACACACACACTCAGCCTCAGGGGAAAAGAGGAAATGTCTTTTTTAAGAATTGAATACAGCGGGATGAGCTTCGCCACTTTATCCTTACATATGCAAAATCCGGCGCTGTGTATTCATGTAGGGAGACACAAAACAGGCGCCACAATCAAAAATGTCATTTCCCTGCCAGTGAGACGAGCTCGACTCTCATCTGACCGAGAATGAAATGCTCTCACTCCTCCTGGCCCCGAACCTTCATCACCAACATGATTAGATCAAATGGATTAAATGAAGGGATTAAAATAGATGCTGTAATTTGTGTTGTATTTTATGTTTTGTGTATGATTCTTTTGTCTTTCTTGTATATATTTCCCATTTGAATGTTGTGAGTTTGTTTCTTCTTCTAAATAGCTGGAGTATATCTCGGGTTTTATTTCAATGCACATCCCACTAACGGACAGCTATCCCTCCTCTCCGCCTGAACCATACAAAACGTCAGAGCCCACTCAGGCACCCCGCTGGACACCCCAATCTCTTCTCTGCTCGTGAAGACCAGTAACACGATTGAGAGAGTCACTTAGTGTTGTCAGTCTTCCCCACAGAAAGGAAAGGAGAGGCAGAGAATGACACAACTCTGTTTGATAAACAGTGACTTTTGTTTAAGCAGCGATTTGCCTGTAACTGGACCGTGTCAGTCAAACAAAGCACAGAATAACACGTTTTTATTTCTATTTCACATTTTATTGCGGGGAGACACATTATATTATGCTAGGGAATAAAAGATGTATATACTGGGATGATAAGTCGACTAACACTTAACAAACATGATTTAAAATACAACAAATAAAACTAAAACATGAACAAAACTTTACCAACTCAATAGATTTATATTAGACAAACAGGCCAGAAGTGGAGCAAGTTTATGTGCGCCATGGACAAGAAGTGAAAGTTGTTGGCTGCTGGAAGTCAATAGAGTGAGAATAGGGTGTGGTCAAATTGAATTAGCTTTCTGTTTATTACTAATGACGAGTAAATTCCATGTGTAAATTTTTCTGCAATCCACCTGCGACACGACTTTCTATTTTTCACAATCTTTTTTTAGATTAACAAAACAAACAAAACTATCTTTGCACAAGTAATTACTGAATCTTATAATAAAGAAGAACACCATTAAAAGGCAGGATAGCTCCGGAGCTCCGTTCCTATATTAGCTACGTTTCTGAAACAGGGAGCAAAGCTCGTTATCAAATGGAAATGGCCTTTGCAGACATTGAGGCAAAACACACACACACACGCACACACACACACATGAAATACCGAGGTACGTAATTGAATTTGCAGCACGCTCTTCTCATACCTTTTGAAAATATCGCTATAGCCTGAGAAACTGTTGTTACCTCTAGCCAGATGATGTTAGCTTATAGCAGCATTGTGTTGCGGTCAGTGAGGCCACTCGTGCTGCCAGCATCAGGTGTGTGTGCCTGATAGCCAATAGTGAGATCAAAAGAAGCATTTTGGTGTGTCTTAATTGAATTGAGAAGCATCGCCAATGGGATTGGATCTCAACTTTGAGTGTGTGTGTGTGTGTATGTGTGTGTGCTGTAATTTGTGGATTAGGTGATTGGTTGGTGGGTTGCGTTTGAATGCGTGCATGTGTCTGCCCATTGATTGAATTGGGTGTTCTTAAAGGTCTGTGAGGCGTGTGTTCTTACACTACAGCTGTGTCAGCGGGGAGGCGGCTGATTGTGTGTGCAGGCGCTGGAGTGTGTTTGATGTGAAGTATCCACACCTCGCAAGAATCGGCAACACTTGTGGCAACGCGCACTTTGTCACAGATATGTTCACAAGAGGGAGAGAGAGAGAGAGGGAGAGAGAAATGGAGAGAGAGGGAGAGAGAGAAACCTACAAATTATTTTTCCTTGAGATAAGTCAAATAAAGATACATAAATCAATAAATAACAAGGGTTAGGGTAACAATAAAGGTATAATATAATAGAACATATATTTCCCTTTAAAAATATCCAACAACCAACTTAATAAAATGGCACAATGGCGATTTAGCTTTTAGTCCTAACTCTTGTTTCTTTAACTTCTATCCACTACATCTCCTCTGCCCCTCTGTCTCACACTGGAAAGCCAAAAGGATTAAATCTTCTTTTTTTTCCCCCCCTTTTTTATTTTTTCCAATTCTTCTTTAACTGTGCATTTTTTTTTTTAAAAAGGGGGAGGGTTGGAGGGCTTTAAAAGATTTGGTCTGAGAGGGATTTCCGGGGGTGTTTTAAAAGGGGCTTGACTCCATTAAGTAGGTCTGCTAACTGCAATGCAATGTCCCAAATCCAAGAGACTTTGAACACTCATACATATGGGGCAGTGGGGGGTGAAATGAGGGTAAAAAGAAGAAGCATGAAATAAAAGGCTATTAAAAGAGAGAGAGAGATGATGGAGTTATGCCAGTTTCTCTTCCATCCGTCCATCTCTGCTCTCCGTCTATCACTCAATCCATCTCTTTCTCAATTAGGAAATGAAAACTCCGATCGTCTTAAGAGGAGAGAGATTACTTTCTGACCCCGCTGTGCATCATAGGGTAATTCACAACAAAATACCCCACTTTTTGACTTTTACCATAATTAAGAAAATTCAATTCACTGATGACTTTTAAACCATCTTATAGATCTTCAGCTTTGTGCAATACTCTTTTGGAGAGATTTAACTTCCACAACTGAGGCAAAGTGGTAGAGAGTGCATTGTTGTTAAAAGCTTGTGCATTAATGGTATAAGGTTTCGACCTAACCACGCAGGAATCAAACGTTGTCGGCCCGCTTCCTCCAAGCCATGAAAGGCAAGATCTGGGTTGGTTTTGCAGGTTCAACTTTTGTACAAAATGTGAATTTTGGTATTTAAAGTATAAACAGTGTGGGTATCACTGAACGTTTATTTCATGGCTGTATGATGATGAATGATGCGTACAAGGACTACTTCCTGTCGTGTTTCCCCTCGTTTTCTGTTCAGAAGACAAACGCTCTGTTATTTAAACCCGTCAGCTGCACCGAGGAGGGGAAATCAACTTTTCTTTTCTTCTTTTGAATTTGTAAATGAAAATATATATAGTGTGTGTGTGTGTGTGCGTATAGTTTAACAATAGAAGAGGTCTGGTGCTCCGTATGTTCCATTTGCTCCCCTATGGAGCCCCTCCATCACCCATCATCTCCACACAAACACAATGCATGCATGTTTGTACTTATATCGGTCGGTCCATTCAACAACATTTGGTAAATAGCACTGAAGCTGAAGGGCTAGAATACCATTTTATTTTGCTTTGTTTTGTTTTATCCCGGGGAGTCAGAAGTAGCAAGGATATTTTATTTTTTTTCACTAGGTTAGTCAGGTTATTTTGGCCTAGGTTCATCCTGAACTACAGTCTATTTTCACCATTCCCTGTTTTTGCAGTCATAAATAAGTTCCCGTTTTGGTTTGGGAACTTCTGTGTTGACCTTTGTGAGATTTTCTTTCCAAGAAATATTTGAAAATTAATGGATTCAGCAAATACCCCAAATTAACGTAAAATCCGATTGAGTAGGCTCTGCCGGTTGCTGTTTGTAAACACGACATTAAAAGTGTGGCACCCTGAGGATGTTTTCCAGCGGGTGAAACCCAAGATTCCCTCTCGTTTTGGATATAGCTTTGTCCGCAAGCAGTTTTGCCTCTATATATTATTTATTTTCTTTTTCTTTGCACTGTGCTCGTCATTGTCGTATAGCTTCCTCTTGGATGTGTGCTCATTCATCTGCCACTTGGCCGCTACATTCTTACAGAGGTTGACGGCGAGAAACTTCCTGAACACAGCAACATAAGAAAACACAGGCGTTGGTTTCTCTTGGATCAGGAAACACTCACGTGTGTCATAAGGAAAAGTTACACGGAACGTATTTTGTTTGGAGCGTCTGCTTTTTGTCTTTTTATATTTTCCAAAATCTTTGCAGGGTTGTTTTGCATTGAATAGCTCGTGTTACGTGAGAGGAGTGGAGATGAAGTCAGAAGGAAGAGGAGAAAAAAACGAACTGGAAAATATTGTGTGTGTGTGTGTGTGCGTGTGCGTGTGTGTGTGTGTGTGTTTTTGCGCGCGTGTGTGTGTGTGTGTGTGTGTGTGGATGAGAATTGGTCAGAAGTGGTTAGAGGAACAGTGGCCTCCTCATGGCCACAGGGTGAAAGAGCCCCTGATAGCCTTTCTGCTGCTGCTTAGCTGATAACACATAGTACCACCACCTAATGTTCTCTCTCTTCCCTCTCACACTTTCTCCATCGCCATCTCACTTTACTATCAACACTCGCTCGCTTACCCTCTCTCCCTTCCCGCTACTTATCTGTCTCGCTCTCCGTTTATTTCCCCCCGGCCCTCTCTCTGTCTCTCCGCCGCTCTTGTCTGCAGGAATGAATCAGACGTAAGAGACCAAACAAGATTTTCAACCCATTGCTTTTGATTAAGTGACTTAACACAGAGGTCTGCGGCCCGGCAATATCACTAATGGTCCGAAGAAAGAGAGATAGTGTTGTGTGTGTGTGTGTCTGTGGGGGGGCGGAGACAGGAGGGAGGGCAGGAGGGAAAGAGAGAGAGAGAAAGTCAGACGTGGGCTAAATCTCCCACAAGTAGTACCATTATCCCCGGCTAAAGGAGAAAGTGATTATGAACTTAAAAGGAGCTTTGCGCTCGTAGCTTTCTCCACAGCAAGTTTAGTTGGAGAATTACGATTAAGCCGGATTTAGATTCACGCAAATGCCTTTTTAAACAGAGGAGGCCGAAGAGGAGGAGAGAAGCCCCTCGTACTGCCGAGTGAGCGTCGGAAGACGAATGCCACAGCTCACAAAGAGGACTTATTTTTCATTAGACCTCCTGATCAAGTGCTGACATTTGTCATTTCCACCTTTTTTATTTAGTTTTTCACAGTGAGCAAAAAAAAAAAAAGTCTAAAATAAATAATAGCAATATTTCTTTCTTTTTGTTGCATTGTCCTCCCCGCTGTTCACAGGAACCCCGTGAGGAAGTGCACGAGCAGATGAGCGCTTCTAAATTCCCCGTTTGGGTTTTACAAGCTGATAGTTAATTCTACAAATGTTGCTTTTATGGAAATGCAAAACATATGTCGCTACTTATCTGATTTCCTGCAGGATATCAAAACAATTTGGGATGTGATCTCTGTGTTGGAGGGATCTACTTAAAACACCCCCCTCCCTCTCAAAAAAAAAACATGGAAAATACATTTTGTATAATTGTTTGTTCGGCTGGAGATTGTTTTGGGATGATTATTTCAAAACCAGGAATGTGAATCTTCGATGCCGTGAACACACGCAAAACATGCATGTTGTTGTTATGTTATCAGTTAAAGGATTGGCTCGGTGTAATAATTCATCAGAGGATGTGCTCTGTTATTACCCGCGATGTTCTAAAGGGCCCCCCTTAAGTTCATGGCAATTCATCTGGTTCTCTGGCAGGAGAAAACACTTCAGTTTGTTTGTTGCCATCATCACAATCAACCTGAAATAAAATGAAAAGTAATGCAGCTCCAGAATCACCGGGGACAAACTAGTCATGTAACAGGCCTCACTCTCACAGGACCAAGGGACACAAATGTCAGACTTGAGGACGTGACGAGGACCATTACAGGAGTTTGGCTGCTGTGAACTGCATCGCTTCAATGAGGCAACATACTGAAAATGAATTTGGTTGCTTAAATTTCACTGTTATTGCTTTGTGCACCAGTCACAGTTTCCAAGAAAATAAGTATTCTCCTGGTGAGGTGTGTGCACGAGTGTGTTGTGGAGAAGACAACGTGTGTGTTCAGGTGCTTGTGCATGAGCTTCCCACCTGCATGTATGTTTGTGTTTACATGTGTTTTGTGCTCGCACGCGCACGCGTGTGTGCGTGTGTGTGTGTGTTTTCCTCTCTGCACATTAGCGGTAATTATAGTCAGTAATAACCCTAACGAGGAGAGAGGGACAGGCTGCGTTCAGAGCAGCAATTACAAGTTAATCAGCTACCATGTTGTTGGGAGTAATTAGGCAACGCTGTGAAGAGGATTTAGATCTCAGATATTTACTGCTGCAGCATGGGAGAGGGTGTGGCATGTGTGTGCGTGTGTGCGTGTGTGTGTGTGTGTGTGTGCGTGGGTGTGTGTGTGTGTGAGAGAGCAGGAGGGATGGATGGATGTGTCCGTGTGTGAGAATCCTTGCAGTCTCAAGACCTTTTTTTCTTCTTTTTCCTATAATTCGTGCTGCCGTTTGAGCTTTAGTGGTTTTTTTGTCCGTCTTATTGGGCGTTAATCCCTTCCGGTGACTGTTACGTTGGCTGTAAGAAAGCCGTCTGTATCAGCCATTGCACATTTGGGTAAAAAAGAACCAGTGCTGACAGTAGTTTGAATTGACTTGACTGTGAATATGCTGACTTTGCTTTCAACAATAAGTGCAACGCAACAAGCCATGTAAAGGGAATCGTCATCTCTTAATTGCAGAACATGCCAATACGCCAAAACAAGAGGTGACAGGGGCTTGACGGTGTCAGTCCACCTACAAACAGCACAGCGGTTGTGCACACTGCTGTTTCAAGCTAATTAGGTGTTAACGTGTTACGCCGTCGATTGCGTGTCTGAGGCCTTTAATTGTTTGACTGGGAGGAGGATGCTGGGATTCAGCTCCCTGCCAAGTGCCATTTAGGCTGAGGTGCTAATAGCAGGGGTCTGACACTGATACACACACTTTAATTGTATGTTGTGTTAATGGGACGCAGGAGAGAGGGAGGGAGGGAGGAGGGGTGGAAGGGAGAGAGCAAGTAGAGAAAGAGACAGAAAGAAAAAGACACACAGACGGGGATCAGCCAATGACCTGTGTGATGCAGAGAGACTGTTCTGACAGCTCATTGCCCAGTGCTGTCATCCCTGCTGTGTGTGTGTGTGTGTGTGCGGAGATGAATACATTCTAAAAAGCATAATAAGCTAATAACACATATTTAAATTATGCATCAAATCACCATATTGAATGTGTTTGTGTGTAAGCATTATCAATACGCTTTATGACCAAAGGTATTCTAATAAACATGGTAAAATGTCAATAACCATGTATCTCACACACACACAACCCCAGCTGCAACACTTATAATAAATAAATGAATCATTTGGCACCAGGCAGATGTGTCACACAGTTTATATCATCCAGAAGGGATTTCT
The DNA here is from genome assembly GCF_009769545.1 of Cyclopterus lumpus. NCBI lineage: Eukaryota > Metazoa > Chordata > Actinopteri > Perciformes > Cyclopteridae > Cyclopterus > Cyclopterus lumpus. The sequence goes on along the minus strand of NC_046977.1, from coordinate 14,349,553 downwards.
AAATTGGAAGAAAAGTTTTCAGACGGGCGCACACAGTGTCGTTACTCCAAAATATTAATTTTGCATGTTTTATTTTAAAATAATATGTAGTAAAGGATAAGACAACACATCATAGGGAATGCCATGATTTGCTCTTAATGAGAGAGTAATATTTATAAAATCAAACCATCATCAGGATTAGGATTTCTTTTCTTCTAATTTCATATTGATACATTCTAAATAGAAGATGTAAAGTTGAGCATATGCTGTCTTATCTGTCAATCAACTAATGATTGCAGTGCAGTTAGACTTGATAAAAATAAAGCAAGCTTTTTCAGTCCATACAAATGTATGCTTGTATTGAGGGACTCTTTATCATAATATTGAATAATGATCTCCTGATACTAACAAGTTGACTGTTATCATTAAAGGTGACCAATAATCAGCTTTGCTTTCATGTCAGCAATCACTTTGTAATTGAGTCTCAAAGTTGTTTTTTCACATTTTTATCAGCAAATATCTGTTCTCGGTGTGCATGTGTGCGCGTGTACATTTGTATATGTGTTTGTTTTGGGAAAGAGCTGGTAACGTAATTAAGCTGTCACATCGCGTGCTATCAGAGCACATAAAATGAAGAATCGTGTGTGTGTGTGTGTGTGTGTGTGTGTGTGTGTGTGTGTCAGGGTAAATGATAGAGCAGGGTTGGGATTGACCTCCTAATTACTGTAGCGGTGATGGGAGGAGAGACACAGGGCCAGAGGTTAATAGCTGAGTTGTCGGACAAGAAGGCTGAGGGGAGGGAGGGGGGGGGGACAGAGCAGGGGGTGAAAAAGGATGGAGGGAGGAGAACGCAAAGGAAAGGAGGAGAAGAAGTAAAGCCGGTGAACATAAAATAAGGAGGAAGGAGAGAGGATTATGGTGGTGAGAACATTTTTCTCACGCTTAGCATTCAGAGATTAAGTTGAGTTCATTGAACAGTTGTGCTTTTGGGAGGGAATGCACCACAACCCTTTATCCCAAAGAAGTTGCCTTCCAAAACGACCCATATTAGGGATGTGTGCTCTGGTGCCTTTATGGTTAGTGATTGGTTAAGTTTTAGTAGAAAAGAAAAACACTTTGCTTTAGATTAGGTCGATATTGTGTTGGCTGGTTAAAACAAACACTGCTGGCTGGTAGAAAATAGGACACAAAAGGTCATTTTCCAGTGTCAAAGTTCGATTCTTTAAAAACTTTTTGGGTGGACGACCCTACGTCGGCACCCACGCTGCCAGTATAAATTCTATTTCAAGCTGCTGCATCAAACACATTTTTTTTGGACCTTTATCTTGAAGGAAACCATAAGTCTTTCAAGGAATTTGTATTTTCCGAAACAACAGCAAATATGGCCCCTGATTAGAGCGTCATGACATAGTTGCACGAGTCCCCTCTTTGGGAGAAAAGTGAAACCACTGTTGATTCTCAAGCTGCTATTGAGAATATCTTTATCTGGGCCATGGTACCAGATAAAGACAAACATTGTAGTTAACCGTCTGTGAATAAAAACATTTTAAAAATCACCATTCATTTAGACAAGCCCCCTCCAAAATAAAAGCAATTTCCCCTCCGTGTGTGGTACATTTTGTCTGTTGCCTGGAGCGGTGAGAGGCGATTAGAGCGCCCGAAAAATGGGGGCTAGAAGACAGAACCTCATCAGGAATATGGAACGGCTCTCGCAGACAGACCAAGTGACACCCGTAACCCAATTAAAACAGGGGCAAATAAGAAAGACCGAATAGGTATGCTCGGGACTTTAGAAATAAATCTACCCTGTTTAGAGGTGGATGCTGGAAAACAATAGTCCTGATTCAAATGTTATCTTCTGACAATGTGTGGGTACATTTGACACATAATGTTTTGGGTTCATTAAATAATAACTATAATAACTTGCTGTTCTGCTTATCAGTATTACATTTTTCATTTAAGTCACAAAGCATGTTAAAATAACAAGTTTCAGATAAACAGTCCAATCTTGTCAAATTTTTGTCCAATTTTTTTAAAAGACGCTGCCAGATATAATTATAGTTGAAAACCAAAGAATAAACTGAGAATAAAATCGGTGAACACTAATTAAATCTGCTCCAAAACAACAAAAATAACAATTAAGTTTTGCCCTGGGACAACAGCGCGTATAAAGATAGCGGTGTTACGTGTACCCGGACAGGAAACTGGGCCTCGCTGCTTGTTTCAGGCCTGCAGTCAGGGAGAGAAGTGAAGTGAGAGCATTAACAGTCTGATTGTAAACATTATGGAAACACTGATGGTGGTGTTCGTGTTTGTAATTAATTACCCTGATTGATTCCGACTGCAGCTTGCTTCTGAGTGGCATTTCATCATGATGTTCTTTAGTTAATACCCCCACTCCCCGCTAATAAGGCAACAATTAAAACAGTCATTTGCATCTAACATTATACCCTCTATTAGCTGAGGGAATAACGTAACTGAAGGGGGCACAGGTTGCTGAGTAAAGACACAAAACTAAATTTGTGTGTGCGTGGTACTTGAACTCACTCAAATGCAGCTGCATACACAGAATTACCTTGCACACACACACACACACACACACACACACACACACACACTCATAAGGGAACAGTCTTGTGCACACGCTCAGACTTTGCCTCTGCGCGGCCCCAACTGATTTATGGGAAATGTGACTGCCAGTTCCATGACCCTGCGACGGTACTCCATGTCTGACCCTTTGTACCCCGACACACGCGTGTGTGCACACTCTCTCACGCACACACAAGCAGGCGCTCGGCCATCACTCGAAGGAATATGAGTTGCCACGCCAAAGACTACGGGCTGTCCTTGGGGCTGATTGGCTGAGAGTTGTCAAACGATCACGGCGGCGGCGAGCAGGGGGCCTCTCTCCACCCCCCCTAAAATCAATTTCAATCAACGTGGAGACGCAATATTATCAAATGTCAAGTCCACCGCGGCCCTCGGCCCCGTGCCGCGGAAAAAAATTATTCCTGACAGCCACTTGGCGACTTAATTAAGTGCAAAAAAAACAGGACGAGGGGAGAGGTAGGGAGAAGACGGTGGTGAAAAGGAGGACAAGAGGAGGGGGGCGGGGATTAACAGTCAAAATACCTCAATTGGTCAGTTGGTCTTTTTGTTTGGTTGACTGGTCGTATTGACAAGGCCTCAGAATGATACCCTCACAGGGGAGCAGTCAAGGCAGGAGGGAGAAAGGGGGGGGGAGAGAGAGGGAAGGAAGTAAGGGGGAATGGAGTCAAAGGGGAGGAATATAGGGGAGAATTACAAAAGACAGAGTGGACACAAGAAGGCACGATTGGGGGAGGCATGAATGGATTGTAGGGAGAGAAAGATGGACAGGGTGAGTATGGAAGGGGGCAAGCAAGGAGGGAGAGGAAGAGGGGGAGGGTAGACAAAGTTGGGGATGGCGACAAGGAGTTATTGGTGAAGAGGAAAGATGTAGCGTGGGAGAAAAAAAAGTAGAGAAAGAAAGTGTATGGATGGGTTGAGAGAGGGATCGACGGAGAAATACAGGAAGAACAATAGGGGAGTAAGTGGTAGTTTATTGACAAGGATCTCCTTCCACACACACACACACTCCACACACACACACCCTCTCAACCGCTCGCCGGCTCTCTTGATATTGAAATGATTCCTCGGGAAATAAATCACATTTCGATTGGCTGGTAATTGCTGGGGATCGATCAACTCGTTCTGCGAGGCTCTCCCAGGGATTTTCCTCCTCTGTCCACAACGCACTCTCACGGGTTGTCAATGGGGACCGTGAACCTCGAGGGGGAACTGATACCTGATTGGGCGAATCAGTAAACATGAGCTGCTGATTGTTCCTATGCAGATTGATGTGATCGGGAAAGAAAAAGAAGAAAAAAAGGAGAAGTGACGGACAAACTTGGAGAACAGAAAGATGAAAGACTGACTAGATAATGAAAATAATAACGTTCAGAGTTATACACAGCATCATGAAGCAAAAGATCAGCCAAATTGAAACTACAATATTTATCGTACCATAACCACCGCGTTGTTTCCGACAAAACATCCCCCCTTTTAGAAGGCTAGGAGATTGTGCTCAGCGCACTTCATCCATTCTAGTCCGATTCATGAATGAGTAATTTTGATCAATTCTGCAATCAGTCAGCGGTTAGAGGTTCGTCTCCCTCATGTTAAAGTATGATTTATAAATGGCTAGAGGTCGTAATGATGCTACGGGCGCTTTATCAGGCTAAATGAGAATGGCCTTTCTACTCATGTTCTCTGTATGACAGGGACAAGCAGGTTGTCAATACAGAAATGACCCTGCTGGAGGGCGAGAAACACACACACACACACACACACACACACACATGCACACAAATATGCACTGGAATGCACGGCCACATGCCGTGCTCACATTCGATAACACACATTGGGACATAAAAAACCTGCAGGGTCACGTGCGCACACACACACTGAAAAGGTGCAAAGAAAAGTTACTGTTCAATCAAAATGTAAACATGCAAACCGCCAAATTTCTCATGCGCAATGACCACTTTTCGCACACTTTCTCACACACACATACACACACGCACACACAATATATATTCACACCCAGGAGATGGATGAGTCAATATGCGCATTGATCATCTTCAGATTTACAGGAACAGCAAGCATTGTAAACAGCGGCATGGATTTTTCAGTTTCCATAAAACACACATATAATTTATTCACCTTTTTAGGGCCAAATCAATGTGATTCTATGGGTGTAGTACTCTTTTATTCTACATACAGTATACAAACTGACAGGGTTGTTAATCAAGCATACATGAAAGCTGGAGAAAAGCTGCTGTTGGATTGCAAACGATGGGATTCAGAGTTATTTACCCGGCTGGAAACATCTGATTGACTCAAATTTGATTTCTCATTGGAAGTAAATGTAAGTCCTAAATATGTAGGATAAAAAAGCAGGAGCACACTGAGACTCACGAGAGAGTAATAAGAGAGTTTTTATTCTTAAAGTTATTTCTTCATTAAAAAAATCGGACCTACTTTACCGCTTTGAGCCAAACAAACGTGCTAAAAATATTATAATAATATAGGATAGACATAAAATATGTAGCCGGTATAATATCAACAACACACTCGTGTGTCGGGCAGTGCTACTGAATTTCCCGGCCTGCGTTGCGGCTTCACAGATTATTTTTATGTGTTTTGCACTGAATGTGTTCCTGTAAGTACATTTCTCAGAGACGTTAGACAAACACGCGTATTGCTGCTCAAACACGTGAGCAATTTCGCATAATTTCTGGGACTCTGCTGCTGGAGAGGACCAACCGCATGGCAGCTCAGTGGTCAAGATGATAAGTTCATTTCAGATAAGGAGCTTTTTTTATGAGCATGTTATCATAACAAACTCATGATGCTCAGGGGTTTGCAGTATATTCCCCATATGGGGTCTATTGTCTATATGTCAAAGGTACACAAGACCACATTTAGGAAACGTCATCACATCTTATAATCTTATCTTATAACTATATAATTATATGTCATATGAGTCTTTTGTTATAACAGTCTCTACTCTTTTAATTTGGATACTGCAGGTATTTGGTGATGGGGGAAAAGGTCTGGGCTTCCACAGCAAACAATGGATATGTTCTCTAGTTTAGGGTATTGTCACGCTGAAACAGGAAAGGGTCTTCCCCAAACATGTTGTAAAGTTGTAAGCACATAAATATTTGACATATTATTGTATTGCATTGAGATTCACTTGCTGGGATCAAATGATGAGAAACAGACATAGTGTGTGTGTGTGTGTGTGTGTGTGCAAGGCACTAATACTGCCAGAGTTATCGGTTCAATAGCATGCACATCTCTATGGATGTGCATGATTATTCCCATCCATCAGCATTAATTTAAGATTAAAGAGCTCTCGTCTTTGTCTAAAATTTTCCAAAATCCTATCAGACATTGAGCCTTTGGGAGTTGTTTTTTGTAACCTTTTTGTGACGATTTTTAAAAAGAAACCTTTGATATATTTGTATTTATCTTGCTCTCTCAGACTAAGTTTGGAGGCTTGTATCGCACACACACACATACACCTACACACCTAAGGGTGCCTTGTGTAAATAAGCGTGCCTGCACCCCTGTAGGGAGGTCAGAACACCCATCCATCTCGCCCTGCCTCGGGTCATCATACACCCATACGCACACACAGATTCTCTCATTCACACACCCCCCCTACAACATCTTTCTCCTTCTGCTTCTGTTTTCTGCCCCTTTCTCTTTTCCTAAGAAACACACACACGAGAGCACACACACACAAACACACACACACACACGCACACACACACACCTCGTCCACCCTGCAGCCATCATTTAGTGGTTTGTGTTCAGAAAGTGTTTTGGATGTGTAACACTAGAGATGACACAGAACGACACAGGAAGACGGAACACTGTCCAGAGGTGTGTGTGTGTGTGTGTGTGTGTGTGTGTGTATGTGTGTGCGTGTGTGTGTGTGTGGCTTTAATGTATTCGAGCTACAGAGGTGGCAAACACCTGCGGAGTGCTGCTCATACTGCTCACCCTCTAATGTCTTTGTACCCTCTAAAGGCTAAATGTGGGATTCAGACAAAAGAGCTTTTTGTTGTTTTCATTTTTTTTTTTTTTGAGAATTTAAAATAATTTTTTGTTCTGTTGTCTAACTCTCTCTCTTTCCCTCTCTCTCTCTCTCCCTCTTTCTCTCTCTCTCTCCCTCTTTCCCTCTTTCTCTCTCTCTCTCCCTCTCTATCTCTCTCCCTCTTTCCCTCTCTCTCCCTCTCTCTCCCCCTCTCTCACTCTCCCTCTCCCTCTCCCTCTCTCTCCCCCTCCAGAGGGAGGTTGCAGTACTTTAGTCGCTTCCTGTGAGCAGACCTCTCGTCACCCTCCCTGATGATTTCTAATATTCAGGGAGGGTCCGAAGCGCAGAGAAGATGGAGGATTGGATGGATGGAGAAATGGCTGGATCGGGGGAACGCAGCAGAGAGGTACACAGGTAGGAAGAACTGTGTCTTTCTTTTAATAAACCTCTCAACCCCCACGGACCTGCTGCCTGGACAGTCATTACAAACTCATGCTGCACAGCCGAATATATTCAAAACACACATTTTCTTTTAAATTCTATTGGAAACCACAAAGTTAACCCTTGGGCAGAATTTGGGTGCTAATGTGTCCAAAATTAAGAGATATCAAATCCATTGGATGGAAGAAGAAACATCAAGTGTTGGAAACTTTCACTTTCGAACATCATGTAGCTTCAGTGAAGCGATGCAGGACACGATACCGTCATCCAGACCTTCTGTGTGGTTTTGGTTGTGACTGTCAGGTGATCTGTTCTGTTCTTCTGTCACTCACCTTGTCTCTCGTTTCAGATAACGACCCCTCCCTCCTCGCGTGTCCTCCTCCTGGGTAGCAAGCCCCGCCCTGATTGTTTCCACCCGTGCATCGTTGCCTGCCTTCCCCCGTGTGTTTAGTCTTAGTGTACTTAGTGTCTTTGTTCTGTGCCAGTACATGTCACTCTGTTTCCGGTGAGTTTTTTGTGTACCAGCGAGTTCTGTGCCTGTGTGACAGACCCATGTACCGAACCCATCTTCAGTAAAGTTGTTTTTGCACCTGACTACTGTACCCTGAGTCTGCTATTGAGTCCTGTTCCTTGTGGTGTCCAGTCGTAACAGGAATAACATGTTTGTTTGTTTGTTTTTCAACTTTAACGCTACTTGGAGCTGGGTTTTTGCAATATTGGAGAAACCAGCAAGATTAAGCTCGATTTGCAGGGTGTCCGATCGAAGAACCAAGTCCAGTTTCCCAATGAAAGTAGCTAGCAGCACTAGCTCTAAAAGTTGCTAAATCTAGCAAGAAAGTCTACAACACCGACACTGTGCCTCCAGGCCTCCGTCCAGGACTCCCTTATCAAGATGAACGTTTAAACATGGAGCATGTCCATTGTTAAAACTCACAGCTGTCAAGCGAGCAGCTTGTGGAAGACTGCGGTGACGTGCAAAGAGTGCACGGGAAGAGTGCGCAGGCACTTAGGCCTGACAAAGATGTATCTCCCTTTCTTTTTGTGACAGCGTTTGATTTATTGATTGCTGTCGGGATGTAATCATGATTTCAACAAATACAACCAAAAAAAAACATTTCTAAAATGTATTACCTACCCTAGCTTTAAAGACCCTGCACACACTTTTTTGAATATATTCATCTCCGTACACACACACACACACACACACACACACACACACACAGAGAAGTTCTCAATGTTGTCTGATTAGACCTCTAGTCCTCTACTGGAAATCCAAAATGCACAATTTCTTTAATGGTCTGTATTAGTCTAGATTCACTGATGGTTAAGTGCTGATGTAAATGATGTGTGGGCTAGCCACTCTAAATCAAATCAGATTACATTAGAAAGATTACTGTGTACAATGCTGAGTATGAGATGAGTCATCAAATATATTTGAACGTTTTACGATGAGACAAAAGAGAGGACGTTGTATGTAGAAATATTCTTATTTAGCATACAATGATAAATAACTGACCAAATAACTTGAGAATTGTATTAAGGTAAAGATGAAAGGTAAAAGAATAGGCAGGTAGCATAAGGAAAGGTGTTTAATCATTTTTGGTGTGTGGCCATGTGTACTGCGTGTGTGTGTGTGTGTGTGTGTGTGTGTGTGTGTGTGTGTGTTTGTGTGTGTGTGATTGCCATGTTTCAAGTGTTATCTCTATTTAATTTGGACAAATACCCTGAAATACAGCAAACTTAATTAAATGATGAAATCTTTAGTGAAACAAAATGTGTCGGCACCTTAAAAAAACTCCTAATGATTCTAACTTTGATACAATTATTCATTTGTTTTCTTGAGTTTTTTCATTTTCTAATATTTCAGGTGCCACTAATGCTAGAGGACGTTGCATGCTCATTACACTGTAATATCCCCAGGGGCAAACTCGTGATTTTAACTGTATTAATACATTTTTAAATGGACGATGGACAATTGGATAAAGGTCACACATCAATAAACACTGATGAGACAAAGGCATCGGTAAATACTTAAACAAAGACATTATGTGAACAAACAACATTGCAGTACATAAAACATATAAATGTACGCGGATACATTTACACTTACATACAAGTGAACAAATAAATGCATAAATATAAATCAGTCTGTTTAAACCACAACATAAAATAAGTATGTTGTGGTTATGGGGCATTAGCCGTTGTATTTACCATCCTGACCATCACTTAACAGCGCTCGCTGTCTGTGTTTCTGTGTGTGTGCGGGCGTGTTAAAGCTTTTAGTGGAACAGAGACCGAGCAATTCCTCTTCTCTAACTGTCAGAGAGACCTCATCTCGTCTCTGATTGTTGTTCTGTGGTTCTGGCAAACAAACACACACACACACGCACACACACACGCACACACGCACACACCTCGAGAGTGCAGGTCCCTCCTGGTTTGCCCTCCCTACACACAACACTCCACCTCTGCCCCCACACTCCTTTTATGTTCTTAAATATTGATAAGTAGCTTTGCAACATTAATATCTTAGATGGCTTACAAGAACACTTAAATAAAATCTCCCTCCCCTCTCCTTTCCCTCTTCCTCCCCCCTCCCGGCCTCTCCTCCAGCCTCTCACTTGTTTTTCATTTGTGTAATGCGTTCGTCTGTTTGGGAAGTGGAAGGGGGGGGGGGGGGGGGGGGGGCGAGGGGGAGCAAGAGGATTACATGGAGTGTGTTTATCTGTGTATGTTTGGATAATAAAAGTGGGGAGGCCTACTTCGTTCATGCTCTTTACAGATCTTTTGAAGTGTGCACAAAAAAGGGACAATATGTGTTTTACAGGGAAATTAAAACATGCTAATTATTTCTGATTGGCATGTATGTTATCGAAATGTCATAACTGGACACCTTAAAAGAACGATTTCACCTGGATTAAATAGTAAGGTTTAAGCAAGAAAAAGTTGCATCCAAAAAAATTATAAAAAATATGATGACACATTTTCTTTGTTCTTTCAGCAAACAAACATTGAGCCTCGTATTAGGTTCAAACTTACCTAAAAGCAGATCAAATTAAAAACATTAAAAAAAAAAAATTTTAAACGCAATCATTCTGTTTAATCTCTGTTATGTTAATTAAAATCAATGTGAACACAGCTGATGATATGCAAGTACTTATCATACTATAAATAATTGTAATTGGCTGCAATTGTATTGTTAATATAATTACACAGCTTACACTATACGGCTTGGTCTAGTTCAATCTGTAAAATGCCCATGATATTAAACACATGCACCTTGTTCACTTTTAAGTTGCTTTGGGGAACAAATTCACACATCTAAAATGTTGCTCCCTTGCATTTGTCTCTATGTCATTTTGGGAGGTAGAAAGCAAAAGAAATGGAGACAAAAGTGAGTGAGAGGGACCTCGAGTAATTGAATAGACAGACGACCTGCTGTGAGAAAACATGGACCTAATCTCATTTAACAAGTGGAGACAAGCTCATTCCACTTACAAGGGATGACAGCGACTTGTTAACACTTAACTGGCAGAACAGGGTGTGTGTCTGTGTGTGTGTGTGTGTGTGTGCGTGTGTGCGCACGTGTGCTTCTGGTGTTTGACTTGACACGATTTAACCCCGCTGAGGTCCTGAGAGGCGGATGGAGAGTTTTAAAGGGATTAGAACAGGATTAGAGACCAACTGGGAGGGATTAGCTCCCTGACTCTTATAGCTGCTCACATAGCAGATACTAGACACACAATGCCTTTGACACACACACACTCGCGCACACAGTGACCTCTGGACACTGTTTTGTCTTCCCGTGTCGTCTTTCCCAAAAGTGTTACACAAAAAATGAAAAATGTTCCCTGCGAGAGAACGAGGGAGAGGGAGAATTATGGGCATTTTAGGGAATTACAGAGGATAGCGTTATGCATCAGAATTAAGAGTGATAACAATACCAATAGGCGCTTTTAGGCCAGTCACAATGAGCAGCTGGTGTGCAAACAAATTAACAGATTCCTTGGAAATGAGAATGAAAATGCCATTTATGTTTAATAGTGGGATGGTTTACAATGTGACATTACCATCACGTGTGTATATGCTCAGAACTGCTCGGGTCAACAAGAGCAGTGATCACACTCAAAGTGTTCAGAGTCTATCTGCTGTTGCTCATTTTTTTTACCAGCGGTCAACTTGTCTTTTAAAAAATGCTTCAAAGTCGAATCACCCTCACAGCGGTGCCTTAAAATAATCTCAGAAACACCCCACATCTTGGGTTTTATGTGAGCACACACACACAACGACACACACGCGCTTGCACACACAGACAAAAAGGGCCTCTTGACCGCGTATTTACCCGAGCGCAGCCTCTTCCTTCAACAAGATAAATATTTGGTCCAGAGCGTTTGCCACTTTTGTGTGTGTGTGTGTGTGTGTGTGTGTGTGTGCGCGTGTGTGTGTGCGCATGTGTTTGTAGCGGGGCATTTTTTTCTGGGGGAAGCCAAATGGAGAAGAGTGATAGGCCGACGTACGGCGAGGTTCATCAAAGTCACGGCGCGCGACGGCAGTCATTTTTCATTGGCTGAGGGGTCCCGCGCACCTGCAACCTGCAGCAGCCAGCCCACCTGAGAGGGAGGGATGGAGGGAATGGAAGAGGGAGGGGGAGAGAAATGAGAGAAAAGGAGGAAGAGACAGACATGAGGAAGAGCTTCTGCGAGAAACCAAGAGCATAAAGGGAGGGAGAGAGAGAGAGTGGGAGACACTGGTGGTTGGGACAGTTTGAACGACAGCGTTCTCCCTTTTACATTTCACGCTCCTCGCACCGCTGGGGGGGAGGAGGTGTGTTGTTTTGCTCAAGGGAGAAAGATGGGGAGATACATTCTGAAGATGTTATTATTATACGTTTACCTTGTTTTGGGCTCAGACAAAAAAACAAAAAGGACACACACAAAGCAAGTGCGCACACACACACGGATGGACACACATGCACACTCACAAACATACAAACACACATTCAGTCCAACGATCGCTCTCCCTGAAGTTCACATTTTTTGAAGAGAAAAGTCTCCTTCATTTTATTGATTCACTTTGTAAGACACACAGAAAACACCCATACGTCGCAAGTTCCAAATATCAATTTATTGGCAATTTGCATACATGAACTCTTCGAGCACTGTCAGCACTTTTGCCGTTGTTAGCACCGTTAGCTGTGAACCCAAATCCTGCATCCTGCACCTTTTGAAGAATATGACAATGTGCGTCTTTGAGTTAGCCATCATATTCATCACGTTAATTTGCGACATTGCTTCAAGAAGAAATATAATAAAAAAACTCACATTATGAGTGCTTGAGTACATTTAGGGAGTGCCTAACCACCCACAATCTGAGAAATATCTGTGAGCTGCCCAGATCAGAAAATATGTGATTCAACAAGCCATTCAGATTTGATGCCTCTTCTTTATTAGAGTATACAGCGCTCCCATCAGAGCACTTTTACCCACGGCTTGACAACTCTACCTTTGCAAAGGTGCACCGTATTTTTATCAGAGCAGCCTGGGATTTTTCGGGAGGGGAGCTTAAATAGGCTTTAAAGCATGTAAACATGTTCTGGTAGAAACCCCAAAATACAAATGTTAACCCCAAAAAGCAGCATATTAAAAAAAGCTATTGTTGCAGACATTTTTCTTTTTTTTCATACAATTTCTTTGTTTGTTTTGTTGGCTTCTTTGCAACTTGCTGATTGTTTGACCGCTTTGGCACATTCAGACTTGTGTTATCATAAAAGATGGAAACGATTACCAAAACTATGACCAAAGTTGTAATAAACTGCTTTACTCCTTTAATCTCATCTCTCACTGGTATTCTCTAAATAACTCTAAATATCTACTGCAAATATAAAATAACTTGAATATATCATATGATTCAGAGGACTGAACCTGTCGCCGTCGTAGCAAGTCTGTTGGGAAATATCGAGAATGTAAGTGTCATAAATAAGTAAGTGGGCCTCAATCAACCCGTCAGAAACAAGTGTTTCCCTTAATTATACTGTTTATTCAGAATCTATGTTCATTAAGGTAGAATGTTCCTCAAATGTCCCAAACAAGTTAAAAGTAAGTGTAACACGAATATTAATTATCTTTGCATGTGTGTGTCTGTCTGCGTGTGTTTTTTTTGGTGATGGTGTGTGTGTGTGTGTGTGTGTGTGTGTGTGTGTGTTTCACCTGCAGCAGGTTGAGGTCATCATTACCGTGTGATGTCCATCGCGCCTGTCAACACACGTTTGATTGTACACACACCTCGCCACTGCCCCCGGCCATAGAAACCCAGCGTCTGTCCGCTATGCTATACACGCTATACTGGACCCATCACTCAGCCACTGTCACACAGACACACACACTTACAGAGACAGACACATGCAGGTGAAGACACAATGTGACAGAAAGACACACACACACATGGTCCAGCAGACACACGTATCACTTACACACTCCCTGCTGCCGCTTGGGTTCAAGCACACACACCCTCACTCGCTCACAATGGACGGCTTACACTGGAAATGAAGCTAATCCATCACCTGGAACACACACACACACACACACACACACACATCAGGCATTGTCACCTTCACAGCTCACCTACTATCATTGGGGCATCCATGCCTGCTGGACACTGTATAGCTGCTGTGATGAATTCATAAATGTGTGTGTGCACACCCCCACGCATGTATGACAATTCATGCGCCAGACCAAATAAATGCCTTTTTGTTGAAGTTTTGTTTGTCTTCTGAAGTTCGTATACAGTACGCTTTCATGCTTTCTTTTTCTATCGTTTCTGCCATGCGTCTCTTCAACTGATGATGAACTTCAGTACTTTAGAAAAGCGGTCCAACTCTTACATGTCCACCTATATTATTGAAATAAATTAAAGCACAAAATCCATACAAATCATGGGAGGAAATGGTGGTGCAAATGCTGGCAAACACGCTATGTAAACCATAAGGTTGCCAGGTCGATTCAACCAGGGAACTGTCACCCACATTTCTTTGTCTCTCTTTCCCCCCAGTGTTGTGTCTACGTCTTCACTAAGAACTGTCCAACAAATGGTGAAAATGGACCAAAAGAAATAGTAAAGAAACAATCAGGTACAAAACTAAGGGGGGCGGGGGGAAGGAAATGTAACGTTATTGGGACAACAAACAAGACATTCAAACGGAAAATGATGAAAACAGGGGCTTTGGCATTGGGGCTCTCTGACCCCCTTGGTCCCCTGGGTCTGTGTTGGTCGGCCCATTCAGAAACCCTTCCATGCCCGTCCCCCTGCTTTCATTTAAAAGTCACATGTAAAAGCCAAAAAAGAAAGAGAGAGACAAAAGCACAGAAATAGACAGAAGCCAGGTTAGCACATAACGCCTGCACTTTAAAAGAGTTATTGGTCGCTGTAATCTTTCGTTCTCTCTATACTGGCAGGGAAGAAATTCCGTGTGTGACTCAACTGTCAGAAATAGTGGACAAAATCCACAGTGTTCGTCCCGCAGAGTGAAACTGGTGTTGCTTTGTTACCGTGACAAAAGCCACCTTAAACCCACCCTTGAAGTCCATTACTTTAGCAAATGCACTTTGATACTGTCCATCATTGATGCACATGTGTAATGAATAGTGAATAACCACGTCTGGATTTCATTTAGGTGTCTCAGGGCCTTCTATTGTGCTTGCTTCTTCACAGGTGGGATCTGTAAATGGAACGGAGGCATCGCAAACGTTATTAATTTCACCAGCACCGCTCCCTCTCTGAGAAGGTCTAAATATCTTTTGCTAAGGCCTATTATTCATCCAAATGAAATCCCTTTCAAAGCTTTGACCGAAACACAGCCCACAGCTGTGACTGATGCAAACCAGTATTGCTCTCCCAGAACAACAAGAACACCAAATTCCTCGGAGAATCACTGGTGTGCATGTTTGACAAATGCTCGCCGGCGGCGCTGCAGTCTCGTCCGGCAGCTCGCTGAAGGCTACAGCGGCCGTCGTTTCAACACTCTCTTGTTACTGGGCTGTAAATTCAGCGGATGGCTCCTGTCTCTGCGTATTGATCCGCTCCGTCACCTTGAACCTCAGTATTGACACATGGGGCGCCGCTGAGCGGGTGGGGGGGTGGGGGAAGCAGCAATTTACCGACCCTCAATTATGACATTCATAGATGATGTCACAACAGGGGCACGGGGGGGAGGGGGAGGGGGGAGGGGGGGTACCCTCCCTTAATGGCACCCTGTGTGCTTGTGTGTGATTGCCTGTGCGTACGTGCACACAAAGAGCAACTCTATGAGTGTGTGTGCCACCTCTGACAGCCGACCTCATGTCTGCTGTCCTCTCATTCCCCAGACAGATGGTTCACTGGACCGTGTCATTAGCAGAATACAGTTGGCCATTATAAAGTCATATTAAATAGCACATATTAAAACATTTTCCCAGCTGAAACCCTCGGCTTCGTAGCTATTGTCGAGTACGGCCATGCGTAGCAGTAAAAGCCATGTGATTACTGTGCAACAGGACACAAACATTTTTAATGTCCTGCTTAAACTGTACAGGTTCCATTTGGTACTGTTCGCATACAGTAATAACACGGCCGCTGAACTGTAGCCGAGAGCTCAATCATTCAGGTTTGGGACCGGGAACTTCTCTTTTGGGAAACCTGAAAGGAAAATGATTTTAATTTACTCAACAGTGATCATGTACAGACGCCATTCTTTACCAACGAGACCCACTATTGTTTCAAGGGTGCCAGAGTGTCTTTATCTTCTTCAGTGTAGAAAAAGTGTAGAGAATTGTGTAGAGAATTTGGAGAAAGGTAACACTTCACGTGCGGTTAGGACAAGGCATACTTCTTTGTGGGCTGTCTGTGATGCATTCATTTAATTGACAGTACTGAAAATATTTTTTGACTATGTTCAACCACTTTTTCCTGAGAAAAACTAAAGATTGAGAATAATATTTGGACTTACGATGTACTACTTGTAAGTCCCTTTCCATAAAAGCGTCAGCTAAATGATTATGTAATGTAATGAATAAACATTTTTACAAACCTACATTACAACTTTGACAGTATAGATGATAACAAGACACATGTACTAACATAGAGGTTAACAAAGAATGACCTGTGTTTCAAAATCAATATACTGTAGTTTAAAATATATGTATTAATTTTGTTTGGCCTTGATAGTGCATTAAGAAAAGACTTTGTATCTATTTCGGCTCACACAACAAGTTTGACTTTCATGTAAGTATTTAAAATTGAACAAATACGGCGCTCGTCCGTGCTCCTCCAGTATTTCAAAAAGGGCAAATGACCCTGCTTTTAAGGACGTTTGCTTCCTTTAAAATAATTATGATCTTTCAGTGACCCAACATCGGGTGCTGACCTTCACATGAAGTACACTGCTATATTGCATTACAAATGGATTTCAAATTGAGACCATATCAGATGTCACATATCTGATTCAGTAAGTAGTGGCCAGGGGCCGCCCAGCCATCGTTAATACTGTATTCACAATCCATTGATGAGATCATGAAAAACTGGGTGTGTGCATGTTTCTTGTGTGTTTGCCCTCTTAAGACTCACCCCTGCATATACAGACACTCATAAATACACACAGAGAAAGAGAGACACACTCCCCGGGGCCCGGGTGCTCTCAGTGTTGACCGTTGAGGATGTGGGTCAGAGTAAAGAGGGCAAAGAGAGAGAGGCTCTCAAAGGCCCACACAGATGGGCCATAGTCACACGCACACACTTGCACACACTCTATGAGGTCAGGGTTCACCTGGAGAAGCTCTGGTCAGCGTCCATCCATCAGTTTTATTACTGAGCCATGTCAAAACAGAGTGGATGAGAGATGGACGATAGAAAGAGATTGTTGAATTGGGGAAAAAAATGAAACAAAAAGGGACTCTTAAGACAGTAAAAGTCTAAGAAAAATGGGATTTAGAAAGAAAAAGTTCCAGTAACGTATGAGTACGCTTCCTCCGTGTACTTTGACACTTTCTGCCTCTGCAAAAAACTCAGATGGCCTGCGTGTATTTATGAGTTCATATGAATGAGTTCATACATCATATGTACTTTAGAAAGAGGTCTCTTGAAGTGTGTGTTTCTGTGTGTGCATATGTCTGTCTCTTCTTATTTCACAGAGTTTTCCCGTGGGAGAGTGACGGCCATTTTGTCCTGTCACTCCCCTGTGCTTTTTTTCCTTCTTCGCCTGTCCAATAATGACAGTTTAATTTGCCAGCCAATTACACCTGAGCGGTATTTAAATGAGCCAATCAGGACTTCTGACAGGATGACTAGTCGGTCCAGTTAGCACTCAGACGCAGAGGTCGATTTACTCTCCGACGCACTTAGTGATACTGATTGTACTGTTTGGAGGCTTGAGTATCCCAACAGTAGTTTATTCTTTTCTATTCACATCTTTTTAGCAGACATATCACTACTGACAGTATATGACACAACGCAGTATTTAAATATCTTTAAAACATCTTTCAATTGATTTAAAGATATATATATATATATATATATATATATATATATATATATATATATATATATATATATATATATTCTTGGTTTGTAAGACAGTTTGAAAGTTCCATGAATGTTCACTGTGTTTAGTGAATAGGAGGATGGGAAAGTAGAGCAAAGGCAACGAAACAGCAAAATGAAACAAAAGAATTGACGGGGGTCGATCCTAATCCCCTCTTGATCTGTGTGTAAATAACGTCTAAGCATCTTATCCTGCTCATTTGGGTAATGGGGGGACTTTACTGAGACCCTGCGTACATAAGCTTCTAGAGGCCTTAGATGTATTTGCACAAGCAAGTGTGTGTGTGTGTGTGTGTGTGTGTGTGTGTGTGTGTGTGTGAGAGAGAGAGTGTTTACTGTGTGTAGGTGTGTGGGTGGGGAATTATTGTGCTCTTCTATATGCACATATTTGTACATGTGTACAGGTATTAAGAAGTTGAATTGTGCAATGTGTTTTCTGCATGTACTTAGCATTCAAGTGACTTCCATGTTGATTTTCATTGAGTGTGTTTAGTGTGTGTGTGTGTGTGTGTGTGTGCGTGTGAGTGTGTGCGTGTGCACTACTTGATTAAACAGCCCCTTTAATCTCAGCTGCCTCCTGCTTTCCCAAGGTCCCCTCCAATAAGAGTAACTACCTCCTGACCGCACAATAGCTGTAACTGTGCTTTTTAATACCGAGCGATGGTAAGTAAAAATAACCTGAGTCTAATATCTTCAGATTAAATACATCTTTTACAGTCTAGGTTTGCCCTGCTGTGCTGCTTTAAGCTGTCCACACACATGCACACTCACACATAAACACTATTCATGCATGCATTCACACACACCGAACACATATACTTAAAAACACGGTGGCATAACCACACTTAAAAATATTAAATGTAGCTAGGAGGCTTTGCAAATTGCACTTGTGACTTTTTGTCACCCTGGAAAAATTACTCTCCTTGATGAGAGCAATGTTGCATGCTCTAATTCTGCTTTATGCAGCAATTCAGTAAATAAATTAGACCAGAAACAAGGAACTAATAAACCGGGACCCGGAGCTTGACTCTGGTCCAGGTCTCATAATGTAGCAGGTTCATGTCGGTGTCCAGTGTGATGAAACGATCGGGCATACTTCATAGACTGAAGAGGAAAAAGAGATTAAAAAAAAAGCAAATAAAAGACAATCGAAATGAGCAAAAGAAGGAAGAGGCAGGTGGCTGATGTTTCATCTGTTTGTTAATTATTTCTGTAGTTAATTTCCTTTCGCATTCCGAATATTCTTTAATATTGTTCATTTGAGATTCATGCCAATAAAAAGGAATCGAGGTAAATTAAAAGAAAACTAACCAGAACAAGAAGGAAAAAGAGAGATTATTAGTATAAGAGGTAGATGTGGATGGGAAGGAGGGAAATCAACGGAGGGATGAGAGAACGAGAGAGAAGATGTTGGCAGTGGTCCAGTCATCATGCTGAGAAGATTGTTTGACTCTTAACAAACTGAGGGTTAAAGACTCAAAGTATACTCTAGCCACAGAGAAAAGCAGCACACAACACAGTGTTGTTCCATCATGACATGTGGACACCTTTGAGTCAGGGGCCTTTGCACACACACACACACACACATGCACACCTGGAGCAAAGCATGCTGGTCTTTCCCAGGAACGAGTGGAACCCCGCTGAGCGACTGAGAGCATCCTCCATTAACTCCATTAAACACACACACACACACACACACAAACACGCACACACACACACACACGCACACACATGTCTATCTCTCTTTCTGTCATGGTCACAGACATAGGAGAGGAAATGAAAGGAATAAAAGAGTCTAGGCAAAAGGCTAGAGGAAAGAAGGAAAGGAAAGGAAAGACGGAAGGGAGATCAGACAAGTTGAAGAAAACAAAGGAGAGAGGCAGAGAGAGGGAGAAATCAAGAAGAGGTGATAAGATGAAAGGAAAGAAGGAAAGGAAAAGAGCTGAGAGGAGAAAGGAAAGAAGCAAGAAAAAAGGACAAATGAGAGGAGAAAACATGAAAAAAGAATGGTAGTGAAAGTGGAGAAAGAAGGGATGGAATGAAACAACTTTAAAGAAAGCTGAAAGTAAGAGGCAAGATCAAAGGATAAGAGGAAAAGGGCACAGAAAAGAAAGAACGAAGGAGAGGTGAGGAGAAGGAGGAACAAAAAAGAGAAAGGGATAAGGATGTGTTAAGAAGAAAGGAAATATGAAATGAGAGTAAAGACAGAGAGGAGACAAGAATAAGGGCAAGAAGGAAATGGGAGAAATAAAGAAAAAATACTGAGAGGAGGCAAGAGGAAGAAAGGAGACAAGATCAGGAGATGACAAAAGGACAGAATAAAAGAAACAAGAAGAGATGAAAGGAAAAGAAAAACGTAGAAGAGGGAGAATGAGAAAGAAAGAGAACATAGAACAAGATAAGGGAAAAAAGAAAAGGAATAGAGTTGGGAAGAAAGGAAAGGAGAAAAGGAAGAGGAGAAGATGTAAAAACATAACAGGTGAAAGTGGATATGGATGGAAGGAAACGGCGTCAAAAACAGGAAGTAAAAGATAAGGAGGAAAGATGAGAGGAAAGAAAAGAAAAGAAGGTGAAGAAGTGAGGAGAGAAAAGGGAAAGAAGCAAAGGAGAGGAGTCAAGGTGAGGAAGAGGAAAGGAAAGAAGACCCCAAAAAAAGCCATGAAGAGAAAGAGAGCAGTAGAGGAAGAATACACGGACATCAGAAAAGGGGGGGAGAGGTGAAAACAACAGGGAAGTAAAAGTGAGAGAGCGATGAAGAGACAGGGGGGAAGACTCTCGCAGAACGAGGGGAAGGAGAGCTAAGGCGCAGGAGTGCGTCGCGCGTCTCCTCTTTGTTTGTGCTCCATCTGTGGCGGCGTGATTGCAAACAAAACGAGCATCGGCAGCTCAGTTAGTTAGTTAGTTAGCTGGGGAATCAGTGAGTACTTAGGCGCCAATTATCCACTAAATCTGCCTCTCTCTCTAAATGAGATTATTGCCACACACAGAAGCTGTGGCTCCCATTGGGTTCCATTAACTTTGATTACTCCTCATTATTTACTTACAGCTCTGCCACTGTTATTGCTTTCACTCACACACACACACACACACGCACACAGGGAGGGACGAAGGGGTGGGGGCGCACACACTGAAACACACACTTATAGTTATATGCAAACATACATTAAGACTTTGCTTGACAAAAGCACAAAGTGTAAGTAATAAAAGCTAAAAGTGCTCATCTGTGTGTAGATCATAACCGGAGAGAGAGACAACATAAGTTCTGAGAAAAGCAAAAAGGGAATATGGAGAGAGCGGAGAAAGAAAAGAAGAAGAAGAAGAAGAAGAAGAAGAAGAAGAAGAAGAAGAAGAAGGGGAGCACAGAGTTCAAAGAGTACATGTGTGTTTCAAACAAAAAGGGGTGAAGTACAGAGAAAGTGGCTGTTTAAATAGAGAGTCAAGATTTCATTTCATTGCACACATGCTGGTAATAGTTTTTTTTTGGGGGGGGGGGGGGGTGGGGGGTACAGATAGAGGCAAAGGAAGCAACAAATGAGCATTTGGGTCATCATAGGAGGAAAGAAAAAGTAAAGTACATAGAGGGAGAGAACAGAAAGACAAACAGACCGAGAGAGAGAGTCATTCCTGATGCATGGATGAGGAAAATACAAAGGGGGTGTCAAGAAAATGGCAATGAGAGAGGTGGTTACATTGACAGCTAAACTTAAAAATAAGTCATATCCATTAGACAGAATACTCTTAAGTCAAAGTAGCTTTTCTGAGCTCTCAACTGCACCTTACAGTCTTCATCATGGACGCTGACAATGTCGAATAAAAAAACATATTTCGTCATTTAAGTCGACGGGTAATACGAAATAAATAATTGATTACTAAGCGAGGTGGGACTTTTCTGATACCTGTGGAAAAGTGTAATGGAACGGAGAATCGAGTGGAAGCACAAATTTGATAGCATCATAGTAATCTCTTTTAATTTGATGTCTTCCTGAATAAATGTTTTTGATTGAAAACATGTTTTAAACGTATTTCACACTCATACGTGAAGCAGAAAACGCACAAGCAGAAGAAAGAGCTGAATTAAATTGGGAGGGAGGCAGAGAAGATTTCTTTTTTGTTTCTCCTTTCTTGGACGAGAAAAGTAACACTTGTGTTTTTTAAGGAGGCCCCTCGCTGCATGAGAACCCCCCCCCCCCCTCAAACCTTTACTGTAGAGAGCAAACAAGTTTGTTTGGTGACTGGAGAGCCGTTCGGTTGTCGTTTTGGGGCCGTGCCCAGCGCTCACGGCACACACCACTCTAATGCCACACTCGTTGTGCACTGAGCTGCCATTCAGGCCAAATCACCAGGGCACAAGTGTGTGTGTGTGTGTGTGTGTGTGTGTGTGTGTGTGTGTGTGTGTGTGTGTGTGTTTGTGTGGTGCAGTGGATTTGTGTATGTGTTTGAAGCCCTATTACCACATGAGCATCAAGAGATCACAGCTGTTTCGCCTCCGAACTTTCTGACGGCAAAAAGAGAGGAAACTATACTGAAAGCCAGGAGAGCGAGAGCGAGAGAGAGAGAGAGAGAGAGAGAGAGAAAGCCAAGGGAGAAAGAACTCAGCTCTGAGGCCTAATTTCACCGACATTGTCCCTCGCCTAATTGCAAAAATCCCTTTGTCCCTCCTTCCCTCCCTGTCGTGCGGCTCTGTGGCGCTCCAAGGTAAAAAAGAAGCCGGGTTCTAATTTCATTTCGGTTTGTCTTAGGACAACTCTTAGATGTTTAATTCTATCCCAATTTCATGTAATCAGGCAAAAGACTTCCCTAGAGGGAGGCCAATGCAGGCCGGGGCCAGGCGTGTGCTATTTGCAAATGTAATTGGTCCACCTTTATTCTGCTCTCCCTGATGTTACGGCATGCCTTTTCTCTTTTCTCTCGTTTATCCTCCATTATCTTTGCATCCTTCCTTCCCTCTTTTTTTTTCTTCTCCAGCAGCCCCACATTCTCTTTTTCTTCCCATCTCCTTCCTTTCCTCCGCCCCTGTCCCTTCCCTGCCCTCTGGGCAGAGCCATCGTGGTTGTTTTTGTGATTTCATATTTTCTTCTCATCCCTGCCTTTGCAGCCTCTGGACATTGACTACAAAATCCATTATCATTTGTATATTTTAATTATGCAAATGAGGATAGCTCAGCTGGCCTGTTGGAGGCTGCAGGGGAGAAAAGCAGGAACTCCATTGCGGGTGATTACAATTCATCCGCTCGTCTCGCTTTAATTGTAACAAGCTAATTACCTTGTTTCCATTTAGTTTCAACAATGCCAAAAAGAAAAGGGAACAGTGATAGCTTTGGCTAAGTCACATGGCGATGCTAGCTCACAGGCATGGAGAGGAGAGGAGAGAGGAGATGAGAGGAGAGGAGAGGGATGGGTGAGGGAGGGAGGAGGAAGGAATTAAGGTTGGGAAAAAAAAGATATTTGTACCATTGAGATAAGAGATTACAACCATATAGAAGTGTTTCACTAACTTCTCTCACACCGATGCGTCATATTACTCTGTGAGGCTATACGCGCCTCGTTGGCATCAGTTTTTAATTTGACTCGTGATGTTGAGTCAATATACGCTCGTTACGTGCATACTGTCTTTCAAAATAAAAGTAAGTCTTCACAGGAAGCCCGCCACCCTATAGGGTTATGGGTAATGGATGGGTTGGTGGGAAGTTTGGGTTCAGGCAACAAAACCACTTGGTTTGGTTTTAAGAAAAGAGCCGGTTGGCGTTAACTTGATTGATTGCCTTGCCAGATAATGCTGCATTAAGTTTGAGTCAGATTAACCTTTTTCTTGCTGGATAACCGTGTGCTTTGATGGCTGTAGGCCTCTGTGTCGCCGCCCCATGCTGAGAGCTCAGTGGTCTGATTGAAATGAATCAGGCGGTGGTGTTTTTTTCAGGGCTAACGCTGCTCTCAACACTCGTCACCCTTGGCGTATAAGAAGTGTTGTCGAATTAAAAACAAAAGGATTATCTAAACTTGGTTACATAGCTGAGTCACGAAAAACGATGTGAACACCTGAACTGGTGCCTTAATCTAGATGTTAAGTTATTGATGTGCATGCAAGCCTGCTGCTGTTGATGATGTGTATGCCAATAGATTGACCTCTTGCCTTATGTTGGGTGAAGAATTGCGTTCGCCTGACTACACAACAGTTTGATCACAGAGGGTTTGAACACAATGCTGAATTTGCAGTGATTGAATGCTTCTTTCTCTGATGGCTTTGAGGAGGATGAAACTATTTTTGCATACCCAAAGTGATGACTGCTCTCGAACCCTTTTGATTACAGTCACAACCTTTCTGAAAGGTTGTTGTCTTTGTAGTTTGCTAATAAAAAAGTGCTGCAAACATAAAAGCAACGTATGTTTTAAAAAAAAATTATGTTACTATATTTAATGCACTCTTGTTAAAAAATCAAGCTAACATTGTTGCAGTTGCACTGAGGTCTTAACGTGGCTTTTGGGCTTTCAAATGCCGTACAGTTTGTTCGTTGAGTTAGCGTCGACGAATACTTGGGACATTGAACAAGTTTCAGCTCCCCTTCTTTCTGTTCTACAGATGAGGTGAAAAACAAAAGGCCGTTTCTCTGTCGACACAAAGAAAAGCCCTGCAGACCCTGGAAAGCAGCGGAGGCAGAAGTGAAGGAAAAAGCTGATTATTCTTATTCTTGAAACAAAACAAAAAAAGGAAATTGAGGAATAAAAAATGGGAAGCACAAAGGCTATTATCTCCCTACTTATATAGGCCTACAGTGCATAACAGGCTCACAGTCCGCTCGGATCCCTCTTCGTGAGTCCAGGTTTGTGTTTCCGCCAGAGGTGTTCAGTCACTCTGTTCAGAGGTTTCTCACCAAAATGAGTCCAGGGCTTCTGGGGATCAAGACCAGGCCTCAGCTGAACAAGATCTCATTATCCCTCCCTCGCACAGACCCAATGCGCACACACAGCGTGTAGACGTGCGCACGCAGATATGTGTTCACACATTCACATAACCCGTCATGCCGCAATGAGCGGCGTGTCACAATCAGGGACCCTTTAATGTGTGTCACCGTAAAAAAGTCACTCCGTATGTGAAGAATTTTACAGATTTAATAAAGGAGATGAAGTGTTTGGATACGGGAGGTCAAACGGACACACTTGTTCCTTTCATTGTTTCTCTTATCCTTTCTTTGCACTGTGCTGCTTTCTTATCCTCACCTTCACGCACACGCATACGCCGTCATTTTCACACGGGTGGAAATGGACACCGATGGAGCCACACACACTTTATCCACAGACACTGATATACACTAACGAAATACCAGCAGTCATTCCTCCCACCTACATTGCCCTGGTAGACATATAGACAGTCTCCTGCACCAATACACACACTCACATATTTACCTGCTCTCCTGTCTCTACTAGCCGGCATGGTACGCTCCTCTTGCCAACTCCCACCTTCTCCATGCCCACCTACTTTGCAATGCCATGAGGGAGAGACTTGAAAGGTATTTGAAACTGTCTTCCTTAATCATTTCCCGGCTCCCGCAGGACACGCTGTGTGACGTGACAGTGGAAAGATTGAGGGGGTGGTGGTGGTGGTGGTGGTGGGGGGGGGGACATAAGCGATGTCACACATCAGTCATGTCCTCTCCGAGGGTTCAGGAGGAACGCCCAGTGACACAGATGGAAGGAGTGAGAGACTAGAGACTAAAACATCCCTGAATTGTTTTGCAGGTATTTTCTAAAGGTTTCAGTAAAATAATTGGGATTTTAAGTTGTTTTTTTTTCTTCATATATATCATTGAGTGGCCTGGATTAGTCAAATTCATAAGACCAGAATGCATTTGTGACACCAGTTATAATCTTGCTGCAATGAGATCTAAACTGGGTCATGGGCCTCTTTCTGCCACCACCTCCATCGATGACATATAGTTGTATATGATAATGACATTACATCCCATAGACTGAGGATGAATTTACTCCCTATGTTGCATGACCATTAAAAGTGTATTAATCCAATCTTCTACATTTTATCCTCTCTCACACTTCATTCATGTGCAGGAACATTTTAACCGAGTACTTAAATTAAGGAATTTAACCTCAACTTGCGAGCCAGTGACAATACACCAGTATTATTCAGTGGTGTCTGAAGCACTTTCTGAAATACTCCTTACTGTACTCTATTGTGGTGGAGGAGTGACATGTAATGTCTCCTGGCGAGGCCTGGACACTGTTGTCGGAGGCAACGCCTCCTGTTGTGATCTCCCAATGCAAATGTGTTCTAGATAAGTGGCCCAACTTAATGATTCACCTGTATGGAGCAGGGACTACAGGAAAAAGAAAACCTCTGTCTTGTGGTCCCACACTTGATGTCCGGGATGCAGTCCACTGCATTGCCAACTGGGTGGCGTGGCCTCGGAGTGCTTACTGTGCAAATGTGTGTGGGCAGGTGGAAGGGCTCCTCCCTGCCCATGTCCTGTGTGTTGTGGGTGGGTGTTGGGTAATGCCAAGGTTGCCCTTGGTCACCAATTCTGTTTGTGATCTCCAAGGACATAACCTTTAGTCGCAGCTGAGGATTGAATTGATGATTTTTACTCATATAGTTTTAAGATAAAGAGCACCTCCTCATGCATCAGATAAAATGATTACATTTTGTGAAATATAATATCACACTAAGCTTCAGGGGGAAATGAGCAATGACTTTACTACTCATTGATTGTAGATCTGTTTCAACCAGCGTCTTGTAACTCGATTGTTAATACAATGAGATGCATCAGGACCTTTGTGGCTTCAGCTTAGCTGGGAAGTCCTTAGATCAGTTTGATATAGTCATTCACAGTGGTTTATCAGAGCAGCATCTCATAATGTTCACTAAGGGATAACCTTTGTGACCAAACCGCCCAAGAAGTTAAAGTTAGGTGCCAATTTGTGAGAATAAAAATTAACCCTGCAATACAGGTCAGACAACACCAGGCTGAAGTTACCTTGATAATCAACAGTTGGTGGTTGCATTGAGATGGACATTTTAATGTCATTCCTGTTTTTTGTCTCGTAAATACCTCTCACTCAATACACCCAGCACGGTCTCTGTCCATGGTGCTGAAATATAAAAACCTTACCAGAACAATTAAACTATTTGTATACTTTCTGAAAGGAATGTTGTAGCTTTTAGACTGTAATACTACTTTAAACATTAAGATTAATATTAAAAATAAGTCCTATTGTTTGAAATAATTAAGTGTTAATTGTTAATGTTACACAACAATAAATCCCTAATGGAAACATCTGGGCCCAATAATTCCCATCTTTTTCTATATACATTTATAAGCTCTGTACGTGCATATTAATATATACATGTATGTATCATTGCGTGTGTTTATGAATGGTAGCGCTCCAATACTCCAGCTGTCTGGATTTTCCATACTTACTATGCAATAACTCTTCTTTTTTTTTCTTTTTTGTGTTTTAGGGGCATCAGAGAGGTAGTGGTGAAACCGAAAAAGTGTATTTAGAATATTTTCTTCTCAGAAGGTTTAAGGAATGAATACTTAACCTTAACTCTAACCCTTTGCATTGCATTCCACCGCTGGCCAAACCTCTGATCCTATTATACATCAATATGCAGATATTTTAAGCTGCTGTAAATACCAGGAAGTCTTAATGTACAGAGACAGAAAGAGAGTGATTTGAGATCTGCTGTAAATACGCTGCTATCACAGATCAACCAGCACCACAGCTAAGTGACTCAATGCCTATTTGACCTATGAACAGCATTACTGTAAAACGCCATGTGACTCCATCTACCTCTTCTCTTTTGTTGAAAACCTCATAACTCCAACACTTTAAAGTGTAAAGACTTGAACCACACATGGACTTTTAAATGTTTAGGAATGTTTTTTAGACTTTTCAACCCCTGCCTTGGAGACTACTAATTGTAGTCACCTGTGGCTAACATAAGTAAACCAGTTAAGAACACACAACAAACTACTTTGGGACTAACTTGAAAAAGTAATCACATTACTGTAATGCATTACTAAATAATGGGTTGCTGCCCAACACTGCATATATATAACCCAATGTGATGGCATAGCTATTTTCTCTGTTAATAGAATTTGATAAGGTCATGACATCTTTGCTTAGTATGTGAATAGTGTGTGTGTGTGTGTGTGTGTGTGTGTGTGTGTGTGTGTGTGTGTGTGTGTGTGTGTGTGTGTGTGTGTGCATGTGTGTTTGTGTGTGTGCATGTGTGTGCGTGTGTGTGTGTGTGTGCGTGCGTGTGTGTGCGTGTGTGTGTGTGTGTGTGTTTATGTTTATGATCTGGGGTTTGTAATTGGGGGCAAAGCATTTAGGGAAACACACCCATACTTATTAATGAGGCAATATTTCACTCTCAGATTGATATATTAATCAAATAATAAGTCATCAGGAATGAAATCTCTGTCATTTAATTAATAAGGTTTTGATTAATGCATGGGACAACACATTTACTGGATTCAAGATTTCAAAAGATGTGTGATAATAGTACCTGTCAGTCTACATTTCCAAGCCACACATACCGGACACTGTGTGTGTGACATGTACACAAACATGTGTGCAAATGTGAAATAAAGCTCTATATATGTGTTGCCTGTGGCCGACGATGAACTTTCTGTTTCAAATACATCTCAGAGGCTTATAAAAGTATGATCTGCATCAGCTAAAGAGAGAACATCCATATGTAGCTAATCCCACATCTCTGTAATGTAGGATTCACAGCCCGGCAGTCTGACAGCACACCCAAAGGTCTGTGTCCATTAGGTATGTTTCATTATAGGATAACATCATGACTTTGATTTACACATACACTTTACAATATACACAGTGCCATCTTCATTTGCTGTTCACATGTTGCTTTCTTAAAAGGGCCGTTCAGTCTGAAAGTGGAAGAAACAGGCCAATTAGACTGATTCATCTTTGAATCACAGTGATAACACCAATAACATACCAACAGATGTGTCTGCCTGTTTGATTTTAGGTGCATTTTGTATTTCCTGTAGGCTGTTATTGGATCTCTTGTACTGACGTCTGCTTAACCAGACCACATGTTTTTTGTACAAGTTCTTATCCAGAACATCACTACAATAAAAGACTTCATCAGCATCCTCTTTACGGCTCTTACATTGAGAGTATGCCCTTTGTATTTCAAATACAACTCAGAGGTTTATTATGCTTCCACTGTAGCTTAAATGCAAGGATGAGACAAAGCATAATCCTTCAGAGGTTATAGCCTTCTTGGTTCCTTTATCAACGGCAACAACCTGCCATTCTATTAAAGTACTAAAGTGCTTATATAGAAAATGATCTTGTATAAGAACATACCGGTGACGGCTATTCAAATATTGTCTACTGCTTTCAATACGCAGCTTCAAATCTGTATGTCAACCAAATGACGAAGAAGACCATCAGACAGCACATTTAAAAAGATCTACTTCTGCTTAAATATCTTCTGTGTGGCCTCTGTGTTGCAAATACATCTCAGAGGTTTAACAGCGAGTCGGGATCAGAGAGTGAGGCGAAAATGGCGAGAGAGACGGGGGGATTTAAACGTTAGAGTTCATTTAGAGATCAGACACTCAGAGGATCATCTTAAAACTGTGTCTGAAAAATAACCATTTTAAATCGCCTTTAGATTTTTTGCACCACATGACCTTGAATTTCTCTCCTGTACTCGTGTTTGAGTGTGTGACCGGTTGACAAACATACACTACATGGCCAAGTGAACTCCCTAACTTCCCGAACATCCGTATGTGATTGTTGAACATCTCATTTCAAAACCATGGGGTGCAATAACAACCTCCTCCATTCTGCAAAGGCTCTTCACCATATTGTGTAACTTGGCTGCTTTGATTTTGCTCCCATTTAGCCTAAAGGACATTTGAGAGGTGTTGTAGCCGTTCAGAGGACTAGATCAAAAGTTATGTACTTTTGTCACCACAATCCAGGGATGTAATTATATGGTAAGTGGGAGTTACCATAGTTAGATAGACTAGATAGATGGGATGAAATAGAGTAGTCATGTCCATGTTAGTTTAAGACACAGGCTCAAACATGATGTGTAATTGAACACCATCATGAGGCACCTTTAGAGGGACTTAGTATCTACTAGGTGGAAACATGTGCAAGGCAAACAGAATAAGACCCAGGACAGAACCTTGGGGGACACCACAAAATAGCATGAAATAAAATGTCACAGTTATCACCAATAAATGAAAAGCTACGATCAGAGAGGAAACTTCTCCAGGGCTTGACTCAGATACCCTCAAATTGTCCTGCATCACCATGGATTAAGATGTCTTTGCAAACTCTAGAGGAGTGCAGCCAATGAAAAACATTATTTTAAGATTTCTGCTCTTAAACACAATTTGGAAACAGATCTATCCATGTTGAGGCAGAGGAGCGTGAAGTGGGGTGAAAAATAGTTTGTTTGAAATGAGCAGAAACATGAATAGAGAACACATTGGAATTGGAAACAGCCCCAGACCAAAAATATGCCGCTGTCCATATACTTTTTGCAGTGTGTACTGCAACACGTGTCAACCTGTAATCCCTTTTTTATGTTAATCTTTTTTTTCTTTTTTTTTACATCTGTATTTGCATGTTTACCTCTTGCTACCAGCAAAAAAAGAGCACTTCCATTGTTTCTAATGCTCTCGTGATTAAAACTTCTGTTGCCAATCAGAATTGCAGAAGGCCTGGGATTATCACCGCAACATCTGGGGACTACGCTAATGGCGCACATATGTTTTTAATGTTTAGATTTAGAAGTCAACATGTTGCTCTTAATTTCATCACAGCGCGGCAGAGCCGGTGAGTGAGGGTGGCGCGGCGAAGGGCAGGGGGTTGATAACACTCTTTTAAAATAAGTAAATCACGACTGATGACAAGAGACCCACCCAAAGTGTTCAATGTCCCTGAGCACTTAAGGAAACCCAAATAGCCCCATCTGTCAATTTTACACTCTGTGATTCTTACTTAGCAGAGCCCTTGTAAGTGAAATATGCTGTGGGGATTTGATAAAAAACAAATACACACTCCAAAGACACAAACATATTTATGCTCTCAGCTATCATTTTTAATCCATCTTTTAGAGTGAATTGCAGGGCAGTAGGACCATATCAGGACAACTGGCACAGAAATGAATGTGCTACTGTTTATTTCTCTCTGTGTTGTGAGTTGGAGTTGGTATCTAGTTGTACACTCAGGTTTGGTTATGAGGAAGTTGTCCTGTACTATGAATGGTTTGAACATCAGAAATGGGTGATGTGGTTTGTCCAGAGCAGTCTGATGATGTTGTTCCAATCAAAAGAGGAGGATGAGATCAATTTTATTCAAGTTGTGTATAGATCTCTCGTAACCCCTGCTAGAGCTCAATCGGACTGAACTTCGACTTCTCCTTTTATTTGTTAAATGTCATGGTGAAATAACTACTACTACTACTGATTCAGCGACTCCAGCTTTTCCAAGAGGCTGTACTTGGACACAACTATGTTGAGCAGATTATATTGACCACTTTCACCATCTTAGTTTAGCCCATTAAGTTCAACAAAGGCTGATGGGAAGGTCATAATTATTGCAGGTATTGTAATCTACCAAAAATATTGGACTATTAAAGTTCTGACCAGATGATGGTGGTAGATCAGGGGAGATCACCAAAGTCATTAAAGTTTAGCCTCCAGGAACCTTCAGTATCTGTCCTTCCATCGAATAGTTGGTGAGACATTACGACTCTGAACCAAAAGCTGCTGGTTACCAACGCCATGACGAAGCATTGCCAAAAAACCATGAATATATGTGCCAATCTAGATGGAAGATGTCAAGCTATTGCATCGAATAAGTGAAAACGTTGACATGTTGGGGGACAGAGGAAAGTCAGAGGATCACCAAAGTCACTGGGATTCATCTGCTATCGGGAAGAACGTCTGTATAAGATTTCATATCAAACCATCCCAGATGTGGATTTATTTCAGTCTGTCCTGATGTGTGCTGATAGTTAAGTTAACTTGACATTAGGCCTCAGTGTGATCTTATTGTTGTTGCCAGTCAATTTTAGACTGGCGACCACATAGTCAGTTGACAAGATCGACAATACCAATGTGCAAACAAGTTTAGAACCAATCCCATTCTGAAGGTATTGAATAAAAGCTATCTAACTGCCATGAGTATCACTCCACATGTAATCAAACTCAAAAATAATGAATGTAATAATATAAGGATAATGTACTATATATGAATGAATCTCAGTAGGTGTCCAGTGTTGTATTAAAACATTTCAATTCTCGCCTTTATTTCATAACATCTGTCGTTAGGTTGTGAAAAATAGATTAATTTAATGTAGATGGCAATGTTAATCCACCAAAAACCGAAATGAAAAACATGTTGTAGCCTCTAATGTTTGTGTATGTATTAAAAAGGCACAGTGTGTTTGTGTGTGTACTTATGTCGGCGAGCATGCCTTGTATGTGTGTGTTTTTTTTACATTTTGACATGTGATCCAACTGCTTTGGATATCCCCATCAAAAACAATACAGTCTCACTCATTAGCGCTGTCAGATCAGTGTCACATGTCTCTACCAGCCCTGTTGTTAATCCTTCAGTTCACACACTGTTAGATGGGCATTTCACATCAGTGGATCAGTAGTAATTCAGCAAGAGATCAGGCAGAATAATAATAACAATAACAGTGATAAAAGCTGTTTTGACGCTGAGTTTTAATGTAGGATTAGCACATCAAAAACAATACAGATCTCTCCATATGTGCTGCAAAGGATCCTGTTTGGAAGGCAAAAGTTGTTGTGTCAACGAAACATGTTTGTGAAAAGTCATGATACTTCAGTGGAAAACACAGGATAATGTAAAAATACATTTTATTGATGGCCATTGTTCAAAATCCTCCAAATATTTCCATATTCAAACCTTTACATTTCGCTAAACTTTGTCAAGTTTTTCCAATATGTATAAGTACTATAACGCCATACAAAAATGGCAAACAAATCCGTTAGTAACTGAAAATTTTAGTGATTCCTTTGGTTGTGAAAAATACATATTTGACTAAATAACGTGCTGTGTATTTGATTTGATTTTCAAAACCTGCTGTGTGTTTTAATCTCTAGCTGCGTCCGTCCGTGTGTGTGTGTGTGTGTGTGTGTGTGTGTGGGGGGGATCATTGTGGTTCCCGTGCGCCTGTTTGTGTCCTGCATATGTGATTCAACTTAAGTCACCTCATCCTCACACACACACACACAGAGAAAAAAAAGACAGCTAATATGTGTTGTTATTTAAACACCAGAGCAGATAGGCAGCTGAACAATAATTATTTTCTGGAACAATAATTATTACCATTTAATTCTGTTGTTTACCATTTTGCCCAGTGGCCCCTCTTTGAAAGTCAGCCTCTATCTATAATGGCGAGCCCTTGAGCAGAATTGCATTTAACACAAATATCAAATAATTAAAAATCTAATAATTGGAAAATATAAGTGCACCCTTTTTTTGATTGAACATGAATTGCCAGGAAAATGTGTGAGCCGGAAACGGGTTTGTTGTCAGATTTCCTATTTTGCCTTTTTTTGTTTAATGTTTTATTATGACATAGTGTGAGCATATAGTGATTAACTTAGAGTTAGTTTCTCAGAAGCATATTTCTGTTTTTTTTTTCATATTAACATTGTCAAAAACAGATGACCAAACTAAATGTATACCCAATTTCAAAACCTAGATGTTAGGTTGTGTCAGTTAACTGTTGTTGACCGCTGAATTTGTTGTTTTTTAACACACAAACAATACACAAAGATCAACTCTATAATCTGGCAGATATCTCTGATATTGCACTGTATGTTTGAAGGGATTACAAGCCAGATCACAGGATTACACAATTAAAGCTTGTTTTATGTGCAGAGGTTCACACTGATGTGACACTGTGACGACACAAACACCAGGTACGCACACACACAACACACTCACACACACACACACACACACACCAGATGCATGCTGGAACTGAAGCATGTGTAATCTGACAAAGTGAAGAAAAAACAAATTGATGCAGGAATACATGTGACAGACACATCATTGACTCACAGTGAGACCTCCAGTCTCAACCTCACAAACTCTTTGCAGATCTTCATCTTCCACTTTCCTATATGGGAAAAAGGTCTTATTTGATCTCACATCCATGATATCAAGACAGAGGAGACAATGCAATGTATGCAGGAACAA
Source organism: Cyclopterus lumpus (assembly GCF_009769545.1). NCBI lineage: Eukaryota > Metazoa > Chordata > Actinopteri > Perciformes > Cyclopteridae > Cyclopterus > Cyclopterus lumpus. The sequence goes on along the minus strand of NC_046977.1, from coordinate 14,315,682 downwards.
CAAATGAACATAATGGGACAATTATTGGATAGTTCATGGTTAAATTACCAGACACGGTTTTAAATGCGTGGAGTTTTTGTCGGGGGAAGACATTGTTCCTCTAAAACGGATGGGAAGAAAAATAAGATGATATCGATTTTCAGGGAAGAGTTTCCAGTGTTTCCATTTTTCCAACAGTGGAGTAGATGCATGAAGCTGGGCAACTTTTAACCAAAGGAGAGCAACAGTGCACTAATGGGATGAGCTCATGTTTTAACTAATCGTCACAGGGACAATTAAAGAGGTTTTTTTTACACGTCCACATTTGCAGACAAACACATGCTGATTGATATCTTAGTTGATGAGGTCGATGCCACTCTTCTCCCTCTTTCACTTCCTCTGTTTGATTTCAGTGGAAAATCAAATATCTCCCTTTTTTTTAATTCTCTGCATCACTCTCTATGTTTCCTGGTGATTAAGCGGTAGATTAAGCTCCAGTCCACATTAATAATAGACGAATAGAAAAAGGCCCGGTTGTTCCGCTTCCTGTCTCCAGCACTAATAGAGCCCTTAACGTCCACATTAACATAGCTCTTGTTTACTCGGGCCGATGGACGCACGAGTGAGAAACGTGGAAACGAGGAAAGAGGAGACACATCAAAATGCATTGCGTGGTGGAGCATAATGCGCGTAAACTAGCTTGCAGGTGAGCTACATGGCCAAAAGTGTGCGGACACATGGATGTCACGCCCACGTTGTGATTGCTCCGCGCATGCCAGTCGAATTCTTCCGCACCAAACATCTGCTTTATGGACCTTTGTGCCCAGGGGGAAACAATACTTAGTTAAAATAGCAAACTGTTGCCACCAAGCTGGAGATGAATGATAATAGCAGTATATGATGCAATGGGGAGGTTCCCTAATTGCAACCATGTAAAATAAGATCAAAGATCAAACGGTTTTTTTTTGTTGTGGACATATATATTGTATTATATTGTATATAAGTGTATTGAGCACCACGCTCAACCCTTAGAGGTCAGATGTTGCGCACGAGCTCCAGTGAAATATGTACACAAAGAAAAAAACAATAACTCGTGTGCCATTCGCATCATTTCGTGATTGAGCTCCTCAAGGTTAATAACAGGAAGAAAAAACAAGCTTTCACCAAAAAAAAAACATGCGCGCGCACACACACACAGACACAGAAAGACAAAGTGAGGGAATACTGGGTACAGCCCTTATGGGACGACATTTGTGGTAATTCATTCAGAATCCATTTTAACGCATTGTGCAGGCCTAAGTGCCAATCTTCCTTTTTGGTGAGTTTCCATGATTTTATGTCCCTTATAAAACGATGCAGTTTGCTCCACAATGGCCTATTTAAGTTACATTACCGCCGAATATTCCCCAGTAAAGAAAATTAAGCCGTGATGCTGTGAGATCATCGCGGTTAAGTCTTCTCCCCGTCGAGATGTGTCGCGTTGACACCCCGCGGAGAACCGAATGATTCTCTTGGACGAGAGAGATAATAGTGTCATCCAGTGTGTCGCGCGCCTCTGATCTCCGTCTCCATGTCCCTCTCCCCTCACTTTACCGAGCTTGATCCGGAAAATGACTTGTATGTTTAGTGCTGTATAGTGCTGTGAAGCATTATTGGGTTGACAAAAAGAAACAGCATAAGTTGTAACTTTTTTTCCCATAAGTGTTTTGTCACAAACGCACTCATCCGACATGTTGATCTATATGGTGTGAACATGTTGTGAACAGGTTTTTTAATAGATTTCCCGGCACGGATTGAAATCAGAGCTTTCCAACAAGCACTTGAACGCGGACACGAGAAAACACTCTTGGCTCTCAAGTCCATTACGAAGAGATGGCACAATGAAACTTTGACCATGAAATATGGCCAATAATTACTCACCGGAACGGGTTCGCCATGTCAAGTAACTTTTGAAGCTGCTATCTGTAATGCTTTTGTATAGTTAAGTAGTTCATCTCTGTGTTGGAAATTGAGACATTTCAGAGACACACACACGCGCGCGCGCGCGCACACGCACACGCACACACAGGCACTATACCCAGACCCCTCCGACCTTGGAGGCACTCTCCATGCCTTTAAAGCGCACAGTAGCGCCCAGCAGTCTGTCTGCTATCTGAGCTAATTGGCTTCAGCTCAGTGTTCACTGTTAACGTCTCATTACTCATTCCACTTAGAATAACTTGCACAAGTTTGCTTGTATTCTGGGGTCATTAAAAGTCAAGCAAGCCTTTAATTACGAAAGCGGATCGTTCAGTAAGTAAAGTTGCATCTCCCGGCAGCTCTGAGTGTACAGTGTATTCTTAATAAGTCCTGTATGGAATCACGTGGAATACAACAGATCCCGTGGGAGCGTGGAAAGGGGACCAAATAATTGTGATTGATTGTGTTTTACATAACTATGCAAAACCTAACTCGTTTGCATATGAGGAAACAGCAACACAACCCCCCCCCCCCCACCCCCCCCCCCCCCCCCCCCCCCCCCCCTTGCACAAACGGCCCACGTCGAGCAACAACAAAAATCTGATCTGCGGTCGTTTTTAATTTTTAAGTCATTAGAGGGATTAGAAGACAAAAGGGGCTTTAATGTTTGGCCTCCCTTTAGTTACATTAATTACGCTCTGGTCATATTGATTATCAGGAACTTGAGGGCGGATGATTTTCTCTTGAATAATAAAGACAAATAAAAAAAAGATTTAAAAAAATAAATTAACGAAGTCCTGTGGGGCCTATGTATTCAATTACTAAGGATTTATGGTTGATAAAGACACTCAGCTTCTTTGAGCATTGCATCGTGTGTGTGTGTGTGTGTGTGTTTTTTATACATATTTTTTTTTTTTCAATAATTCACTCTGACTAATGTTCCAGATCTTCTTTGAAATATGGGGATCTTTAGTGGTGGGTCTGCCGTGCTAATTGGTACAACCGCCTCGGGCGAGCTCACTATAACAAACTGAGCATCGTTCAGCGTCTCAGAGAACACTGTAAAAATAGAAGGATGACAAATACAAGCTTAATTAGAGCGGATGGCTGTATGTGCCCCTTACTGGTGACATGGATATCATACATGTGTCCTAGTACCATTTACAATAATTGTTTTATTAAAACTAAAAATGACCAAAATGTTATAGAAATATAGACGTCTTAATTTTACAGAGCGGCTCATTGCCTAAGCAATACTATCCCATTATAAATATGTATACATTTGATAAAGACCAATGCTGTGGATAGACCAACATTGGCGTATTTATACTGCAATAAAGCTGATATAACTGGAGAGATTGACGCATGCACGGTGGCATAGTGGAACGCGCACACGCACTCGCGCACGACCCATATCTGTAAAAATCCACAATCCTTTCTTTCCTCATCAAGGGGAATGGGCCGATTTAAAAGAAAAATTAAAAAACAACGTCAATAATCGTCATTATAATTTATTTTAAGATGTGTGTTAATTGTAATGCACCGTAAATCTTCGATGCAGATAAACAGAAGACTGCCATTCAAGCAAAAGACGTCCGGCATTAAGTCAGGATTAAACTGGGGCATGCACCATATTGTAGCCTACATCTGCTTTTAAATCCACAATAAATTAATAAAAGCAATGGTGGGTTGTTATAGGATTGGCTCGAGTATGTAGTTTGGCACATGGTTAAATACCGATTTGTGATTACTTTTTTTTATTGTCTTTTTTAAATCAAGAATTAATCTGAACAATTAATCTGGGGCCGGAAAGACAGTATTCTACATTAGGAAAAAATGAAATAAAAGACTTTTGGTTTAATTTGATAACATTTGATTAAATACGTAATATACAGTGTATATATATATATATATATATATATATATATATATATATATATATATATATATATATATATATATATATATATATATATATATACATATATATATATATAATAATATCTTTATATAATATATATATATATATTATATAAAGATATTATTATTTTCTAAGCATATATATATATATATATATATATATATATATATATATATATATATATATATTATAATTGAATGATAAAAATGAAATCAGTGCTTTGTGGTGATTCAGGCTGGATCCAGTGCGTTTTGAGAAAAGGAGGTGATGCATTTCAATATGGTAATCACTCACCCGGGGCATGTTTCATTTATTGACAGATTTGATGTTAAATGTCTCAAGCTCACTTAGTGTTGTAGCTCTTAATTTATTATGTTTTGAGCTATCTCTCTTTCTCTCTCTCTCTCTCTCCCTCTTTCTCTCTTTCTCTCTCTCTCTCTCTCTCTCTCTCTCTCTCTCTCTCTCTCTCTCTCCCTCTCACTCTTTCTCCCTGCTTTGACCCTTCGAGGTCACACAAGCAATTCTATTTTTAAACGCATGATTAATTTCTCAGTAGGGCGACGGGCTAAACATTATGAAAAAAAAGAGAGTGAAATGTATTCCAAAGGGGCTAATAGCGCTATTGTGCTCCAATAAGCCTTTCTCCTGCTTCACATGGTTTAGACATGCTCCGCTTTTGATGACATGTCAGACATCTTTCTCGTGGAGAGAAAAAGTTATGCATCATTAGCATTAAAAGCATAACAAAAAAAATCATTATTGACGTTTAATAACAGAGGGAATTTGCCAGTAAAGATTGTATTAGATAATTAGATTAGATTTATGTAGACATAAACTTAGCTCAGGTGTTTATTACCATATGTCAACATTGCTCCGTGTGAGGGTAACACAGTTTCCCAGAAATGACAATATAAATAAATATATAAAACATGTTTTATAGCCTACAATTTCAAAGAAGTGGAAATGTGTTAACTTTCAAGTTACTAACCTTCACTGATAACATTGGACATAACAATAAACGCCATACATATAAACTTACAATAGTACATCGCATAAACACTTATCGATGCCGATTTTGCACAAGGGGAATTCATAGTTATGATCTTTTAAATATAATCCACTCATCTCTCTATTGTGACGTCATCCGTTTCTGCGCTCCCCACACACACACACACACACACACACACACACACACCCCACCCCACACACACCCCTCTCCCTCTTGTCCCATCGCAGCCAGTGTTCCCGTGGCGTCCGTCCGCGAGACAAAAGCTCGCGCGGTGACAACCTAAATTGGTTTGAAAAGGAGCAGATGGGTCTCCTGCCCTATGCTGTGTCGCTTACACACACACACAGGCACTCAAATACGCGCACGCACGCACACACACACATACGGATTTGAGCCAAGAGCGACCCTGTCATGTTTATCAAGATGGTATTGAGGAGAAACAAGATGGGCGAGAATAAATTACAACCATCTGAACATCAAGCAGCCTTGTAACCCGATTGAGAAACAAATGTGGCATTTAATATGTGTTATTAAGTTTCGTGTAGGGAGTTTCATTAGCTTTAGCAAGTTATGGTAACAATACAGCTCTGTGAAGGAATACTTTAATCAGACTCACACAATGTTGCAACTCAAATAAACGTACAGCCACAGCAAGCTTCATTACATCCATGTCTTGGCCCTCTATTTCACATGTAATCCCCCCAGTTCAGTGATAAACAGGTCAACACATGGGTTATGGCAATGCGTGCATTTATGAATAAGTATCCCATTGCATCAGCCAATGCAGGCAGGACGTTTGTTTTCTACGTCCCGACACGCAAAGAAAGAAAAAAAAGTCTCCCGAAAATAACTTCATGAAGTTCATGACGTTGTTTTAATTAACGAGGACAATCAGTATTTGGGATGACTCTCCCCTGCATCCCCATGTCGAGTTTAAATGAGATCATGTCTCGCATCCTACAGCTGCTGATGATACGAGGAAGCTGATATCTGGGTTATAGACTTCATATTTAGGTCCGTCCCCTCCATATCTGTAATTTGCCTGCATATTTTTAGTGGGAGAAGTAATTGAGCAGCAGGAGCAGCATGCCTGGTTCGAGAGCTCAGAGCAGGGGCGTAGAAAGGAATTCATGGGCCCCCTGTCCGGTCCCCCCCTCCCCCCTCCTTACACTGCAACTTTTGAGGGCCCTCTTCAGGTGAATCATCACTGCCTTTTACAGAACGGAGCACCAACTGGGAGATCCTCTGATCCCTAATTACAACATATAAGATAAGGGCTGCAGTATATTCTTCCATATGCCTTATATCTCCAGGGACCAGCGCAGGCAGCCTCCTCAGCCTTCAATGTGAGAATCAGCTCTACCGATCAGACATTATTCTGATCCCCAGACTGTCTGCTGTCTCAGCCTTTACTCCCAACCCCCCCTCCCCCCCTGTGTTTAAAAGCCACATTCCCAATGCCAAGCTCCTCTGCAGCTTGTGTGTGTCTGCTGCTCGCAGTTTGTTGGTAATTGATTTGCATCTCAGGGGTTGTGAATTAAAAGTCACCCTCCTTCGTTGTTTAGAGGGGTTCCTAAACTATTAAATGCCAATGACCCCGCCCCCTGCACCACCACCAACACGCATGTGCAGTCGACCTGCAGACACCCATCTGATGGCGAAAATTAATATTCATTGAGTCGTTCGTTCATTAAGTCACTAATACAGTCGGCAATTTGGGCTCATCTCGATCCTGGGTTCGTCTGCTGTGCTGCCATTGTAGGGGACTATATTAAGTTGTATCGCATTGGGGGGCCGGGGGGGGGGGGAGGGGGGGGGGGGGGGGGCATTTCCTGCACGCGCGGACGTAAAGGCTGAATGCCTCCATAGTTCAGGTTCGTGCAGAGGAGGAGAAGGAGAGGAGGAACAAAGTGTGTGTGAGAGTGTGCGCGTGTGTTCTGGATGGTGGGCTGAGCTCGCGCCACACGCCAATCAAACACGAGAGTGCAGAGCGAGAGAGAGAGAGAGAGAGAGAGAGAGAGAGAGGGAGAGAGAGAGAGAGAGAGAGAGAGAGAGGGGGAGAGAGAGAGAGAGGGGGGGGGGGGGGGGGAGGGGGGAGGGGGGGGAGGGGAGAGAGGGAGAGAGGCGGATTAGGACCGCGCGCGGTGTCTCTGAAAAGCGAATAAAACCGTCGCGAGCCTCGCGGTGTGCTCACATCTCACGAGCAGCTCACTCGACAGTCGGTACCGACTCCGTGTGTTCCTCGGATACAACTCGGTGAAACCGGCTCGATTGTGTAGGATAAAAAAAAAATGAGTTTTTTAAAGCTGTGTAGGATAAATCGATTCCTCTCGTGACGGGGATACTTTTTTAAAAAATCTTTTTGAAGCGGTGGCCGTTTTGGGAGTATTCTCGGGAGTCAGAGGTGAGGACTGCTCCACCATGTGCTGTAAAGTTGGCTTAAATATTGTTTAAAAAAAAATGTTAGACACATAAGTTACTTGATGAATACTGCAAGGGACAGAACACTGGCTTACATTTAAAGAAGAACGCGCTCGAGAAGATGTGTGTGTATGTTTCACATTCCGTTGCATGAATTATTACTATTATTAATATTGCGGTCGCACGTTTGTTAATAATAGATAAATAGACTTGTGCCTTTTTAATATTGTTCCACACGACGACTGACTAACTGACACGCGTAAATAAAGGCCTGCAACTTTGGTAGAAATTAAACTTGTCTCGGGCTGAACGGAAATTCTACGTTTCAATAGCTTTAATATTTGGTGCGATTTGAAGCCAAACTCTAAACTCTTGCGTTAGAATGTAAATTTCTTAATTTGTTTATTGGCTCTTATCCCCGTGCAGCTCCTTAAAACCGTTTTTTTTTGCTCTTCGGCCAACACAATATTGCGCCTGCGTTTGCGCTGCATTAAATTGTTCCAGTTCAACTGGGAACTTTCTGTTTTACTAAAAAAAACACCTTGTGATTCAGTTCTGAATGTCGCTATTATATTAATGTTCTCCTGAATATAATGTGGAAATAAGTGGCTTTACACGTAAGCAATGTATTTGTTAAAGCAACACACAATTTCACCCTAAAATAACGGTAAATTAAGTGAAATGATTGAACAAAACAGAAACAATGTCTCCCTCGTTGTTTTGCTCTTTTTATTCATAAAGCATATTACAAATGCGATGCGATGCAGAGGTTTAATTTAATTGAGCTGTATAGGCAATATTTCTATACACATTTCAGAAGGTGTCATTTTAATAAAATACTAAAGCCCATTTTCAAGTAATATATATTTGTCAGCACATGGCAGACTTTTACTATGAAGTTAAAATGTGTTGGTTTAATGCTATATTCAAAACCATTACTGTATAATTTGTTTAAATAATTCCACAATTAATGTTGGTGTCACATAGAAGTTCCACTAAAACTTTTACAATTTTTGCTTCTTGAAATACATCCTAATAAATTGAAAGAATTTACAGTATGTAGCCAGTGTGTCACATTAATGTGACACAACCAATTTGTTTAATGGAAAATGAAAGTTGATATCTTGTTTAACAAAACGGTTTCCTAGAAATTGCCTCCTAAACTGCGTGACATATTTAGTTTGCCTTTAAATAACACAAGCATGAACTATTTAGGTTACAGTGTTTTTGTAGATATAAAGAATATATAAATATGTCAAATGTATACATTCATTTGTGCTAATATGTTTGGGTTGAAATCCGAATAATATTGTACTTTAATTGTGACCGTTATGTTAGACGAGTGTGTTATCCTTTCACAGTTTGTTCAATGGCCAACTGTTGAAAACACACACACACACACACACAAACACACACACAAACACACTTATTACTTCAGAGCTGCGAATGGAAAGCATAATAAAAAGGCTATATTTCTAGGAAAATAAATATTTTTTCTGATATACCTTTTTAAATTTACTACATCTGAAAATGAAAAAACGAAAAAAATGTTCATAACCAAACACCACCTATCACAGAGAATTATTAATGCAGTAATAGTAGTTTGGATACCAAATCTATAATCTAATAAATTGTAGCACTTCAGAAAAATAACTAAAATAATAATAAAGATATTTGTCGACAAATTGGACACTTAACACTTAATTTAAATGCAATTAGTTTACAATAGTATTCAGTGTGCACTTTTATTTATTTTTATTTTTTACAAATTCCACACGTGTGTGTATATCATCAGTAATTATCTACCTATTTCATATTATTTGTTATACAGAGAGACAGGATAATTTTTAGGGGGTAAAAAAGAAAAAAAATCAACGTTTGTGGATCTTTCTTTCATCCTTTCTTTTCATGCAGGTCGTTCTACAAACAATTTCCCTCCAAGTATGGACAAGAGCCATCTCTCGAGCACTAATGACATCATAATGACGAGCTCAACAGGCTCCTACCAACAGGAACCCCGAACACCACCCAGACCTGCCCATCACCACTCCTCATCTTCGTCCTTATCCTCCCCTTCTCCGTCCTCTTCCTCCTCACCCCTCAAGCCGAACCAGGTCGGCCAGGTCATCCTATACGGCGTTCCCATTGTATCGCTGGTCATTGATCACAACGAGAGACTTTGCCTGGCACAGATTTCCAACACACTCCTCAAGAACTACAGTTACAATGAGATTCATAATCGCCGCGTGGCACTGGGCATCACTTGCGTCCAGTGCACTCCGGTTCAGTTGGAGATTCTTCGCCGGGCCGGTGCCATGCCCATCTCGTCACGCCGCTGTGGCATGATCACAAAGCGCGAAGCCGAGCGCCTCTGCAAGTCCTTCCTGGGAGAGAACGCACCGCCCAAACTGCCCGACAACTTCGCCTTCGATGTGACACACGAGTGCGCCTGGGGTTGCCGCGGTAACTTCATCCCAGCACGCTACAACAGCTCCAGGGCCAAATGCATCAAGTGCTCTTTGTGCAACATGTACTTCTCCCCAAATAAGTTCATTTTCCATTCCCACCGCACACCAGACGCCAAGTACACCCAGCCCGACGCTGCCAACTTCAACTCCTGGCGACGACACCTCAAACTCTCTGACAAACAACCGGCGGATGAGATGGCCTTCGCATGGGAAGACGTCAAGGCAATGTTCAATGGAGGCAGCCGAAAGAGAGCGCTTCCCTCTTCATCCCATTGTTCCTCAATGGGTCCTATGAAGACTCACCCAGGTTCGTTAATGCCTCACATGATGGGACCTGACCTGGTTGCTCAGAAAAGAGCCCGCTTCGAGGACGACGATGATTTGGATGGAGGCAGTCTGTCGCCCCGTAAGGCCCCACGTAGCTACCCTGTCATCCCTGTCCCAAGCAAAGGCTTCGGCATGCTGCAGAAGTTCCCTCCCACGTCGCTCTTCCCCTCGCCTTACCCCTTCCCGGCGTTCGGCCTTTGCCAGCAGAAAAAAGATGACAGTGATGTTTCAGGTGGCCAGAAAGCAACGGGGTTGTCGGGTCTTTTATGGCCTGGCCGCAAAGACACCTTTTATCCTCCTTTCTGCATGTTTTGGCCACCAAGAGCAGGAGGAGGAATCCCTGTCCCCACCTACCTCCAGCCTCAGCCCAACGCCCTCTCCTCCCTGGCAGACAACCCCTCTCTCAGACAGGCCTTTTTGGATCTCTCAGACCCCAGTGAGCCAGGCGCTGTAACTGGCAACGGCAATAGTGTCAGCGCATCCATGGCCCCCGGCAGCGGGACTACAACGCCCAGATCCGGGCTGTTTGACCCAGAGTGTACAACAGTAGCCCCTGATCTTCGCCCTGTGACGTCAGAGGGCTGGCTCAAACTCCTGGACACCCCGACCCTCCAAACTAGGAAGCCGAGCTACGGCTCGGCCTTCCGACCCGTTATTAAGGATGCCGAGAGCATCGCCAAGCTCCACAGCAGCGGTACTGGGACAGCAGAGGAGGACTTTGGGGTCGTGGTCTCCAGGTCCGATCGCCACCAGCGGCTATCGCCCAGCAGCAGCTGTAGTTACGGGAGTGATAGTGGAGGAGAAGGAGAGGTGGAGGGGGTGGAAAGCGAAGAGGAGGGGGAGGTGGATGTGGAGTCATCGAAGCAAGAGGACGAGGATGAGGAAGGGATCTTCACCGGCAGGCCGCCACAGACTCAAACCAACCTGTACCTCCCCGCATTGAGCGACAGTCACGGAGAGGAGAGGGGGAAGGAGAGAGGGAGTGGCGTTGTGTACACCAGCACCTCCCCTCCCTCCTCCTCGGACCCCACGCAGCAGGAGTCCTCCAGCCTGCCTGCCTCCCCGACTGCAAGCCTGCCTCTCTCGAGCTCCCCACCTCACCGAGAGGACCCAGCTTACAAAAACGTAAATATCCCCCTAGGCCACTTTAGCTAATTATTATTTAAATGGTGCTGCAGTCAGGCAGTGATGTGATCTGCATAAGCAGATTGATGGGCTGGTTTCTCCCTGTAGAAATTGAAACAGTCACCCCACTCTGATCCAGGCCCAGGTGTGGGTTGTTTAATGGCCACGGCGTGTTTGTTCTCCCTCCGTCACCCCAGCCTGTTAGGGCAACTCTAATCTTTAACCTGTCGACTCCCACATTAACCGGGCCTCAGAGACAGAGAAAGGAGGAGGGAGGTAGAATTATGAGCAGCATTTTGAACCAGAACAGAGCGAAATCTTCCATTGAGTAACATACTGCAAATGCAGGTAAAAAAAAGTGTTAACCGTATATTTCAAATTGCATCATTACAAATGAATGCTAACATTGACTGATTAAACGGGGAGGGTACATTACCCCAATGCTAATGTGTTAGACTTCAGATTAATAAGAAAATAAAGCAGGTGCTAATAGAATAACAAATTAAAGCCCACCTTGTAATAGACAATAACAACGTTACAGAATAAAAATGACAACACTATTATTATTATTGTCTATTAGACTTGCTCTGTTGTAATTTAACTATATGGTGCATCATATGTATATGAATTCTAACCGACTACATGTTGTTTTCAGGCTCACAAAAATAGAGACGAAGGACTACCTGTGTACGCAACCAAAGACAACTCCAGCGTTTCTGGTGAGGCATTTTCATCTTCTGATTTTCTAAACCTTTTCTATTCATATTTTCTGATGCACGGGTTGAAAAGTCTACACGATTACACACTAGACAAAAGACAAAATAGTTCTCCGAAAATAATTGTTTTGCATTTTACTGTTTACTTTAATTGTTTCTATTTTCAAACTCTAAAATTCTATTCTCTCGAAACCAAAACTCAGTTTTTTCTTCATATATATATATATATATATATATATATATATATATATATAATCTATGAAAAAAGCCCACTTTGCTTGCTCTACTGTTTGCATGGGTCGCTTGACACCACGTCTTTCACCCTACAGTTGTTTTACAATGTCTCGGTTCCATCAAGTGTTTGAAGGGGTTTTACACTCTTTCATCAAATAGCTTTGCCCAATCTATTCCAGCAAACTGTTACACACCAGCTGTTCCATCAGACGTCTGAGTCAGTTGTATTAGAGCGTCTTTGTTTCATTTAGTGTCTGAGTGAGTGGTTTTATGGTGCCTCCGTGTCCCTGCCAGGCTCATATTCCTGTGACGTTTCATTTGCTCCTCTCATCTCCCGCGCTGACCCTTTTATTTTCGCCGAAGAAAAATGTCTTTGTGTGTTTTGCGGTGGTGCATCACGTACACACACAGAGGGGACACACACAGAAGACACACACACACACACCATGCGCACACTTAGTTATCTCCATGTGTCCGGATAACCAGCTCAACCAATGGGCCTTACTGAAACTCTCCTCCTGTCTGTTCCTCTGTTTCATTTTCTCCCAGATGAAAACAAAGAGCAGAATAGTTTCTTTGTGCCAGAGAGTGAGACGTCGGCGCCCGACTACTGGAGGGAAAGCTCAGGTGCGAATGCTCGCTTGTTGTTTTTTTGTGTGTGTGTGTGTGTGTGTGTGGTTGCAGAGCAGCTGTAGATGGTACAACAACAAGGCAATCAATGAAAAGAATACAGTGAAACATTTACATGACATGTTAGGTACTCTCAAACGTCGGAGAGCGGGCTTAATTTAATTTTGGCATTTGGCTTTTCTCTAGTGTAATTTGGATCTCACATCGCAGAGCAAATTTGCTTTCTTTATGAAACTTCAGATGGAGTCATGATTGAAAATGTGCATCAGGGAAATAATAAAAAAGCAACAACACAATTAATTATTGCAACGGCAGCTTGTTACTGTGAATGGTAGTTAGCGAATTTGAACTACAACGTTTATTAACATATCTAGAGAGCAGGAATAGAAACTATTTGCACTCTGACATTAAAAAGGTAACAATATTGAGAGGTAAATCAATCAATAAACACATTGTTTAAGGAAATGTTTATAATGGCATCAAAAGCAACAGTCTCTGTCGTCCCTCAGCACACACATCGATGAAGATGTATCGTGTTTAAATGTCCATACATAAAATAAACAACGCGTATTAAAAACATATGACTTAATATACATTATAGTGTCAATGGTATTTCTTCTTTTTAGACAAACGAGACTCAGAATACTTAGTGAGAGAACGATCCTCAGTCTTCAGCTTCATCCACCTCATTCTCCTCCTCCTCCTCCTCCTCTTAGACGTGAGTTAAGGGAGTCATATAAATACACAGAGATGAAACAGCAGTGGAAAGCTGATTCTGCCGCTGCTCTGCCACGGCTGCTCTCTTAAGCGGCGCTGTCGCCGGGGCTGTTACTCTTAGGGGGGCCGTTATAGTTCAACAAGAAAACATCAGCTCAGAGATAAGCAGCCACGCTGGCAAATCATCCATGCTAAGACCCATATCCCCGCCGACATAATTGCCTTTTTTTTCCCCCTCCTCAGTGCAAAAAAACCCCTTTCCCGTTTGAAAAAGATCACAGCTTATTGCCTTTTTATATCTGTCAGGAAGACATTAAAAGTGCTTTATGACATCTGTGCCAACATTTATATCTACCCCCCCCCCACACACACACACACACACACACACCACACACTTCCAACCCCCCCCCCCCCCCCCCCCCCTCCCCCACACACACACACACACACACACCGTAATGATCCCTGCGCATAATGTATAATGTATTTCGAAAAAATTACAACGAAACAAATTAAATGAGACCACCTTTCCCCTGATTGCCAAACGTCTCCCTGGGCGGTGGGAAGCTCTACGTGATTAGAAGGCCTGATTCCTCTGAGTCCCCCCCACCACCCCCACCCCCACCCACTTCCACTGTCTTTAAACTCTCCCTCTGTTTCTAGGGAGAAAAAATAATCTAATTTTCCATTTATGTAATGCAAACCGCCTTGGCTTTGACTATTCACGGTTAATTGACTGTCAAACGAGGTTGTTATCCTCGGGCACTGTCTGCAAATTTGCTTGTCAAAATGAGACAGAGAGAGGAGAGGAAAGGAGAGGAGAGTGAGGAGAGGAGAGCTCTCTCTCTCGGCTTCTAAATGAGAGAGGGAAGCATGGGGAGGCTTGAGGAGCCGGGATGTGAAATGACTGGAGGAGAATGTACACGTCGAGTTGGCTGGATCGCTTCATTTAAGGCGCACAATGCCTCATTGTCACGATTCAGACGTTAGCGCAAACACACACATGGAGGACCAAATGGACACTTTGAGAACTGCTCAATTCTAAAACAACATGCGATGAAGATGTTTGTTAAAAGAAAAGCGAAATGGAAGATGCTGGCGTTTTAAAGCAACAAGTAGATTGCCTCCAGCAGTAAAAAAAGCTTTAAAAAGAAAAGCACACAGACATAATATACACAATGTAAACGGCTGCATAACTATAATAATACTGTTTTACGTTGATTTACAGTTGTTCTATCTTCATGCAGTTTTTTAAAGCCACTGGTCTTGGTCAAAACAATTCACCTGCCAACAAATGACAGTTCTGACATTATAACGTTTGAGAGCGCGGTAACCTGCAAGCGTGCAAGACATTTTAAGCAAATTGGTGGAGTGGCCTTTTGAACTTTTCAGCGCAGACCTCCACTTCAGTTCGACGGGCTGCAAAAATCGATTGATTGTAATTTCTGAACGCGAATAGTGTTCGTTTGTTTTCCTAATAGCGAGCAATATGGTCTGACAGCATGGAGAGATGGAACCTGTCATGGAGTGAGTGCAGTAAAGGCCTCCAGCTCCAGCGCCGTCTAACTGTTACCACAGACTTGCACCGACATCTGGTGGCCAAATAGTGAACTGCATCGCTCTGGCGCTGTGAGGGAGAGGACGAGGGATGCAGATTACTGTAGATGCAAAAAGCAAAGTAACGACCGATGGGAATTCAGTCCATGACGAGATTATGATTATGTGACTCGCATATGTCTTGGATATTTAATATACTGTCTGATGTTGTGTGGGAATAGGATGGAACGACAACTAGAGGTGCCTCAATGTAAATCATACACTGTAACTATGTCTGACTTTAGGATATGTGGGACAAAAACATCTAAAGTGAAGTCTCTCTCTGTTTTCAGGTGATCGAAGCCAAGGTGCTGCCTCTCCTGTGCCGCTAAAGAAGGATGTCGAGAACATGGAGAAAGGTAAATATTTTCAATTTGAGTCAAGTTTGGAGATAAAAAATGAATAAATCCCCACTCCTCTCAGATGAATTGACCATACAGATGAATGCATACTGCATTTCTAACAAACCGCCCCCCCCCCCCCCCCCCCGCCCCCTTTTCTCTTTCTCTCCCTCGTATTTTCATTTCTCCTCCTTCCTGCTCCTTCAGAGGAGCTCCAGAAGGTTCTGCTTGAGCAGATCGACTTCAGGAGGAGGCTGGAGCAAGAGTTTCACGCTCTGAAGGGCACCTCACCATTTCCTGTCTTCCGTAAGTCACTTTTGTTCCCACTCACCTGGCATTCCTTATTTATTCTCCGAAGGGCACCTTCTCCTTCGCCATCTTTCTGAACGTTCTCTTGTTCCTCCCCCCCCCCCCCCCTCCTCTCCTACCTTCCTCTTTCCCCCTGCTTGTTCTCAGTCTCCTTCATCCTTCATCAGCTATATTATAATAACTGTACTTTATCAGTTACTCAACTACTTACGCTAATTTCAGATAATTTCCAAGACCAGATGAAACGAGAGCTCGCCTACAGAGAAGAGATGGTTCAACAGTTACAGATGGTAAGATTACTAATGATACAATCAGCGCTGAACACTGATGGAAAATAAATATCGTTGTTACGCCTTTAAACGGCAAATGAAAAACCCCTTTTATAGATACATGAATATAAAAAAGCCTCACTGCTCGCGTCGAAAAACAATCATGGTAATGATTTTCACAAGGAATATAATTAAGACTAATTATAAAGCGCTTCCCAGTAAAATATAGTTACACTATTTGAAGAGGGAAAAGAAGAACTTAAAAAATGCATGAGGAAATGTGACAATAACAAACCAATTAACATAACAACCACGGTAGACTGTAGGCATGAATACGGAATCTGAAGCCATGCCTTGAGACTAAAACAGGAATAAAACGAAGATTAAATAAAGCCACCGATATAGGACTCAACTGGACGGCTCTCCTATTGCTTATTTTTCCATCAAACGACGGAGCCAATCGTGGAGTTTGTCTTTCATGGGTGAGAAGTTCCTCTGCAGTCGTCTGAGTGTTTCCGTCCACATCAATCATCACCGCAGCAGCTGGCAGACAGGCTGACAGACAGTGTTTGTCTTTGCTTTCTGACACACGCAAACAACACACACTCGTATGCACGTGATGTCAAACACACACACACACACACACACACACACACACACAAGAGCACACTGCACGTGTGTATCCGCACAGGCATTCAAGCCTTATGAGGGAAAAGAAAAGAAGAAAAAAAATCTCAATTGACTAATGTGTCTAGAACCAGCAGATGGATCCGTCTGAGAGTAATGATACATTCATTTCTCGAAGACGTTCAAATGAACTCCGCGGCTAAATTTTAGATTTATGTTGCCACAACACGTTTGAGAATCTGGATTGTTTATCGCAGCTAAACAACGAGAATAGATATATTTTTTTCTTTTACATCATCAGTGTAATGGAAACTTTATATTGTTTACAGTAAGTTGCTTCTTTTTACAGTGAGGAAAATGTGTTTTTTGAAATAAAATAATGTTATTAACCCTCAAATAATACACTATTTTAAAACTAAAGCATTTTGCAGGGAATTTCAGTATCAATGATGACAAGTCATATGCGTCAAATGCTTATAGCGCTTGGTGGCTTTTACGTAGGTGACCAGTTATTTGGGGATGTTTAATCTCAAGGTTTACGAGGCCATATGAAGACCATATACTGTACTGTATAGTATAGGAAAACAATGAATAATCTAACATTTGTGTCTGGCTTTTTGTTTCTTTCAGATTCCCTACGCAAACATCCTCAGAAAAGAAAAGATCATCTCCCATCTAAACAAATAGCTAGAAGGTGAGTGTTTTTTAATTAATTTGACTTTTTTAATGGAGAAATATCAACACGGTAGATGTCAGGTGAGGATTTAAGCATTTAATTATTTAAAACTCAAAGCAGAGGAAGTTCAGCAAAGTTTAATTGCCTCTGAAATAGTTTTTTGGAAGCTGTAACCATATTTAGCCTGGATTTGGTTTGTAGCCAGGGATAAACATATACACTATCTGCAAATTAAACTGGTTTCCTTTGCCGTGAGGTGATCATTTAATGGAAAATGTTGACATCCAATTATATGTTGTTTAACTTAGCTTCACAATTACTTGTCCATGAACGTCAGCCGTCTGATCGCTACAGTGTAGGTTACAGCTGAACAGAGCTGAACAGGGTCCTCTGGACCCTTTGGGACAGACGGTGTTAAGTCTTTTAAAAACACTAAACCAGGACATGACACTCATGGTGTGTTTGCATTCATTTATTGTCTTCACAGCCTGAACCCACAAACTCCCTCCTGAGGGCAAGCAGCTGTCTGGATTTGCGTGAACTCCCCAAGAAGAAGAAAAAAAGAAAGGAAAATGACATTATATAAGTACTTTTTAAACGTTTTCCTTCAACAGCGTTTTGTTCGGGCCTCTGCAGTACAACCCCTGTTAACAGCCCTGCACTTAAACAACAGTGTTGACCAGTGTGTACTGCCGTGGGGGGAGGGGGGGGGGGGGGGGGCACACTGGTACAAGTTTCCTTTTCCCCCCTGGGTCCAGTTCATTCCCTGAACTGAAATGGGCCAAAACTGTCGACATATGGGGAAACAGAATGAGTCCGCCTCTTTTCTCATCGAAGCTTTACCCAACCCGGACTAAAGCAACCACGACCTTTCTGGTCTTTGGCGAATTTTAGTGCCGTTGTGGAGCACCAGGGAGGCCGTGGTAGACTTTGTCCTCTTTTCCCAGCTCGAAACAGACGAAGAGCGAGAGGAGAGCGCCACAGGGACAGTGAGACCGGGCGTGGTTGTCAACTGTACATACACCACTGTGGATGAGCATGGACTTCACGCTGAGATTGTCGCTGTTGTTGTTGTTATTGTTGTTGCCTTTGTTTCACCAACATGGGGACCCTGAAGAGAAACAAGCATACCGACCTTTAAATACTGGCAACGCCGGATCCCAATGGGATGTTCCTCATCATGTCCAGTTGTGTTTATTGACCAAAACAAACTTCCACGTGAACACAAATCCGTGGTCAGTGTCAAGTCATTACTGGTGAGGGCAGTAGGTGTTGGAGGTGACTTGATGCGACGGCCATGTTTACTCGGTTAGACGTCAACTTGAATACATGCCATGAAGAACAAAATAAGAAAAGAAAGATGAATGAAGTATTGGTGTTTGGGGTTTTAAAGTATTAATACAGGGTGGTCACACAAAAAGGGCAAAACACAATTTAAAGTGGCAGAACAGTTGGAAGTGATTTGTGAGGTTAGAAAAAAATAAAAACTACGTGGTATTATGTTCAATGCATATGTTTCTGCACTGGTTATTTTTCACTTAAGGCACCCTTAAAATACTTTTACCCTCCACCCATACTTTCTATCCTTTATCGCACATGCTTCGCAGGTCAAGGTGATATTGCCACCGTCAGCTAAATATGTGAGATGTCTTCAGATGGTGAATCGACTAGTAAAGGCCAATTCTGTGTACTTGTTGCTGTCCAAATGAGTCTCTGGTTCCACACGGAGCAAAAGACTGAAGTCTGTTATTGTTGTATATCTACTTGTAAATGATTTCACCTGACTGTATACAATGTCATAGTGAGAATACTGAACATCACAGGCGGTCTATCTATATGTGTTTGTTCGTTTGTTTGTTTATTTATTTGAATATCGGGGCCTATTGTGAGTATCCTGATTGTGAAAATATTATTTATTATGTCAAAAGAAATAGAAAGCAACATGTTGTTGTTGTTGTTGATGATGATGACGAGGACGATGATGATTATGATGACGATGGTGCAGTCGAGTGTATGTCAGAGAGAATTGAAATGAGAACTCACCCACCTTGTTTATAGAATGCAATGAATGAATGGATAAAGTTGTCATTTACTGAGAGAAATGGTATCATTATAAACGGTTAATGCAGATGTATTTAAATATGTTCTTGTAGTTTCTCTACTATGTATGTGTAAATTAAAAGTCTATACAATAACCTGCATGTGGTTTTGCTGTTTATGGAAATTAAATCATTTTTAGCTTCATGCAAATATGTCATAGGTTTACAGGGTGGACCTCCTCCCAAATTAAGAGTAGAAATAAATAGTCACTCATGCTAACAGCTATTAAAACACATGGATTGGTAAGTTCATACAAATTAAATAAAAGACGTCGCAGCAACAGACATGTGACAATGTTATGATGATGGGAATATATTAAATATTAAGAATACAGTATATACTTAGACATGACCACAACATAATCATTTAGGTATATTATAATTTGTATTATGCCTTTAATAGTCAATGTTGACAAGCGGAAGAAAAAAACTTGAGATCTTATTTTTCTAAGTATCTCAATATATATATATATATTGAAATATATATTTTTTTTAATAAATGAAGATTAAAAGACCCCCTTTTTTGTTCAAGAGACACAGGGCGCCTGCACGAGACCACTTTCTCAAGTTAACGCGCACGGTTCACGTCCTTTTTTTACTTCTGCTGCACGACCTCCGCTGCCGGTTTACGGCAGCCGGGTCTGTGGGAGTAGTGGGACGGAGAAGTTGCCAGCATGGCGTTTACACTGTACTCTCTCATCCAGACCGCGATTCTGTGTATCAACGCCATCGCTGTGCTGCACGAGGAGAGGTTCCTCAGCAAGTGTAAGTGTTCTGCCCTCTGTGAACAATCTCCATTATGTGTTGTACGGAAATAACGACGCGTACCGCGTACCTGAAAGCGGCTAGCTAGCTGTGTAACGGCGACACTATTAGCATTCAATGGACTCGCGTTGAGATATCTAGGGAGCACATTGAGGTTCGTTCAATTACTAATGAGTTCACGAGTCATGCGTTATAATTACTGTAGAAAAAGATGATTTATTTTGCTACCTCCTGTTCCCTTTCTCATTTCTGTATTCGTGTCCTCGCCCCCTCCTTTCCTTTTTTCCTCCTCCTCCTCCTCCTCCCTTCTGATCTCCTTCCTCTCCGTCTCCAGTCGGCTTTGGTGTGGACCAGGGAGTTGGAGGTTTTGGGGACGACCCAGGAGTCAAAGCCCAGGTTCTCACCCTCATCCGCTCGGTCCGGACCGTCATGAGAGGTTGGCAAACTAATCCCTGGCTATTCTATCACATTTCTGGGCACTGATTCCAATGGATGCCTGACTCTTTGACACCATAACCATAAACCCATATACTTGTTTACAATTCCTCACAGTGGGTCAAAGGTTGTTTTCTTTAACGCTTTTTCTATTTGACCTAAATAAACCAAACATCTATTGGTTTGAATAAGGAAATGCCGACTCTTAAATGTACCAACCTGTTCAATCATGTTCGAAGTATAATAGCCAGTACTAGTATTTAGAGGTTTTAGGATTCTGCAACGTGCTCACTGTTTTTGTTTTCTCTCTTCTTCTTTATCACAGTGCCATTGATAATAGTAAATTCGGCCTGCATCGTCCTGCTGTTACTGTTTGGCTGAAAGCGTCCACAAATGAAGCCAGATGACCAGACATGTGCCAAGGAACAAACACACACACACACACACACACACACACACACACACACACACACACACAGAGAGATGCTCACAGATACATATCTGTCATTCAGAGACCGTTGACCGTCATCAGCAGCGTGGAGAAGTTTGGGGCTTCCATGGAAAAGGAAAACTTAAGTCAACCTGTGGGTGTTTTTATCCAAAGAGAAGAACTGACCGGTCAGCTGGTTAATGATGATGGTGGTTTATGTCTGGTGTGGACTTAACCTGATGACTTAACCTGCTTGTCAATGTGACACAAAGGGACAAAATGGAAGTTATTGATCGTGACACCATCAACATAAGGATTTGATATGTGTTTTATCGTGCCGTTACAAATGGGAAACATTATCGAAGGAGTGTTATCAGCAGTAGGGCTGGATAATAGGTAAATATTTATTACGTGCTATTGTATGGCTATCCAGAGCTATAGCTGTCTTTTTACAATTTTCTAATTTAGAAATGTAAGAGGGGGGGGTACACAAAGACTGGCTCACATTTCAGTCAGGGACTACAGATGAAAAATAGCCTCTTGGCTGACTGTGGCACCTTCAATGTGTTATTAATGTGCACCGTCAAATACACCAATAAAATATATTTGTATTTTACACTACAGTGTTATTGTGTGCAGTTTTTGTGTGTCCCGAGATGTCAAATGCTTTATTGAGAAATAATATTGAGTTGTCTTGGTAGGGAGACTGGAATCAAACTGTTATTTTAATAACATAAAATAAAGAACATTTCCAGTTTGACTTCACACAACAATGCAGTTGGACATCATGGCCAATATCTAGTCTTCTGCACCAAAAACAGCTGAACTGCTAACATTGTTCACGTTAAGCTTAGTTGAGTTTAAGCCGTCTATACTTCAACAGCTAAAGGAGCTGACAGACTGAGTTTCAGGATGTGTTGACACTTGACTGCTGCTGTAAAATGTGCCCCTCATTTAGCTGGAGAAGAGGCATTGGTAACCGTTATCTGATCAGTTGCATTGAGGGAAATCCACTATCCCGATTCTCATCCTCAGTTATCGCTTCCTGTTTATTTATCCATCTGTGAGACTTTGGCTGGATGTGTTTAATCTAGATGTGAAGCTACATAACCAAAAACTGCTCTAAATGCACTTTTTCTACTGTACACGTTTGTCTTCAAATAAATCTATTTAATTACATTATTGTAAGTCTTTTTAATATAAAAAACTTCACTTTAGCCAAACTACATTATGATTGACCCCCCTCTTACTGTTATGGTAATGCCTTTTCTAGCAGTACTTTTGACTTCAACTTGAGCAAAACTATTTTACTTTTAAACCTCTGCTCTGAGTAAATATTGACGTATTTATCGGGACTGGATGCTCGTCGATCTGTCACTGCTCTACTTCCTAAATAATCTGCATATGTTGTGAATTATCACAATCCCCCCCGCCCCCCCCTTATCTCCACAAACATTTTCATAAACAATACTGTAGTTTTGAATCTAAATACATGGGAGAGGGAGTAAAGGGGATCTGCTGGAATTAGAAGCATATGTTCATCAGGGAGATTTTCACTGTAAAGCCACATTGATCTGTGATTAGTCCGAGTTTAGCTGTGGGCTCACAGTAAAATCTGTAAGCGATCATACATGAATATGTATCTGCACATCACAGGTCAGGATGTGTTTGGCTGTCTATGTGAGGATAAATCATTAGACTGCTTTGTGATTGGATGTGGAATTTTTATTTTCTTATTTTCCTTTTTTTGGCTTTTTTAAGTTTAATGAGTTTGATAGTTAAACATTATTCCATTTTGTATTTCAAATACCTATCTATTTTAAAATAATAATGAAATAAATCGTACAATAAAAAAACAAGCCTTATGGTTTGAGACTTTACACCCTGATTTCTGTCCATCAGAACAATTATAGATTCTACTTAAAATTAAAGAAAGTATTGAAATAAAAGGTCATTTAAAAATGTTGAATGCATTTTAATGTCATATACTAACACCTACTGGTAGAAGGGAGACAAAGATAGAGGCATGTTAAAAAAACAACTTCCTTTTTAGTTTTCTGTAACAAAGTCACAGGTTTCTTCCCAAAAATACCGGTACTGATGAAAGCACCAAGAAACTAAGCAATAAAAGAAGTTAGAAAAAGAAAAAGGGAAACAAATGAATCATAGAATATATAGATACAATAATATAACAAAAACATTCCATAAAAGCAATGTTGATGAAGGATTTATTTAGATATTTTGTCCGAACAAAGACATTCATAGTGAGAGATTAGTTGTCATGTGTTATGTTTACACAGTTGATGAGCTGCAAAATATGTTTGTGAAAACCAAAAACTGAAAACTAAAAAAACAACATTGTGAAATGTTTTTCACTGGCGGTATGTAAAGAGGATTTGATCAGTGCTGTCTGGCGTCGTGCAGAGAGGTTTTGTATCGTTCTGATAATACCTCCCCCCATATTAAATCTCTCTGAATGCCCTAAAAGACCCACTAATACGATACATCTGTTGGTTGTTAGCGGGATGGGGGACATATGTTTTTTTTATTTTTCATAATGAGTGATTAAGTTGTTATGGATTACCCTCTTATCTGATTTTAACACAGAAATTGGAAACAAAAATAATCATATTAATATTAGAGAGTGATGAAGAGAGATGTTTTTTGAAAACACAATCAATAAAAACAAAACAACAAAACTGAAAAGATACAGGAATAGAGATGAGAAGCCGCTGCGGGGCAGCACCGAGCTCAATAGGTGGTGACACGCTTTACACCAACGAAGAAGAAGACGTCAACAGGAAGTCGGAGCTCCAGTCGCTAAAGGTTAGCTGTGTAGTTTGCTGACTTTCCAAAACGTCGTAAACTCCACTTACTTATAGTGCCTTTCGTGCAACTAAAAACTGCGACATGTCGTCTCAGCAATGACGTCACTCAGTAAACGGGAATGAAAACGTTACCGGCTAAATTAATGCAACGTTAGCTTTGACTAAATGTGCATTTACCAGTGATGTCGACAACAAAGACTGTGTGTTTACCAAGCAGCTGTTTTATCTTGGACGTGACATGTAGCTCGGAGCACAGTGTTAACACAAGTGTTTGCTAAGGTCATCTTCTCTGTAGTTTAGTTTGAGGAGCTGGGCCGACACGGCATCACACAGATCATGATGATCATGATGCTGTGTGGGACTTCAATGTGAACGACCCCCCTAAACCACCAACAACCCTTTATCTGTACAACGTAAAACATGTCCGTGTCTGCTTCTTCCTACACGTCCCTGAAGCTGGAGGAGGGTTGTAGGAAAAGCACGTGGTCATAAATACACCTGATATATTTGATATCTTTAGGAACTTTGTGATCTCCAATTGGAAAAAAATAGGTATTGCGTATTTGAACAACGTTTATTCACACTTAGGTGTTTATTGAGACTCAAGTCATGTACAAATTCACTGTTACACAAACACACTAGAGGTCAGGGGTCGTGCACTGTGATGCTTGTTGTGTTACAGGCCCAATTTCCCTTTACATTCCTGCCACACACACACACACACACACACACACAGAAACAAATGTGCTTATTCTCAGCTTGGCACATTCCTCACAGCACCGTTTCCTGTTTTTATTTGAGCTAAACACATATAATGGATCCATGTTTTCACGTTGTGGGTGTGTGTGTGTGTGTGTGTGTGTTTAAGCTCTTCTGGTTGGGTAATAAGAGCATTAATTGTACCCTCGCATTGATAACTACATGACAGAAATCCAAGCATGTCTAAATAATGGGGGATCACACAGTAAAATCGTAGTAAAATAACAATCCCAAAATCTGTAGTCGAGGCAGGAAGCCATCAATTCTGACGACAAACTGGTCAATAATCCTCTCATTTTGGCCAATATAGGTTTGAACAACGCAGTAATCTGATTTAGTCTGCCTCTACCTATGTGAATTATGATTATTAATGTACAAGCTCTAAAATAATACATTATTATGAAAGAATAAGCCTTTCTAAACTGAGTACGTTCAGACCATCCTAATCGGAGGCTGCGCTCCAAGCAGCTCTTATCTAACTGTGTTGGCGGCTGCAGTTTTTTTTGTCTGTTTCATGTTCATTCAAAGTAAGTGAAAGTCAAATTACACTAACCAAATGACAGGGTGGACCATTATTATTATTAATTTTGTCATAAAGAGTTTTGTTTTTAAGAGTGTCAGAAGTAATCGGGGTCCGGAACAGGACGCATCACACCCGACTGCATCTCCACAATCTGAAACCTCGAATCCGTTCAACTATGACTTCCTCTGCAGGTCCCCAACATGGCAGGCAGACGGGCACTGAAGGCTGTGCTCATCGACCTGAGTGGAACTCTCCATGTGGAGGACACAGCGGTGCCCGGGGCGCAGGACGCCCTCAACAGGTAGGAAGCGGAGGATCCAGAGGCCGCACGAATGAAGTAGAAAGTCTTTTGAAGCGAACCAGGATGGCTGCATAACTCAATGTGTTCTTACTGATCCATCTGACGTGACGTTTCGTTGCCGTCAGGTTGCGGCAGGCGTCTGTAGCCGTGAAGTTTGTGACTAACACGACGAAGGAGAGTAAGAGGAACTTACTGGAACGACTACACCGTCTCAACTTTGACCTCCAGGTAAAACGTCCGAAGACACGTTTTGATTTAGTGCAGATCACGTTTTTACTGCGATGTTAAAGATTGAAATTCACAGCGAGGTGATTCGTGGAGTGATGATGCGCTTTCTCCCGACTCCAGGAAAAGGAGATCTTCACTTCGCTGAGTGCAGCGAGGAGTTTGTTGGAGCAGGAGCAACTCAGGCCGCTGCTGCTGGTGGAGGACGGCGCACTGGAAGACTTCACTGGTACGTGTGTGTGTGTGTGTGTGTGTGTGTGTGTGTGTGTGGTGTGTGTGTGTGTGTGTGAGAGAGAGAACATGTGTGTTCAGTTGGAGGTTTTCCTTTAGATTTGTTTTTCCATTTAAACTTATTTTTAACAACCAAAATGAAAAATCCCTCTTTAGTTATATTGTGAAAAGAATCCTCTGAACCAAACTCGCCTTGAGGCTTCAGGTATGATGGCTGCTATTAAACAAAGTATACAGAGATCCAAATATATTTAAACGATAAACATTACATTTGACAACAGCCACAATAGTTTGCTACAATTGCTGCTGTCAACCAAAACAACTTTTTATTTCCATTCCAAATCTCTTTTTTTTACACTTCAAAATCCGCCTTTTCTAAATATCTTGACCACCTTTCTTTAGAGGGTTTGTTAATGTTACCTGAACCCAAACAGTGAACGTGTAGCCATCACATTTTTTTAAGAGTCACAAACCAAAGAGTGGACAACTGCCCTTGGAGCTGATCTTGACCTCTTGACCTCTCCCACAAACCCAAACTTAGTAAATCACTTGCTAAATGAAATAATCCCATCAAGAGTATTACTGATTTACTAATCCTCTACTGTATATGTGTCTGTATACATTTCCAGGTGTTGAAACCTCAGAGCCAAACGCCGTCGTCGTGGGACTCGCTCCCGATCACTTCAACTACCAAACACTCAACACGGCTTTCAGGTGGTCAACTTATTCAGTGAACCGCGGCCTACTTGAGCTCCAGTTATTGAGAGCTTTGCTGGCAGGTTACTTGGGGTCAGATTATTTAATGGCCTAGTTTTTCTGGCCGCTATGAACAAAATAAATCTTACTTTGCTTTATTTCCTCAGAAAATTGGATCTAAATCAGTACTTTGAAGCCTGGTGATCATGTGTGTTTCTCCCCAGGATGATTCTGGATGGAGCTCCTCTCATTGCCATCCATAAGGCTCGCTACTACAGATGTAAGGATGGTTTGGCCCTTGGCCCCGGGCCCTTTGTGACGGGACTCGAGTACGCCGCAGACTGTCAAGCTACTGTGGTGGGGAAACCGGAAAAGGCTTTTTTTACTCAGGTTTGAACATTTATATTTTTTGTTGCATTTATCCCAAATTGTTAATGTGCGGAAATGTGCTTCATAACATGCTTTTATAATATGTTTTTGATCAACTGTTTGTTTTTCTGGTATTGTCTGACTGATGAAAATGATATTAAACTATAAATGAGACCTCTCTTCTGGTTCTTGCCTTCAAACAGGCTCTGTCTGATTTGGGATGCAGCCCCAATGAAGCTGTCATGATAGGCGATGTAAGTATAATGTCAATTTTGATTCATGAACCGAAAATGAATTAAGTAAATTTGTATTTTTTTAACATTTAGTGGAGATACTTGTATAGGCTGGAGTGGAGCATTTCTATACACAAAAGCGCGGAGAGTGTGGGCTATAGGAATCAAACATGAGACAATTTATTTAGTCATATCATATGATTGTTTTTGAACATACCTCCATTTTTTTTACTATTTGATCAAAATATGAACGGGCCTTTTCGAACACATCTTTCTATTTGTAACTTCGACCTTGATGAGGCGTTTCGGTTGTAAACAACATATAATCGTTTCCACAGCAGCCTGTGAACATGAGTGAAGTAACATGCACACTTTATTAAACGCTGGTTCACGGTGGTTGGTGTCCCCGTGCGGTTTTTACCACAGGATGCCAGAGATGATGTGGGCGGGGCTCAGAACGCAGGCATGTTGGGAATTCTGGTCAGAACCGGTAAGAAAATGGTTTATTCTCCTCCCGCCACCAGTTTCACTTGTTCTTCCAGTCGCTCCCTAATCTTAACTTCATAGTCTCAAGTTCATGATAACTCCTTGGAGCACTAATGTATTATGTATTATATTATAAATGTCATTACATTTCATTTAGCTGACGCTTTTATCCAAAGCGACTTACAATGATACACAGTAGAACAGCTAGGGAGAGCAGTTCAGGGTTAAGTGTGTTGCTCAAGGACACATCAACATGGGCTAGAAGCTGGGGATCGAACCCCAGATCCTCTGATTTAAGGTCGGACCTGCTAACCACTGAGCCACATGTCATGTAATGTAAGCACTGCGTCAATGCAACACCATTCAGATAGAAGGAGTTGATGGACTGATCCATAGTAATATTTATTGGAAAGAGTGATATCTAGAGCTAGAAACACACACACACACACACACACACACACACACTTGAACTCTTTGTTATTAGGCTTCTTTAAATCAATTCTCTACGTATGGCACAACTACGGAAGCTCAAGGCAAGGGTTTACTTATGCAGCACAATTCATAAACATCTGCAATTCAAGTGCTTAACAAGTGGGCAGATGAAAGAATTATAGGGGAAAGACATAAAAAGATTCATAATGACTTTTTGACTTACTTTGAGTTTTTATTACCCTTTTTTTTAACATAATATACCGTCTATTTTATGACCTTTTTTTAAGATAAACTATGACTTTCATGATATTTTTCCACATACTATGGTTTTAGTATTTTGACACTTTGTTTCCGACTTCAGAATATAACCTCTTCTGACAAATATAAACATGTACAATATTTTTTAATACATTTATTCCTTTATTGTTGCTTAATTGATTTCTCAACATTTAAACAACCCTGTATTATTATTATTATTATTATTATTGTTTAGTTTTATTGATGACATTCCACTTCACTAGGTAAATACAGAGGAGGAGATGAGAGAAAAATCAACCCTCCTCCCCACCTGACATGTGACAGTTTCCCAGAAGCTGTTGACCACATCCTGAAGAACTTGTTATGAGCTGGAAGGAACAACAGAGCTTCACGTTTTCATTTTCCACGTCCAGAGTGTCAAAGTAAAGCATGTGTTTGCGAATTACCAACCATCTTTTGCAACAATAACACATGTTTTGTCACCATGTCATGATGTATGTATATAAGTTTGACTAAAACGATGTCCAGCTGGTATTGAATATAATTTATTCGTGTTCATTAATTCTGGAGAGAATTAATAGTAGCAGCGGCCCAGAATATCATGTTTTTGGATTTCTTTCAGGATACCAACATTATAGTGTATTTATCATTTTAATACAGAATAGCGAGTCATACAAATGTCATACAAATCATTAAATATGTGTCGTAGGATAGCCACAAATATATAAGTAATAGAATGAATGAGTAAAACACGTCATTAGTACGCCATACAAATGTCATTGTAGTACTGTATGTAAATAAAAATATCACACAAAATTGATAAAAATGTGTCTTTAAGAAATGTCATAGTATAAAGTAAGAAAAGAAAATGTGAATTATCAATATGCAAATAACCTACTTTTTAAAGGCACCTTATTTTCACTAAATTGATTTTTGTATTATGGTTATCAATGTTTTTGTTGGTGATATTCCACCTTCTGTTCCGTCAGGTAAATACAGAAAAGGATATGATTATAAAATCAATCTTCCTCCCTTGCTGACTGACATGTTTCCAAGAAGCTGTGAAACACCTGAAAGCCTGGAAGAACCTGCTATGAGCAAAAAGAACCTGAACTCTACGGTTTCACTTTTTTAATAGTCTTTAAACTGGACAAGAAATCACTCCATCCGCCAGTTATCATTGTTATACAACAATGTCACTTAATTATTTCCCCTCATCCTAGACATCCTTAATTATTCCCCTTATCCTGATTAAAGAATTATCACCGGCCTGTAATCCTGTAAATCTAGTAAAGAGATGTAAATGTAAGTAAATATAAAGCAAACATTTTGTCATATCATGATTAAATACTAAAAGCTAGTAAAATATTAAAATCTTGAATAAAAAAATATAGTCAGGTTTTACTGTTTATTACTTCATTGTGTATATAATCATTGTACAGAAAAAAAAGACAAATACAATCACAGATTGCATACTAATTAGTCGAACTGGCTCAGAATACCAAAGTTTACAGCTTCTTGTTTTATTTTTGCCATTTTAATTTATTTATTTTTTATGACAAAAGATAGACAAAAATTCAAGTTAGTTCTCAAAATTCCTCTTAATTCAAGGTAAATATATTTTGAGGGGTGGCAAGATTTTTTTAATTGACTGAAATATTCCACCAGAAGTTAACATGGAACATATATTGAGTCTTTATGTAATTAATGTATATAATCTTTAGCTTGAAATAAGTTATTTAGAAAAGCCCTAATAAAGAGCACAATCTTACCCTGGCTCCCACTAACAACAGAGAGTACAGAAAACAAACCTTCCTCCGTCAGATATACTGGCGTGTCAGTATTCAAGTCCTTTCTCAAAAAGTGTCTGCGTGTCAGACAGACTCGTACTCTCTCTCCCAGGCTGCGTATCTGTCCACCAGGTTCTTGGCCGAGGGTTTGGTGTGCGTGATGACTTCCAGGAAGTCGGCTGTGGTCACAGTTTCCAGCTGAATGGCCAGCATGTCGGTGTCTCCTGTGAAGGATAAAGTCAAGCTACGGTGTCACGGACACTTGACACAGAGATCATGGCCGCTGTCGGGGTCGATCTTCTCGTGTGTGTGCGTGTGTGTGTGTGTGTGTGTGTGTGTGTGTGTGTGGGTAGACTAGCCATTAGGCCTCTGTGTGTATGAGGCGTCAGATGTCTCAGTGGTGCTTATTTAAGACATGTGAGATCTGACCAAACCTCTGAACGCGCGGCAACAATGTACATGAACTCAGAGTAGAGACACCTCCATTACACACGCATGACGTATGGATGCGACGTTCAGGCGCATGCTACATCTGATTTTGTGCAACATACGCCACACCTGTCTGTACGTGTAATCTCATACTGTATGTATGTGCGCACACAAACACACACACAAACCACACACACACACACACACACACACACACACACACACACACACACACACACACACACACACACACACACACACACACCACACACACACACACACACACACAGAGTAGGGTCCAGTCTGCTTGACCTTTGGTGCAAATGCTGGACCTGGAACTTATATTCAGAAAACTCATTGTGTCTGCCATCAATAATATGGTTTCAGCAATAAAGCCCCCAAAACAATCGGTTTAAATACAAAATTCAGTATTGTGAATTTTTTTAACTGTGTGTTAGTTGGCTCTATCATTTGACAGCTCATATATATGTGTGTGTATGTGTGTGTGTGTGCATGTTGTCCTACCATCCTTATGTGACTCCAGAGCATCAAAGATCTTGCGGACTGGTCTCATGGCGGCCTCCTTGCACACCAGTCTTGTATCAGAACCAGAGTAACCCTCCATCTCCTGCAACACACACGCACACGCACACACACACACACACACACAGAAAAAAACAGACAGATGAGACTTAACTGAATGATTTCAACACGTGACTTTTCTAAACGAGTCTTCTTGTAACACACCTTCGCCAGAGTTTCGTAGTCCAGCTCAGTTCGTAGCTCCACCCCTCCTGTGGAGCTGAGAGGAGGCAGCCAATGAGAGATCATGGCTTGGCGAGCTGGCGAGGAGGGGAGGCTTACTAAAATCCTCTTCTCTAACCTCCTCAGCATGGCGTGGTCCAGTTCCCTGAGAGAAGAGCAGTCAGAGAACTGTAACCGCAGTTCATTTCTTATTCACATTTAGTCCAAATAATCTTTTTGTCCAACTCGTTTCCTTATGTTTTTTAATTTTTAATTTAGGTTAACAAAGACGGTAAAATATGCTATCATTTTAGGAAATCATCCCAACCCAACGAGAACTGAGTTGAGCAAGAGAAAGAAAGATATTAAGCACGAGGGAGAAAAAGACAAAGTAAGATTGGACGTGTGCGTCTGCCATTCTCACCTTTCTAGATGTTCTGGCAACACAAACGCAGCGATTTGTTATCGTCATCATTGCGAAAGATATAATACTGAAGGCCAGTGAGGTGTGTACATATGTGTGTTTATGTTGAAGTATTACCATGGCAGGTTGGAGGCAGCCAGTACGAACACAAGGTCCTCAGATCTCGCCAGTCCGTCCATCTGAACCAGCAGCTCCGTCTTCATCCTGCGACTTCCCTCATGCTCTCCTCTGAAAACACACATCAGTTTATATTCACACCGCATCGCTCAATTGTAACCATAGAACCGACCATGTCAGTCTTTGCAGTGTTCTGAGCTTCATCATTATGGCCAGAAAGGGAGCATTTCAATTATTTTGCTTGGATGATAAACATGATGATTTAAAACTATTACTCTACATTTCTTTGTCTATTTTTATGAAGTACACATGCATTCAGAAAGAAAAATAGTCATATATTTATATATGTAGTTAATATAAATTGACTATAATATTTTAATTGTACATCTTCTGAAAATGTCTGATACAAAACCTTTATAAAGAATACATTTTAATAGCATTTCTGGGTTTCACAAATTACAGACGTCTCACAGTAAGCTCAATGTCTTACTCAAGGACAATTTGAGACGTGGCTTCAGGTGAACGGACACACACTCCCAACCTTCAGGACTGGGGGAAAAAACATTTACCGCACTTCAGCTCACCCCATGCTGGTTCCTCTCTGGCTCATCACCGACTCCAGCTCATCCAGGAAGATGGTGGATGGGGCGTGGTACCTGGCCAGCTCAAACAGAACCTGCAGACACATGGATACATACAATTAGCCAAATCCAAAGAAAACGCAAAGAAAACTACAGGAGAAGATGCATGTAACCTGAAAACCTGCCGTTTCTTTCTTATTTGTGGCATTTGACACATTGTGTGCGTTGAAGAATAACCTACCCTGACCAGCTTCTCAGAGTCTCCTCTCCACTTGCTGACGATACTGGAGGCTGAAATGTTGAAGAAGGTCGTCTTGCACTCTGTAGCCACGGCCTTGGCCAACAGCGTCTTACCTGTGCCTGTGTGTATGCGAGTCAGATGATCACACAACGAACATGTCGGGAACAATACAAAATGATTGGACCGGAAATGATTGTTATCCACAGATTAAGAGCAAACAAACAACCCTTTTTTAAATCTTTCATCAGCAACCTGATGGAGTTTTTACAGCACTGGAGGTCTTACCTGGGGGGCCGTAGAGCAGCAAGCCTTTCCACGGAGACAGGATGCCTGTAAACAGCTGGGGGTACTGTAATGAGAGAGGAGTATAATATGAAAACTACAGCACAGACAAACCTTTAGAAAATCACATCATTCAACGTGAAAATATGTTACAGCTGCAAACATAACCTTGCAGCAAGAAAGCATTCATTTCCATTTGCTGCAGACCAATAAGACGCTGAGCTGTGTGCAAAGAAAACTGATTATCTTGATGCATGGCGGAGTCAGTGCTGCAAATACCACATACTACAAATTAGTCTGAATTTAGGTGGCAAACAGAGTCCGAGTCAAATCACCAAACTGACCTTATACTCCGGAGAATGAATAATAATAGGAGATAGAAGTTGGGGATTGTGGGAAGGTGGAGGTGGGGTGTTAGTCAATAAAACAGTCCAGCAGAACAGAGGACAGACACATCAGTCCTCATCTCCGTCTGTAAATGTCAAGAGGATGCAGACAACCTGATTTGTTGTCATCATATCCACGAGAGCGGTCTAGGTGATGATGATAGAAGCGTGTGCATGTGTTTTCTTTGCGTGTGTGTGATGTGTTTTATGTGCGTTTGCAATATCTATATGAAGCGATATTGTGTTTGCAATATCTATAAGAAAATTGTATGAATGTGTTTGTGCCTATCTATACATTCTACATGCCGTTAAACATGTGTGTGTGTGTGTGTGTGTCTTCCTGATTTCCCTGCCTTTCTATCCATCTGTGTATGTGTGCGTTATCATATTATCCCAGATATAGATTTCACGTCAGCCTAACAGACCGGCCTGACCCCGCTGCCCTCCTTCTCTTAAAGCCTTTTAAAGGAGATGTATTCAGAATCGAAGACGGGCGACCGCAGCTGAAATACCAGCGTGCCCCGGCAGCGGCTGCACCTTAATGGGATAGACGACGGCCTCTTTGACTAATCGCTTTGCGTCCTCCAGGCCGATGATGTCCTCCCACCGCACGTTGGGGCTGTGCAAATAGATGTCCTATAGGGGTGAACACACACACACACACACACACACACTTAGAATGAAACATCAGGTAAGAGAAATAGATAGAACCTGGGCCTTCATTAATATAGCACATCTATCCATTTACAACAAAGCTCTCCAGTGCCCTCTAGTGGACATATTTGGTATCACTTAAAGCATATCTTTCAAGTATGCGCCACAAGTTGAGATAAAATCAGACTCTCCACTTTTTGAGTAAATGTTTCTGGTTTTTCAGTGTATGCAATATAGTGTGTGTGTGTGTGTGTGTGTAGCAGTACCCTGCTGATGATTGCGGCAAGTTCGCTCATCTCACTGGTCATTCCAGAAAAGCCACTGAGGGGCTTCAGCAGCCGTTCCTGCGACAAATCATAAAACCATTGTTATTGGTTGTTGTGTAGTTCTATTAGTAGCTTTACTAGTGTTTGATTTTATTGTTATCATATTTGTTGTAATCCATGCAATGTAAATGGCAAGAACATTTTATATTTCTGCATGTTTAAGAGACTATACCATGTGCTCCGAGTCACTGCCAGCTCCTTTAACTGTATCATAGCTGGAACTTTTGCCGTCAGTCATCTGGTCCTTAGACAGGCAATACAAGATGTTTTACTCACTGAGTAAATCTTTATACAAAAATATAATTAAAAACAAACTGAAGAATATATATATATATATATATATATATATATATATATATATATATATATATATATATATATATATATATATATATATATATAAATAAATCAGTTTATGTGTATGCTTTGTATAAAGAGAAGATAAAAAATGGTAAATAGATATAACTGTTAAATTGTGTTAAAATCATTAATGATGGACTTGGCACTGTCTGCTATTCTTGTCTACTTTAAAAAGGTAGTTTAGTAAATAATGTTTGTTTTTTTTTAAATCAAAGATTGAACTGATTATGTTAGACATTTCAATATTAATACACAAGGACACATTTTAAGTTAAAACACAAACAATTAAAACTAATTTCTGTAAAATGATCACAGACGACACGGATTTCCATGTGGATGATGGGATTTGCTGTTCATTTCTAGTCTTACTGAATGAGGGTTGGCAATGCCTGAAATGTGAACAAATATGTCCTTATAAAAAATAACAATCACCTTCATCTGTAAATAACAACAAACAATCCCCCACTACCTTTCTGTTCATGGCTTCCTCACCAGCTGGTCCATTTCTGATGGAAGAAACGTTGAGACCAAACTCTGACGACTCCGGAGGACCAGAAGAGACATTCTCCTGGAAACCCAGGAATCAGGATGTCAGAATAATCACAATGTTAGTTTAATATTCAGATTTTGGTTGCTCTGCGTTAAATGTACATTTGTATGTGAACATGAAGCATTCCTCTTGGCTCCAAATCCAGACTGTGTGCTCGGGGACTGGTTGATTTTGGGAAGAGGCCTCCCAACCGAACAGGGACTCCTGCGGGACAAAAGAGACACACAGAAGACTTATTAAATTGGAAGAAGTTGGAATGAACCATAATGGCTGAACCAAGCACACCTTGTTCAACACTGTAAAACCAGTCTAATACTTCCTAAAATAAACGATTACAACGATGTTTCTGCAGTGTGTTTTACTCATTTAGTTTATATCATCAGCATGTATAGACAGTGAATGAAGTCAAGTATTAAGTCCTGAACTTGAAATAAAAAGACATGTCTGATAGATCGAGAGACTCACCTCTTTACTCCACCACTTCTTGTTTTTCTTTTTTCGCCTTGACGTAAAGACAAAATATTGATGGACTATATTTAATTGAGATGTAATGAACACTTCCCAATTAAACAGAATGTAGAAGAAAATGCAGCTCATTGAGCATGAGATATGAGCTCAGTGTTGCTCAGTGATTTAGTGGAGGCCACGCACCTGGTTCTGTTGTTTTTCTGATAAGTTTGGGATATCTCTGGAACTTGATGTAGTGATAACTCTCGTAGTCCATCAGCACCATCTCCAGATCGATGTTATCACAGACCTCGAACCTCCTCACACCTCCATTCGTCTCCTGGTCCAAGGCCACTGCTGCAGACAGGTAGCTGGTGAATAGACACACACAAGATCTCACACACATGCACGGACCTTGGACAGATCAAAAAGTAACAAAAAAAAAAGAAAGTAAAACAAGGTCAACTATGCTGTCTTGCACTGAGAGCCGGAGGATTCCGATATGATTTAGTTTGAATGCGTTTTGTTGATGAATTGCATACGATGTAGCCAATAAAATCAGACACTTTCTTCTGTATATAGACAGACAGACGCACACACACACACTTGGTGCACTAATGTTTTTTTCTAATGGACCAAGTATATATTGGGATTGGGTTACAATAAAGACCACGTCAAAAACAACAAGGATCCAACCTGCACCTGCTTTGTAAATTCACCAGCAACCTAAATGCGAAAAATGTAAGAAAAAACATGTGTTTTGACTTGCCACTGCACATCAACCACATACTGACCCTTGACCCAGTAGGTGTTGGTAAATGAGGATGAGGAGACTCTTCCTCCTTGTCTCAGTCCTCAGCTCATCCTGTTGGACGGAGACACAGGACACACTCAGCACTTAAAAACTACGCACACACACACACCTGCTGCACTAATGTTAACATCAATAATTAATTCAATGTGTGGCACTGTCTGCGTTTTGATTGTAGGTGGAAAATAACTAAAGTGAGTCCAAACGTACTCCTGTCGTTTTTATGTCTTTTTCACGGCAGACACGTTTGACAGTAGGAACATTTTCATTTTTACATTAACTATTATATTCTAGTACCCTTTAGCGTTGTCATTTCGGATGTTTTGTACACGTGGGAGAGCTCATATACATCAGGTTCACAGGGGAGAAAAACTAAATATCAGTAGAGGGCGACAAATTGCCAAAAATGACAACCACCTGACTCAGTAACTAGGCAACCTGCAGACGCCGATTTACTGTGGCACTGAATGCGTGCTAACCTAGCTAGCCTAGTTAGCTCAAGGTCTACCTTAACGGCTCATTGCGTGACGTTAACGCTAGGTCCGCTAGTTGTGACAGTTTAGCTGTTGTTTGTAACATGTTGTGTACAATACATCGACCTGGCCCCGCACATATATGACGTCATCTGACACCTCGCTTGTTATCGAGGCCAGTTACTTTGACCAGAAGCACAGCTGACTTTAAACTCCCTTCTCCAAGTATCGTTGCTAGTTAGCGTTAGCGCAAAGTGAATAGCTTGAATACAAAACGACGTTATATCACTCACCGCTTCCCGGGCTTGGTGGGAGACTTTCATGGATTGAAATGAAAGCTCCATCATGATTCTGAAAGCTGAGTGAGAAGGTGGCTGTGCTGCAGTTTCCTGACGTCCCTCTGTAGTTTTTATGAAGTCTGCTTATGTGTATGTGTGTGTGTGGGATGGAGGGCGTATGTTTTTGTCCCGCGGCGGCTACCGTACACGGAGGTAAAACATGTATAAAAGTTTGCCTCAAAAAGAATGGCAAAGGTCAAAGGTGACCGCACATGACCGGGCAGTTTTGGATAAGCAGATATCAGGTCACGCCGGTCTTTGTTGGTTGTTTGGCTGCGAACAACAACAACAACAACAACAACAACAAATGTCTCTTTCCAAACCAAAAAGGAAAGACACAGACAGTATCAAGATAGATGGACATTGCACACATTTTTTTGTGGAGTTTTATAGAAATGTTACTGATATGCAAACACAGTGGCAGAGCGTATACACGAGCTATCGAGAGACATATATGATCAGTCAGCCGAAATAAAGCTCCTTCTATGACCGGAAAAAAACAACAACTGGTAGCGCTGGTAGAAAGAAAGTAAGAGGAGCAAAATGCAGATGCAGCAGTTGTTCTGGTTCGCATTATGCACCAACAGCCACGGTGCAGTAAATCCTTGAAATATGAACACGTCATGTCCATTACATCCGGTCCAGGAGTTCACAGCACCGCAAGTTCAGGGCCTTTTTAGAAGAAGTTGAGTCAACATATGGTGATGCACTTTATGTCACTGAGGAGCGCTCAGACGGGGTAATGTCCTGAAGATTAAGAGTAGTGAAACAATTCATGTAAGATGAATTACCATAACCCATCTCGGATCATCAAGTTTCTGAACTTGATGATCCGAGATGGAGTTATGGACGTTGCATTCCTAGTGCTCATAACACAGGAGCTGAACATCCTTAACTTGAAGCTCCAGGGACCTGGTCAGCTAATCACAGCAGATTATGAAAATGTGAAAGCCTTCTCCATAAAACTCAGTTTTCCACAATTTAAGTTTCGTGGAGAACAAACTCAGCCAATTTACAACATGCAGATATCTTGTGTATGAGGGCACAGCATTCAGTGGTGATAAATATGCCTCTGTCCCAAGCAAATAAATAGCTTAAGAATCTTACGCTTTTATTTATTAGGGGAAAAGAACATTATGTCACCAGTGATTAACACTGATTATTATCAGTTAATAAACACACATTATATTCCAATGACATAGCTGAATGTATTGTATTTTTCCAGTAAATTCCAAAGCTTTTTCATGCAATATGTTACATACAGAGCTCTAAAATGTATGGATTAATGATTCAAATTTGTTTTATTTTCCTCACAAACATTGCCATCAGTTGAGAAATTAGATTTCAGCCTCATTAAATGGTGTTTCCTCCGAGATGGTGCAAGTGATTTGATACTGAATATGTCCACTAGAGAGCAGGGAAGAGCTTTGCTGTGAGTAAACTGAAGCTACATATTAATTAATGAAGGCCCTGTGGCTCAATCTGTTTCCTTTATCTACAGGACACCTACTGTATTCAAGCACGCCTAGTTGCACAGACTGGCTTTCTGCTTGTGTGGCTAAATCTTGTATTATTTGTATTAATTTGTAATATTTTCTACTTTTCTATCACTCACACTCTCTCTGTGTGTGTGTATGTGTGTGTGTGTGTGTGTGTGTGTTTGTGTGTTCACTCCTATGTATGGTGGGAGGACATCATCAGC